>NC_081409.1:414812724-415163974 GCF_030272615.1 Cryptomeria japonica | reverse complement strand
TGTGTGTGTGTGTGTGTGTGTGTGTGTGTGTGTGAGAGAGAGAGAGAGAGAGAGAGAGAGAGAGAGAGTAGGAGGAGGAGAGGGTGAGAGACATGAGGTAGAAAGAAAATGAGAAGGAGAAAAGGATGAGAGAATCAAAAAGAGAGAAGTGTGAGGGGGAGAGAGATGAGATAGAACTCAAGGAAGATAATTAGGGCTCAGAATAGACAAAGACAATGATGGGCGAAGGAAGACGAGAGAGAGAGACAAAGAAGAGATACATGCATGTATACAAACATATATATATATATATATATATTCATATATATATATATATATAAATATATATATATATATATATATATATATATGTATGTATAACTATAGATATGCATATATACATACATAAACACATATTATATAGGTATGTCTAAAATATGGGTAGTAAATGCTAAGTTTACAAGCATACATTATTATGTCTTCATAACTCGTACGGGTTTTGTGAAACAAAAAAAAATGTTTTTATTTTTACATAACCCGTACGGGTTTTGTGAAACAAAAAAAATGTTTTTAGTTTTACATAACTCGTATGGGTTTTGTGAAACGCAAAATAATGGTTTTAGTTCTACATAACCCGTATGGGTTATTTAGAAATGCGAATAGTACTTTTTGTTTTTCAAAACCCGTGTGGATTTTGGCTTGGTAAGAGGGTTGGAAAATGACCCTAAGGCTTGCAAGCCCATTTTCCCCCATTTTTTGTCCCTTTACACGTTTTTTCATCCTCCAACATGATTTCTTGACTTCATCATCATCAGGTTTACAAATGATCAAGTGGGTATCTCTAAAATTACCACCATAATCTCACACATCTTCTTAGTTTTCTGAGCATATAAATTTTTCTATTTTTGGACAACATTAGCATACTAAATTTTAATTTTCTTTATCAGTGCCTTGACAGTCCTCACAGACATATGTCTACCATTTTTTTAATAACTTTTGATATACTTGCCCAAATTCAAAATAAATTACATATTATTTTTCTACACTAGATTCTATACACTTAAAAAAAAAAGTTTGTATTTTTTATTATTTTGATGCAAGTTATGCCTAACGCATGAACAAGTACCAAAATTTCAAGATGCAGTCAATTCAAAAAATCATAAAAAAAAAAATACTCAACAAAAAATTACAAATAAATACAAAAATTCTAGATATCACTCTTACCTATCATCCTACCAAAGGGTTTTGCAAATTACTAAATCTAACTATATATTTTGTGTAGCACACGAAAATAGCTGTCATATTTTTCTTAAAAAATCAGGAACATTTTTTAGTGCGTGAAAGGTTTGACCCTCTTAATCTTATCCAATTTTTTTAAAAAATAGTATTTTAGAAACTAGATTCAGAGTAATACAATTATTATTCTTTTCTCAACTCCTAGTTTTGAGTGCATGACCTTCAAATATCTCTTTGAAGTTCAGGTTTACCTGTTTTCAGAAAAAATAAATAAATAAATAAATAAATAAAAAGTGGCCACTTATACCCCCCTTTTTGTTCACCATGTTGGTGCACTTATCCATAGGCAAATATTCATTTAAATTTATAAAAGGGAAGCCACTAAATACAACGAATACACAATTATGAACCGAATACAAGGAGTTTTGTAGGGTTAATTCAACATTTTAGAAATTTTATCAAATCATATTCCATGATTGCAATGTTTTATATCGTAATTTTTTGTTGTTTATATTGATATTGTTCATTACATAGGCAAATGAGAAATTAACTTTATAAAATGATAGCCACAAAATACAACGAATACAAAATAATGAACTCAGTACACATTTATTGGATCGAATATCATTTATATATATCAAAAAAGGCATGTCTGCCAAGTCAATACAAGTATTACAAAAATGTGGCATATGCCATGTCCAAATCAATATACAATAAAAATGTAGAATATATCTACATGTATTGGTCATTCTATGACCAAAACTAACACTATATGATCCTAAACTTGTGGTGGATCATCAAAATCAAGCCTCTTCGATGCAGTACGCGGCTCTGTAGATGGCTACAAAACCACAATTCAAAAGCCAAGTTAGAATTCTTTTGTAGAAAATAGTTCACAATTAACAACATAACTATGCATTTAACTATAATTCTTTTGCAATTGAAATGTAGATTACCTCATCGACTAATCTAGGAGCTAATGTCTTCGCTCTCCTCTCCTTATCACTCTTAGAAGTTTTCTTGAAGACATACTTAAAAGGATCCACGTTATGGTTGTACCGCGAAGGGGTCTATTGTAGATTAAATGTACTATTAATACAATGTACTAACATAAATATATCAAAAACACTTAAAAGCTATAATATAGAGAACAATGACGTACCCATGCCTAAGATGCTTCTCCAATGGACTGAGGATGGCTCACCATCAATGGACCAACTGTTGCTATTACCTATACAAAAAATGATCAAAGATTAAATACAATTAATATAATGATAAGTATTGTAGGTTTAAAAAAATTAATGTAATATATCAAACAAAAGTGTACTGGATCCTAAGATGCTTCTCCAGTGCATGAAGGAGGGCTCACCATTGATGAAACAACTATGGATATTTCCTGTATGAAAAAATTATAAGATTATAATTTATCACAAGTTCACATGTACATGTGCACATAATCATGAAATCAAGAAAATAAAGTAGAGATACATACGTCCGCCCTCTCTCCATCCACAGGCGAATCAGGTGCATTCAACAAATCCACATAGCTCAATGGCCGTTGTACATGTAAAATAAACAAAAAAACACTAATCAATCTACAAATCCCAACTAAGTCTTGATTTAAACATTTTCAAATAATTGTACAACTAAAAATGTGTTCAATTACCTTCTTCCCACGTTTTGGCGTCTTCGAGGAATTCTTTTTCTTAGGACGAGGCCTAGATGCGGAGGGGGTACCCTAAAAAAACAAAATTAACATGAGATATTAGTACAGATAATATATTAAACATAATTTAAAACATCTAAAATGAAATGACTTGCATATTCCATCAAAACAATACATAAAAAGGGTTGTACAAAATATGATACCGTATAGCCTTGTAGGCCAAAATCGATCGCCGAGAGCATGATTTCATCAATCTGAGACATTTCGTCCCCTATCAACACCTACAAAACAAAAATTGGACCAAGCATTAAAAATAGTTAGTATATCTTGTAATATTTTTTAATTCAAAGTGTACTATTCTATTTTAACATGTTACAAAATTTATACCTCAGGCATCGAAGTTGCAGTTGTAGTAACTGGGGGAGGAGTATGGGATACCGTTGTTGCATCTTGAAATGCATATTATTTGTCTCAATTTAAATCGATGTATAAATAAAAATTCATTTATGTAATTACAAATTTTAAGTGACTGATAAATAAAATGATATGAATTTAAATCAACACACCTGTGTCTGTCGTTGATGGACAAACACCATGTCCATCAACTCATCTGTCAGCGCGAAATCCTCAGTCATGCAGGCCTGACATCTACTCCCGCAAATCGTGCACGGATGAGATGTGGATCCATCTGCACCAGCTGCATCATCTATCTCCAAGAATATCCCCAAGCAACTGACACACATATGCTGAATGGGCTCTTTGTCGCCACCTAGAGAAACTAATGGCTCATCATCCTATACAATAAGGTGTGCTAATGACGTCCCATGCTGAATGATGGCACCAGTCAATGTTGTGGTCGTCTAAAGAGTCTTTAGCTCCATTGAATCTTTCATCTCTATTGGGATAGCCTAATGCACCTTGGCTTTGGGTGCTAAGGGGCGACAACTCTCCAGGGCTACTCGCCTACAGGTTCCAGGTCTATCTTGGGCAGAGCCGCCACCTCTACCATGTAACTCTCTCATGTCAAAATAGTTTGGCCGCACATTGAGCATAAACTCACAGTATACTTTTTTCAAAAAATACAGTGGCACCTCATAAATATTACACGGTGGATCATCAAAGACCATCCACCACCTCTGCCAAAAAAGATTCTTCATTCGCACATTGGTACACCAATGTATGGGAAACCTCTTTGCATTAAGAGGTAATGACTAACCAGTTTTAAGATCAATAAAAAGGGCACATATTTTTTGTTTACTAATATTTTTTTTTTTGACTCCTCGTATGATAACCCATCAACATAGTATTAACGACACCTATCCCTAAAGTTTCCCCATTTTGTAATTTGTATGGAAACAACTATGACACCACTAGCCAATGTTTTTAGGCTAGTGGCGAGGGATTTATGATGCTCAAGTTTAGATGTTTTCAATTTATCAATCAATGTATTGATTTTAGACGTATTTTACCCTAATTGATTAATTAATTGCTCTTGTGTTTCAGGGGTGCGATCAAAAGGAGGAATTGGGGGTGTATCTTGTGGGTTTTCAGGAGGTACATTTTGTTGTTCTGGTTGTGGGTTATCAGAATCTAGTTTTTGAAACAAAAAATAAAAAAACCTAATCAAAATTAACAAAATTAAATTCAAAACATAAAACAAATTGAACAAATGGGAAAGAAAGACAAAAATTAACAAAAACTAACCTTGATCCATAGTGTCTAGAGGAGAAATGAGGCACCCCGTTCGTGGTTTGGAGGAGAAATGAGGCACTCCGTTTGCGGTTTGGTGGAGAAAATGGGGAAAAAACATGATTGTCACGGAAAAATAAGACCCAGTTTTTTTTTTAAAACTTTTTTTGACAAGCAGCGCATACGCGCTACATTTTCTAGGCTCGAGAGCAATGGACCTGAGCACGTATATGATGATTTCAAATTTTATAACTGCGTACACACTTCTTGTTTTTCCATGTTTTTTTGGGGTGGTGTCCACTTTTTTGACCACCATCTTTGTGCACTTACCCTTTTGCTTTTCCATTTTCGTTCATAAATATTGTGTGATAAATTTGTAGTCGTCTATTTTCTCGATAGACAAACATGCACAACTCATTCATCCAATAAAGTCAGTCATAGGTACTTGCTATTGTTAGGATTTATTTTCCATTCCAAAACCCAAGATCGTTTAGATGAGGATATAATAGAAGGGAACAATACTTTAAGGAAGTGATATTATATTTTTTTCACTTAAAAAATTGTGTTATTTTATGTGAAAAAATAGTATGAATAATTTTAAAAAGATAATTGGGTTGCGTTTCTCAAGATGAGAAGGGAAGCATAATGAAAAAGCGTATGTATAACATTAGTCAGAACACAAATAACTCAGTTGAAGCCAAAGCTGCGATCTTAGTTGTACAATTGGCTAAAAAGATGAATGTGGCCAATCTTCACTTGGAGGGAGACTCCCAGATCATTATCCATTCAATAGAAAAAGACAATGCGGATAACAAGAAAATAGACCGAGACATCCAAAATATTAGCCGACTACTCTCATCTTTTCAAAATTTCAAAGTGTCTCACATAAAAAAAGAAGGCAATCAAGAAGCAGACGAATGTGCAAATTCCACTTTCAGTCTACAAGAAGGAAAAATTCAAATTCATCTTTATGGATCCAACTGTCTAACAATTGATAATCTTTGACATCAAGTTTTGTGATGGGGTCTGTAATACCTCGATTGGTTTGAGTCTAATAAAACCATACTTTGTTATATATTTTGTCGTTAGATTGATTAAAGGTCATAAATTAACTAATTATTTGTGTGTCATTGGTTGTAATATTCTAGATGTCATTAGCAAACATGATAGAATTTTTAAGTATCTCTCTCTTCTTTGAAATACCTTGAAGAGAATATATTTAAATTTTGTCAAACTTATGAATTATCTCTTAGATTTTACTTTTGAACATTATTCTTTATTGATATTGTTTTAAGGAATGAAAATATATGTACATGTAAATTATTGATATGACTTGAAATTTATAAAAGAGGGATTTTGGTACCAAGTTATAATTTGATTAGTGAGTAGCTAGGAAAATTATTGACAATTAAAGTCATAGGAATTTGATTATCATCTAATGAGGATTACTATTGGGATTTAACTACAAGTTATGGTTGTGTTGTGCAAGGAAGAAAGAAAAACACTAGGAGGATGAAGAAACATATATATCAAATCAATTACCTCTTGGATAAGTGAAAGGTTTAACCATTTTGACTTAGAAGGAAATGATGGTTCATTATTTGATACAGACGTGTTTATGAGGTTTATTAATGTGGCTTTTTAATGAGAGATTTCAGGTCAATTTTCATGTTTAAATTAGAAAAATAGACCCCCAGGGTCTATACCCTTGAGGTAGGGACCTATTGGATATGCAATTAAAGCCCTAAGACTTGTTTCTACACTCCAAAAGTCCTCATTAAGATGAGTGACGAGTTTTGAGGATAGATGGGTTGAGAGTACAAACTCCATCCCCATACCTCATTTATGAGGGAAGACTTTGGGGATGAGGTGTCCTAGTTTTTGTACCCTCTTAAATGAGGAAAATACCTCATGAAGGAGTGGATGTGAAGGTGCAAAGTGTCACCTCTCATTCCAAGTCTTCCAAGTTGAAACTCCATTATATATTGGGTTTGTGAAGGGAGAGTGGGGTGTTACCCACTTCTCCATTTTGGATAACTCTTGTAGGTTTTTGAGAAAAGAAGATGGATTTGGGAGAAGGAAGCAACTCTTGTATGTAGAGTTGGAGGTCAATGTTGCATAGAATTGGAGAGATAAGTTTTTCCCTACTTCCTCTATTTTTTATTTTTGTTTTTTTAGTTATAAGATTGAGTTGTTTTGTAAGCTTCATTGATGATTTAGTAGATGCAAAATCAGTTGTATGTGTTTGTGTGGGAGGAAGTCTTAGATCCACGAGAATCTTGCATTTGATATGAGAAAATTGATTCTTGTTAATTCTAGCCTTTATGGAGTGTATAGAGACCCCAAAATCATGGGTCTAAATGAAATTTCTTGCTCAGGGGTTTGGCCAGAGCCTACGAGGCTTCATGATGCCAATAAGGTTGGGAGGAGATCAAGTCTTGTTTTTGTCCTTTTCCCATTGAAGATAAAATATTTAGTTTGAATAAAGAAGCTTAAAGAGTGTCATTGTTGATAAGAGAATAAGCTATGTAAGTTTATATGTTTTATGCAGGTTGCATAAATTTCTATATGTTTTTTAATGAGAAAGTCCTTTGTGTTCCCTTCCCATTTGTAAATACCTGACTTAAGCATTATATGAATATTTAGAGATACTAATTTAAGGGTTGTTCTATACTATTTTGGGCAGAGAACTTCGTTATGTAATAAGAGAGGAAGCTTATTATCATTAACTTGATCATCATGTAAGGCATTGTTTATAAGAATGAAATGACTAAATGAATGTTTGTTATTTTTATTTTTACGGTTCATCTGATGTAAATTTATGGATCTTTCTAGAGTACCTTTCTGTAGTAAATTTATGGTTCATAAAATACTTCGTTACTTTATCCTTGTGCTGAGTACGAAATTTTGTTGGTACACTCAGAACTCAGACTTATATGCAAGCCGTGTTATGGACTCACACTCACAACTCAGACTTATATGCAAGCCTGAGTACGATATTTTGTTATGGACTATACTACTGCATACAAAAACAAGTAATACATAGTTAATTTGAGCCCTTCTGGTTAAGAATAATAGTTATCTTCCTTCCAGCCGTATGTATAAAGCTATTGCAGCTTTTCAATTATCATGGAAGAAGTGGTGAATGACTGTATAATTAAAATAACGAAGTAAAAATGGCAAAAGTTTTGATCATAATGTATGTAGATTGCTGGAATTTGAGGCATATTTAATATTTTGAGTTGGGTATCTAGTGGTTTGAAATTTGAATCCAGTTCATGCATCTACCATTAATGCTCACACTGCAGTCTTGTCCATTCAAATTTCACAAAGAACAGTATGATCACTGCTATATCTTTTTCAAATTTCACAAAGAACAGTATGATCACTGCTATATCTTTTTCATCCTTATTGTTGATCTGTACTAGTTTTGCAATCTATTACTTTGGAGAACAACAGACTTTTGAAAGTGCCCATCAAACTGTCCCATCCTCACCTCATCACCAAACATGCCATTTGTATTTGCAACCTATAACATAGCTAGTGGGGAGCAACCAGGAAATGACTTAATTAGAGACAAATTCCAATTATCATGTCAGGCATTCATCACAATACATTAAATATTATATGTCGTCTCTTACAGAGTTACTATTGCAGGAAGCCTTCATATCAATAATAAATTCTTAGAAGATCATCGTAGAATATTCTACGTGTACAGTGTAAATTGTAATGCTCCGTCAAGAAACTCTAAAGGAACAAACTAACATTTTAGAAAAAGAGTGAAATATTTTTTTTTAAACATTGAATGAACACTTTAAACATTAAGAAGTTAAGATTAAGTTAATTGCATAAGCGGAAGACAACTACTAACTTTTCTCCTAAGGTTTCTCAACATTGTTACTATCCTAAACATACAACATTTGAAGAAAATAAAACTAAGGAAATATGATATTTGATACATTTAAAAGTATATTCCAAAATAACAGCTAAAGTAATCCATTTAGGCAATTTAGTAAACCATACAATTGCATTGCATCATATAAATATTTCCTAAAGCCACTCCATTGATTAATCATTCACAATAGTATAATCATCATTCAAGGTTACGGATAATGAACATAAACACATTAAGATCATCATTTCCATTAACTGATGTAAACCAAGTACCACTTAAGTCTCATATCTCTTACATCAAGATTCCATCATGAATACATCATAGATACATCGTGATTACATCATCGCCATGAAGGCATGTATATACATAGGTTACATCAGATACACATAAGTACAATTGACAAATGCATAAGTCACCATCTGAAAATATGATTTGACCATTTCCAAAAGAGCAATCGAGATCAAGTTTAATTCAAATTTATGCAAGACCAATACAAAATCCCTGATGGAAGAAGGCAACTACCACCCGACCATGTGGAACCCGAAGGACCACCCCCTGTGCTAGGAGATAGACATAAGGACCTCAAGCACGAAAACAAGAATAAACAACATAAGGTCTGAACACACTTCCACCGCGTTATGACACAATCAAGATACACCAAGAGGAAACTCTTAAACATGAATGCTTTAAAGGCTACCAACACCTGACAGGACACTAATGCTCATAAGGGGAGAGTGTCATCACATAGCTTAATATGAGTTATCCTGGCAGGTCTCCATAGGTCTTGGATCCCATCCTGGGTTATCCTAGCAACGTCTCTCGATCCCCATTCAGGTCTCTTGTAGAACCAACATACCTTTCAAGAAGACAAGGTAGTCAATCACGCCATTCCAGGCCTTCCCACCTCATCTTGAGCCTAAACGAGCACTCAAGCCATAAGCGGGGCACACTTAATCTTGTTTAATGTGTTTAACTACCCAACCCCCTAATTCAATAATTAGGTTATCACTTATTAATCAAAACTTTCAATGGGTTATTTTGGCAACCACTTTGGGCCCCGACCCCCACTTGGAAGCCACTCCCCCTTATGACACTAAGCCTACCCAAACCAACCATCATCAATTGAATCATTGTAAAAATAATGTCATGTCTCATAAAAGATCAGAAGCACCATAGACCAAATAATGAGTTCCAACCAAGTCTGGAATTACATTGCACCTCAACCACATAAAACATCAATTTCAAGAGTTTCCAAAAGAGCACAACATGGCTCAATCCCATAAGGAGAGTAATATTATAACACCAAGAAACTAATAATCCACCATAGCCATCCATAAGTACAACCAATTCAAAAATAAGAACATAACATTACTGTAAAAAAATAAGAAGCTCAAAGACCAACCTCTGGAGGCTCAAAGACACACGAGCCAAAACAACATAAAATGCACAAAACTCTGACACATGTTGGTTTAGGTTACTATAACATTAAGGGTCAAGGGGTTGGTTTAGTTAAACATCAAAACAATACCCAAGTCAAAAATATTAACACCAAGGCATAGAGTAACTTTGGCCAATTAACTACTCAAAAAGCTTCAATACAAAAACCACCATTAAACTAAGCCACTTTCAATCCTCTACTCAGGTATAACACACACGAGGTAACAAAAAAAAACTAATACAAACAACTCACGTTTACAAATCCAATGATGGGAAATGACAGGTACTACATAAAAACAAGCATCACTAACTAAAGTACAACACATAAGAATAATACAAATTTAATTTCATAAAAGCCATAAACATAATTTTATAAAACATTTGAACTCAAATAGCACGCATATACTCATTTAAAATCACTTTTCCAATTCGACCCACAAAATGATAGTTTAAGCGAAAATACTCATTAACCCACAACTATATAATTTCCTTCTTATTAATTTACAAAAGTTCAAATAATATTTATACCGAACATATATATATTCAAATATATCTTTATATATATTTTCCATCAAATTAGATATTGAAAATACCATTAAACCTACTTGTATATATATATATATATATATATATATATATATATATAGTTAACAAAAAACATCATATTAAAATAAAATAATAATATATTTTTTTTGTTTTATTTTGTTATTTTCCAAGTTTGCATTTTAGCAGACTACTGGCTACCTCTGTGGCCCCTACAAAGGTGGTGGATTTACCCACCACCATGGGTTCCCACGAATGGTGGGGCTCCCACTATCGTGGGTAAACCCACATGTGGTGGAGCTACCCACCTTCGTGGTGCCCACAATGGGTGGGGTTCCCACCACTGTGGATGCCCACGGTTGGTGGGGCTACCACCACCATGGGTGTCACAACAGGGGTTCACCCCCTTTCAAAAACACGAGTAAAATTTTAATGATTTTATTATTTTATTTATTTTTTAAATAAAAACAAAGACAATATAAATTTTAAATAAAATACTTATTTAATAAAATTACATCCAATATAGATTTTAATAAAATACATATTTAATAAAATTACTTCTAGAATCCACAGATATAGACATTTTTATATGAATAAACAAAAGGCCAGATTTGTAGGTTAATATTATTATTATTACAATAACTGATTAAACAAATTTGGGATTATAAAGATAAAATTTAAAAGAACTCTCAAATCCCTTTTTAAATCATAGAATTAAGATTTTCAAATGAAATCCCAAAACATTCAATCCAACGAATCCGGAAGGAAAATACATGCAAAATCAAAACCATTTTAATTTTCTTGACAAATATTTCAAAGGAAATTTCACAGACAGAATGAGACTGAACCCCTACCTCCATTTGTGAACCTAGAAGACAATGCAAAGGTAGAACTTGAAACCTCGACGAACAAAGCTTCCCAAAAACAAATCCTATATGGGGCAATTCCAATAATCCCAAAAGCAAAAACCTCTTCCAAAACTTAAAAAAAAAAAATTCTTCCCAAACCCTTCTCTATCAAGTTTTCAAAAACTTCCCTAATTTTTTTTCCCAGAACTTCGCACACCCCAAGAATGAAAAAAGTCCTAGAATATTAATGTATCACTTCCATAACTCTTCATGAGAAATAGAAACTTCCCCAAAAATCAACACTTTACAATAGTTAAAAAATTACAATTCTAAAATAATTTAATGAGTTTAATTTAATTTTCATTAAATTTATTCCATCAATTAAATAGTAACTTAATTAATAAATTAATAAAGCTTTGATTTTAATTTATTTAAATAAAACACTAATATTAATTAATTTATTAATTAATTATAAAGGTGTTATTACTATAACACACACACACACACACACACACACACACACACACACATATGAGGATACAAAATCCTTTGCAATGGGCATCATGGATCAGGCAGGATCCTCCCAAGTTTATGTGATAGAAGCAATGGTCAAAGGGACAAGCTTGGTCTAAAGGGAAAAACAATGATGTGGCCACGGGTTCAAATTGTATACCATTGGGTCAGAGGAAATAGTTTCCATTGATTCCCATTCAAAATGGCAACCCTAGCTTCCATATGGACAGATGGAAAAGATCAGGCCTACTGAGAAATCAAGATACCTTTAGGGATGGCCAGAGGGGTAGGTATGACCATGGACAAAATTCAAGATTAAAATACAGGAACAAATTTGGTTATTTAAATCACGGGTTTGGAGGAAATCGATGGGTCATGAAGGATCTTCGGGTGGACAATAACTTCAAACTTCATTAAGAGATTTGGAAGCAAGATAATAGTTTTCCCTCCTAATCTTCTGAAAGCATCTTCAAAAAATATGAAGGAGAAGGCACTCTTTGTTAAATGATCAGGCTCAGAGGGATCGTAGGAGGAAATTATGACGTGGTGGAGAGAGTCGTTTCCCGATAAGTTATGTATCAGACCTCTCCAGAACATGTTTTTCCTAATCATATGTAAAGATGACAACTTAAAAATGGATTTACTACATGGTTTTCCTATGTTTTTCAAAGGTTCTAGTTTCTATAGGTGAAACTGGATTCTAGGGATTGATCCTGTCAAACAAAAGATTGATAGAAAACAAATGTGGATCACCTTGGTGGGGCTTCCCACTAAGTTTTGGCTGATAGAAGCATTGGTTAGGATAGGAGACGCTTTAGGAACTTGTTTAGGCATAGAAAAAAAATTTCTTATGGGGCTAACAAGGGATATAGCTAGTTTGTTGGTAGAGGTAGATGTGAACTCACGAATATATAAATAAATAGAAATCCTCTCAGAATTTGGCAGATGGAAACAAAGAATAGAGATAATGAAAAACAAAATCCCAGGGAAGTGTCTAATGAGAGAAGAGATGTCAGTAGAAAATCCTACTCCCACTTTAGATTGTAATACTCCTCACATCAGTAAAGTGGATGGGAGTAATTCAGAAGATATCCCAGACCCAATTATGGGTGATAATCCAGTGTTAGAGGATATGGCCCTAAACATAGCAATAGAGGGCTTGGAAAGAGAGTTATCATAGATTGAGAATACTAGAACATCTCCAGATGGACATTTAGCCTCAGGGCAAGACCTTACGAAGGAGCCCCAAATAGATGAAAATGCAGACAATCATAAAGAAAACACTCTTACAGAAATTCTGGGTAGGGATCAAGATAAGGAAGATATAAATACATTGAAGAGAGTGAGCCTGGAGGATTCAGATTCTAAAGAATTAGGTGCAAGATCTTGTGCAGATAAATCTCTAAAAGAACTAAAGATTTTAAAAAATGATAGTAAGACCCTAAACAAAGAGATCTTGGATCAATTAAATCTACTTAGTAATCAAAGAGCTTCAGAAACATTGATTTCTACAGAGGAAGAGAGAGTATCAGAAACATTAATGAACTCTAATGATCAGGGATCAGGCCCCTCTAGGATTGAAGTAGTATATGAGTTTATGGGCCTCTCGGCATCTACAAACATGGATTCAGGGGCTCTTAAACAAGGCAACTTTGAAATAATGCAAAAAATCCTAGAAAATGAAGGTTTAGATGAAATGGAACAGGAGGAGCTAGGAGAGGATGGAAAAATGGATAACTTGGAGGAGGATACTGAAGAAGGGAAATGCTTGGGATTATGTATGTGTTGCCCTTAGAAAGATAAACTAGATTGTGGAAAAGACGAGGGAAAAAAAGGGAAGAAAATCATTGGTAGAACTTAGGTTAATAGATGGTTATGCGTTAGATCATACCAAAATAACATCCATGCTGAATACAAGAAGGGGAAGAACCTTCCCAAGGAAACATGAAACTCCTCATGTGAAATATCAGGGGTTGAAATGCCCCTAAAAAGTGGCGCTTAATCAAGGGCGGGATCAAAATGCATCAACCTAAGGTAGTACTTATACAAGAAACAAAATTGAGCATGCAGTAAATGGAAGGATTTAAGAGATCACTAGGTATATGGGTTGTCTAGGAAGTTCAAGCAGTGGGAGCTGCAAGAGGTATCGCAATAATATGGAATCCTAATAGGGTTGTAGTGGAATCAGTAATTGAAAAAAAAAATTGGATGGGAGGCCTTCTGAGAACTATAAATGGTGATCTAAGTTTCAAAGTGATCAATGTATATGGTCGGACACCAAATGACAAAAAGAGAGTTATGGAAGGAGATTGAAAAATTCTGCAGTTTTAATGTCTTCCCACATACTATTATAGGGGGTGATTTTAATGTGATTTTGCATTTGTCAGAAAAGAAAGGGGGTATTGGAAGAGAGCTACAAGCTCAAACATGTTTTAGTGAGTGGGTTCAAAGGAATAGCCTAATAGATATTAAGTGTAAAAATGGGATATTCACATGGAACAATAAACATAAAGGTTTCAACAACATAGCCGAGAAGTTAGACAAATTCTTCTTCGAAGGAGATTTGCTTTCATTTAAAGGAGAGATGGCTACAAATATATTAGCCTAGTCTGGATCATACCATTATCTGGCAATGTTGGATATTGGGGAGGACCAAAAACCTAGGAATGGTCCATTTAAATTTGAAAATACATGGTTTAAGGATGATTTTTTTTTTGGATATCATTGAAAAGTGGTGGTAGGAGGAAATTGTGGATGGGTCAAAACTGTTCCACTTTGTTTCTAAAATGAAAGCAATAAAGAATAAGTTATGAAAGTGGAACCAAGAGAAATTTCAAGATATATTCAAGAGGAAAAAAGAGTTGGAAGAGGAGATGAAATCAATATCAAAAGAAGTGATAAATAAGGGGATGGATACATAACTTTATGAACTAGAAAAATACTATTAGGAGAGTATCATGAAGTTTTGGCCAAAGAAGAGGTGTTTTGGAGGCAAAAATCCAGAGAGACGTGGCTAGAGGCAGGGGATAGAAATTCTAAATTCTTTCATGCCAACACTAAATTCAGGAGAAGAACCGCTAAAATCCCAAGGGTTGTCAGAGATGATGGTTCGGTATTGGATACTACAAAGGAGGTAGTGCAGGAAGGAGTAAATTATTTCAAAGATACTTTCAATAACTATGAAGGATCAAATATTAGAAATCAAGAAGAAATATTAGCATGCCTACCAAAAATAATAACGGATAGACAAAATGTTACCTTGACAGAAAAATTCTCCAAAACGAAGATCCATTCAGCATTGTTTCAACTTCAACCAGACAAAACTCCTGGCCCAGATGGCTTCCTAGCTAGTTTCTATCAGAAATGGTATATAATTGGCAAAAAGATGACAGTAGCACTAGAAGCTGCTAGAAATGGTGGCATATTTCTAAAAGAAGTAAACAACACTTTTCTGGTTTGATTCCCAAGAAAGAGAATGTCTGAAGCTTTGAGGAGTATAGACCAATTTCGCTATGAAATACCTTGTATAAGAGGATGATTAAAGCCATGGAAAATAGATTAAAGTTAGTTTTATCTCAAATTATATCAGAAGAGCAATCAGGTTTTGTTCTAGGATGTTCAATCTTATATGGCATCATAATAGCCTAGGAAGCATTACATTCCATACAAACAAAGAAGCTCTCGAGCATTTTGATAAAAAATGACATAAGGAAGGCATATGATAAAGTGGACTGGAGATTTTTATACAAGTGTCTAGAGGCTTTCAGATTCTATAAGAAATGGATCAATTCGATTTACTTTTGTATTGCTACTCCAAGATACTCAGTGATAATCAATGGGACACAAGAGGGTTTCTTTGGAGCTTCTAGAGGGTTAAGACAATGGGACCCAATCTCACCCTTTTTATTTATAATTATGGTTGAGGCATTGGGTAGAAGAATATATAAGACCCAATCCATGGGTAGCATTTAAGGCATTAACATAACTAGTGAGATCCCGAATGTAACTCACCAATAATTTGTGGATGATGCATTGCTTATGGGTGTGGGATCTATTCAAGAGGCCACAAACTTTAAAAGTATTCTAAAGTAGTATACCAAGATCTTATCTCAACAAACCAGTATGGAAAAATATGAAGTTTTTCTTTTCTATGTTCAAACATGGATAGACAGAGAAATTCTCAGAATCTTAGAGTTCAATAAGGGAGTGTTCCCTTGTAAATATCTAGTCTACCCACTCGAAAGTGGGATTAGATCCTCAAAACTATGGGAACCACTAAAGGAGAAGCTTGAAAAGGAATTAACCTCATGGAAATGTAGATGCTTAACCTGGTCGGGAAGGGTTGTGATGCTCAGAGCATTGCCCATATATCTTATGTCCCGCCTTTCTCTTCCCATCGGGGATACTGATAACATGAACAAGCAGATGAGAAAATTTTTCTGGCAAGGCTTAGCGGAAAAAAAATGGCTTTAATAGCTTGGGATTCTACTTGCAAGCCTAAAGAGTTTGGTGGAGTAGGTCTAAGGAAACAAGGATGGCAGAACAAAGCTCTTGGAGCCAAACTAGTATGGAAAATGTATGAGAAACCAAATCTTAAATGGCTCAAGATTTTACAAAATGAATATTTAGAGGGAAACAAAGAGGAGTCTCTTTTTAGAACAAGTAACCCCCCTAATGGGTCACATGTGTGGAATTTCATACTGTCCTATAGAGAGTTGATTATAAAAAAATTAACTTGGGATGTAGCAGATGGTTCGAAGGCCCTATTTTGGGATGATTCTTGGGGGGGTTACCCTGATATTAGTTCACTTATGAACATAGAGAGAGTGAAACTTAGTACAGGTGAAGCTTGGGGCCATCTTCTGAAGGACTTTGTTAGTTTTCATACCGAAGACAAGAATGGAACATGGGAGTGGAAATCCTTGGATTATTAAGATGTTCCTAGGGTGGAGATTATACAACTTCAAGAAATTCTACATAAAATCCACGTGGCTTTCAGGTTTGTTAGAGATAGGATGAGATGGGATGGCTCTAAATCAAGGGTCTACTCGACAAAGGAGGGTTATAGGGATCTTACTATTCAGAAAAATTGGACAAAATCAGAGCTCCCCTTGCATTTATGTCAAGACAAAGGATGCCTTCCTAAAGTGGAGATTTTTTCTTGGGCTATGCTTAAAGGGTGAATTCAGACAACACAATGGTTTCAAAAAATTGGTTTTAATGGACCTTCAGGATGCATCCTACGTGAAAAGGTTGAGGAAACAATTAATCATTTGTTCATCCATTCCCTTTTCTCTCTGCAATACTGGAAATGGTTGTGTGTGAAACTAGGGTGGGCATCAACCTTTCCACAAGATATCTTAATTCTATCCAAGAGTTGGCCAAGTATAAATAGTTTAGGATTATTTAGTGATTTGTGGATAGCAAGTCCATCCATTTTGACTTGGGAAATCTGGAAAGAACGAAATAGAAGAATTTTTAAAGATTCAAAGATAAAGATAGCTCCATGTTGTCCTCGATTTTAGCGTGACTAAAATCGTGAGGCAACCCTATGAAATTGGTCGATTTCATACCTCACGTCCTCAGGGAAAGGTTGATAGACTTCATTGGTTAGTCTCTTTTTACTTTTTGTCATTTGCTTTTCTCATTTTTAAGTTATTAGATTTCACAATTTTTCTTGCAAGTCAGACTTTAAAGTCTGACCTGCAGGGTGTTTCTAGGTTAGAACTGCACATCGGACTTTAAAGTTTGATGTGCGGTGTTTTAAAAGTCTTCCCTGCAGATTGGACTTTAAAGTCTGACCTGCAGGCAATTCATTCCTACAGATTGGACTTTAAAGTCTGACCTGCAGGGAAGTTCCCCTCGCACATTAGACTGTCCAATGTGCGGTTTTGCATGAATAAAGATGCATGTCGGACTTAAAAGTCTGACTTGCAAGGAGTCTTTTCTCGCATGTTGGACTTTAAAGTTTGACATGCACGATGCGCTTTACATTAATGTCATCATTAATGTCTTCTCGCGTTCTCTTTGACTATCCTTTCATGATTCACTCCCGATTGTGTCGCCAACTTCTGCTTCCCGTCGATCAACATTGTTGAGGAAGGGTTTGTTGATTTATAGGGTTTTTCTTTTTAATCTTCATGTTCTTTTTGTTTCAGTTCACCATTTTCATTTTTTCTTCTAGGTTCATTGTAGAAATCAGGGCACATCGAATTTTAAAATCCGATGCCCTAATTTCTTCCTCCCTTTCTTTCTATTCCTAAATGTTGGGTTTCAAATCCCGACATGTGAGGGGTTGATAATTTTTTCCCCCTCTCCTACATGTCAAATTTTAAAATCTGACATGCAGGAGATGTTCTTCCCTATTGACAAGTCAGGTTTAAAAACCCAACGTGTTAGCAAAAAGTTTTGTTCTCCCTACATATCAGACTTTAAAGTCTGATATGTAGGCCGGTCTTATCCGATCGACATGTCAGATTTTAAAACCCGACATGTCAATCATTTCTCTTCCCCTTGTACATCATGCTTTAAAGTCCAATGTGTTGGTGCCCAAAACCACAGATTGGAAAACCAAAGACTTGCCTAATCCTCAGTTAATCCAATTAGCCTTGGCCGACAAATAGGAATGGTTGAAGACCAAATTCCTCCGCACTTTAGGCTCCACTAAACCCAGGTGGGTGTACCTTACACTCTCAAGCACAAAAGATGTTTATTTTAAGTGAATTTAAACTGTGGGAATTAGCAATTGCAGAGATGGCAAAAGGTTTTCCTGCAATTATGCTAATAGAAGTGCTTTTTATTGAATGCCTTTAAAACTGATAAAATAAGTATGAAAATAGTTGTGTTATGCAAAAGATTACTGTTAGGACTTTAAGCCATTATGAAAAAGAGCAGTACTTATAGAAATTAGAAGATTTGTTTCTTTGATAAGGACCTAATGCATACAAACTTATTCAGCAAAGATTAACCAGTGCCTTTATCTGACCATTAATGAATAAATTTGTGGACAAGAATCACTATCAACTCAAGAGACAATTATAAGACCATCACTGTGAAAGTTTCATTATGTGTTACATGAACAATAAAAACCCAATTTAACATTCAATACAACATCATGTGATGGCACATCACAACAAATCTAAAAGATTTATCAAGAGGACATATGATTCTATCAAACACAAAATTACACATAACAGTCTGAAGATAAAAGCGTGAAATATTGTATATTAACTTCTGGAATAAGAATGTAAACAAAAAATACACTTACAAATACTCTAATATATTCAGTTTGCACAAAATAAACTCCTCAATCCTATTAGACTTTTCTTAAACATAATACTTGTAGCCCATCCAGTGGTAGAATAATGTCTATCTCCTTGTGATACAAAAGTGACTTACTACATATATCTGAGCCAAAAGATTCAAGTGAAAGGATGCACCCTTTCATTTTGTTAAACTAGACTTAATTATAACCTAATACCTCACTGCCTAACTGCCAGACATAAAACAAAAATTACAAACAAAGAAGTCAATTTTGGTCATCCCATAATGTGTTACATTTCTGAGTATGTTCCAAATATTTGTTGTCCTAGTGAGTGTTGGTGTTGAATACAGTATCCCTGACAATGATCTCCATGGTAACCATTCTCTCCATCTTCTCCCCTATCTCTTTCATATCCAAAACATCTGCTCGAGCAACATTAAGGGATGCGTTGAGCACATTATGGCATTCTGCAATCGAAACCCCTCTATCCTTTAACTGCTCCACCTCATCCACAATATCTGGTATACCATATCTGACAATATCCTTGCAATCAATAAATTCCTTCTTGATGTCCACGCTGAATGCCTTATGCTTGTTCAACCTTCTCTAGATATTTTCAACAATTTTTCCTCGACACTCTTCTCTTTCAACAATGCCTTCAACTTCTCAAAAATTCTTTCATGAGAAGACATATTATCTTGAGTCTTCTGACAGATGGTCCAGAATTCTTTGAGAACTTCTAACAAATGCTCAAACCTGTTGGTCAACAAAACACAAGCAACATCCACCCTGGTAGTCCTGATTTGCATTCTCAGTTTTATATTTTCTTTCATTTGGTCCCCATATTTCTTTTTCCACTGCATACCAGTATCAATTACTTCTGGTATTTCATGACCAAGACATCTTAACAAGTCTTCATATAATTTTTTTGTATTTCTGACCCTCTTTTAACGCCCATTGCATTTGGGCTTTATTTAGTTTTGCATTGTCAATCCCTAAGTTAGCAATGACAATTGGATTAACCTCTCCTATTTTAGTCTCATCATATGCCCAAATGCTTTATCTACATCTATAATCTTGGGTCTTTTGTTTGGGGGGTATAGGGCCCAAAACAACATCTCCTCTTCATAAGGATGATATCTTGACCCAATAAAAATGTCATCAACCCCTTGTATGTCTAATTTTACATCTTTCCTATCCGAATGCAACAAACTATCAAAAATAAAAGAGGCACTTAAATCCCATCTTGGGAACAGAATGATGTCTGCCTCACTAAGAAGTTTCCTCCCTCTCTGTGGTGTCATTATAGCCACCTCTACATTGATGTCCTCCTTCAATCTTTTTAGCATATCTGCCTCATTCTCAGGGGTGACATTTGGGATGCTCTCCCTCAACATTTTTCCTTTGTAGTGGTACAAGAAGGACTTAAACTCCTTGGATTGTACAAAAATTTCATCTGCCACAAATGCTACATGTTCATCCATCCTCACATCTATGTTGGCATTGAGTCTCACCATAGCCTACTCTTGGCTCTCTGCAATTTCTTCTAGTTCAGGTGCACAGAGAGTAGATACAACTATATTCTCATCACAATCACTCTCAGAGTCTCCTTCTTCTTTTAATTCTTGAAGCCTCTTCTTCTGCCCTTCCATTTTTTTGTTCAACTCCTCTAAGACTGCATCAGCCTCACCCCTCTCCTTGTTCCTAAATAAATCCTCTGCCTCCATGGGTATGTGCAAATATTCTCCCAGGTTCTAGCTCTTCCTGCAGTGGTTAATATATCCTTCTGGATCATAATTCTTTCGAGCTTGGTGTCCATACAAATTGTACTCCTCTACCAACCTCTTTTCAATCATTTCATATGCCTTGGTAGACACAATGGTGAAATCTCTGAAATGTAGAGTGCCAGACATCATTTCACATGCTAAGATGCCTAACAATCTCTAGATATGCAATTCTATCAAGTACTAATGTAGGCAGCATGAATGGAATACCTTCAAACCCATAAACCCTTAAAAAAGTGAAATTCTGGCATACAAACCAGTCACCCCAATTGTGCTTGACCCTACTGTCTCTAAAAGCATGGGATCTCAAGAATATTTTAATCTCCTGTGAGATAGACCCCTCACATTCTATCCCAAACAATCTGTATAGGGGCTTGACGAAGTATTCTTCAAATAACACATAGTGTGATTTGTCAAACCTCGAGTCCCACAAGGATACCCATAATTGGATTAGTTGGTCTTGTCCCTCTTTGTCTCTGGAAGCTACCCTTAACTCTTTGAGACACAGACCTTTCATATGACCATAAAACATAACGACATGCATTAGTAATGAGTAAAATTTGAAAGTGGGGTTTGGCTCTGTTTGCAGACTCAAAAAACCTTCATGCAGCTTCTCTGCCAAGTAGGTTGCATAGTCAAATGGCCTCAACTCATGCATCTGAATTCCCACAGCCAACACCAATGGGCCTATTCTTGTAACATTAGGAAATTCTTCCCCGCAGACCTGGCCGCATGCCCAATATGTGTACTGCAAGTATTGCCTGAATAGGGTAATCTCAAAAGGGGGACCATCCTGCTCCGTGAGTCATCCCTTCTCCTTTTTGTGAATTGCCAACTTCCATGTTGTCTGAGTGGTGTCCATTTGGGTATATTCTCCTTCCAGGTCTGTGAAGGACATGGGCATGTAGGGTTCATAGGACAAGCCGAAAACCTCTTGAATAGACCCGACAGATATCCGGATGAATGGATCCCCATTTGGAAATTGGACACATCTTTTATCCTTATTGTATTTCCTTGTGAGAAATTCCAACAATTTGAGATTAAGAAAAACATTTTTTACCACCAGTCTGCCCAAATTTATCGTCCAAGGGTTTGATAATGGCATCTCCTTGTTTCTCTTGAGATGGTGATATAAAAACAATTTGTGGCCCCTAATAGTTGTCCATATGTCCCCAACCCCTTTGTACTTATCTTCCAATTGATCCTTGGGCGGTAAATTTGTGTTAGACCTTCTTGACTTAGCATCAGATGACTACATCTGGTCAATCATATCCTAGTTCAATTTGCATTTCTACATACCCTCCATAGACTTTGCCTTTTTTGACTTAGTTGACTGTGTATCTGAAATACCTATGGCCTTTCTCTTTCCTTGTGAACTAGAAGCCTCCATGACTAAGTGCTTGAATTCTTAATTACCTGTGCTTCTTGTTTGCAACTTCAATGTTAATGGTTGAAGAGACTGTGAAAAATTCCTAGCACAATAACTCTTTCTTTATGATAGATATACAACAAATAGGATTTGTAATGATCAAAAAACTCATCAATTTTGCTTCGTGCGGATCAAATCCTCCTAGTTGTGAGCATTAAATAATGCCTATCATATCATACATTCTAATGGCTAATCAGCGTAACCCCACCTGGTAATTCAATTATTTGGCACCATGCACTCCTTCAATTACTTTTTTGTCTTTTTGATCGGTATAGGTTATTCCGATCAATACATCTGATCTCGCTCTGACTGTTTCACCTTTTTCCTCGAGGCTTGACCTATCCCGATGGATCCACCTTTCACTTTTATTAGTCAGTGTTTCTCTATGTTACATCAGGGTATGTTTCTCCTATGAAATCTCCTTTTGTTTAATTCTCCAATCGCTCCATCAGCCTTCAGAATGAAATTACTTTACAATTTATCTGGTGGGCCCGTGACATCTAATTTTCTCTTTGATTGACGTAACTTTCACCGATTACTTCATCGGGTGTCGAAGTAGCATGTTTCCCTTACCTCTGATAGTTATAGTCTCCCCAATATGTCCGCCCTCTGTGGCATTTTGCCCATCGGGCATCAGCATAACTTTAATAATGTTTCTTCTACAATATAAGGTATCTTGATGAGTCTTGTTTACCTTACTCTCCTTATCGGGTTGCTTTGGTCTATCGGTGTAGGCTCTCCCGATGTAGTTGACTTAGCTTGTGCCAAGCTCATTTTCCTCATCGGGCATTAGGATGACCCAAAACACATTTCCCCAACAATGTATGTTATCCCAATGAGTCTTCTTTCCCTTCTTGCTTGGTACCACTTTATCAGAGAAAGTCTCTTCGATAAGGTTGCCTTCTCCGCTGAATCCATCGAGTATCTGGGTAACATAAACTAGGACCTCCCGATAACCCGATGTCACCACTATGAATAGATCGCCTCACCGGTTTTAGCTCTGGATTCTTGGTCCAATTGATAAATTTTGGTTTTTTGATGATGATGATTGTCAAAAAAGATAATCCTCGGTGTTGGATGCAGTACTTTGCAAATGGAAAATCCCTCTCAAGACAAATTAGAGCCTTCCTCAAGTCAATTAGAATCCTCACCAAACAAACCATTGACAAAAAAGATGAAGTACAAGTATGATAAATACTTGAACATGTATCCAGAAAGCTTAGTTGACTCCAATATCAAGGAGATGAAGGATATATAAATTGGTCATGTGAATATGCAGTTCATTGATCGAGTTGAGAAAGATCCTTCACACTTGTCGAACTTGATCAAATCAGAGTTGCACAAATATGCTTCCTTCCCAGTTGTAGCTCATGATCCAGACTTTGTACTTGCAGTGGTGGATCATTTTGATCCAAATACAAGACACGTAAAAGATGCCGACCAGAATGTGTTACGATATTAGACAATGTTTTCTTCAACTGTGTATTCAAGGGCTCTCCAGTTGACGAAGTAGCTAACATTACTCAGGAAAGTGCTCAAGAATATTTTGAGAAAAATGAGGAAAATTTTAAGAAAATGATTAATACAGTTTTTCTCTCTACTGCTAGAAATTCCACCACTTCAAGATGGCCAAACTATTTTCATAGAAGTGACTTCAATGAGGAATATAATGATATGGTTACCAAGTTGGCATGACTAAAAGGCCTAAAAGATTCTCACTATTTTCAAAACGGGATGTGTTACTATATGAATATAATCAAGAAAGGAGCTACCAAGATAGATTGGGGTGAGAAGATCAGTGATGGACTTTGTGCACAATTGAAAGAGGTCAAAATAACACTGAAATTCTACATGACCTCATACCTTGTATATGCAGCCACCTCCATGAGGCAATATCCAGGTTTGTTTACAAAGGGTGACAGGAGGTTAGTGCCAGTTTATCAATAATCAAGGAAGTCATTTCAGAAGAGTCAATGATGCATTCTTTGTTGTATGGAAATGTATGTTTGATAAGGACTTATAGAAGAAGAGACTTTCAGAGGCAACATACAGTAAGGTTTCTCATTTTGGATGTGTCTTTCTCCAGTTCCCCGCATTCAATTACATCTGCATAGGATGTTTCACAGGAGAACCCTTTATTTTACCAAGATATCCATATGATAAAATTATACTCGTGGAGTTATGTCGGCAATTGATTTTTGTACATGAAAAGCAATCACAGGCTCATAAGACTGGCTTAACGTTTCTAGAATCTATTAGCCGATATTCAGTTATGACCAATCCGAAGGCCAAGAACATGGAAGAAGAAATGCAATGGAGTACTATGAGGAGATTAAAAGCCCGAAATAATTTTGATTGTTAGGATGAAGAGGGTGTGATGAAAATGGATTTTAGTCGCCTTACATTGGAGCAAATTGAAAATTTGGATTTGGCCAAAATCTCGATGACCATGGAGGACACTGATGACATAATAGACCCAGTCTATTTTGAACGAAAGATTGTTGATTCCCCACTACCACCTGTTTAATGGTCGAAAAAGGAAAGTAAATATATTACTCAAATACTTGCTCCTATTTTGGCTAATACTAATGCATGGTTATTAAAGAAGAAGATCAGAATGAAACAACTTCCTGCCAGTTATGGTGATGATGACAACAGTGTTGGTTGAGTTGGTAAAACAACTACAACTGAAATAAGGACCAAAAGAAAAGCAAATCTGCAAACACCACCCTCAATCCCTTCAACACAATCTAAGGGAAAAGGACCTAAAATCAAATTCACAATCAAAGGGTCTAAGAAAGGTGAATCTTCTTTGTTAGTACAAGAGACACCAACAAAGGAGCTAGAGAAACAATCTATTGAAGAAATTGAGAAAGAAAAAGAACCAGAAGAAGGGGAAATTCCTCATCAAGAGGAAATACAAGTTGAAGAACTAGCTCATCAAGGAGAGAGCATTACTCTCACCACTTCACAGGTATCAACTCATATAGAAGTTATTATTCATTCTATTGAATCTGACTCAGATCAAGAAGATGAGGAATATAATGATGAAGAGTTGAATATGGAAATACCACAATCAGAGGGTGCTCAATAGTATTTTGCATTGTCTAATTTCTCCAGTTTGGATGATATTCCTTCATCCACTATTGAATCCTCAATTTTGGATTTTACTGAAACTATGGAGCAAGCATTTGTAGAACAATAGACGGTGCCTTTACCTTCCACAACGATCCTAATACAGGGAATCTTTTCTTTAAACAGCCAAAAGCATAAAATCCTTGCAATTAAAGATTTTCCAAAGAATAGGCAAATACAACTATATTAATAAAAGAAATTCAAAGTTGTCATTTGTCCAAACATGCTAATTTAACCATATTAAAATTAACCCCCTAATCATATATTCATGATTAACTTACAATAAAACCGATTAAATGATTTCAATAAAATAAATTAAATTCTAAATTAATTATATATATAATAATATAATATGAATACATAAATATATATTCATCGAATATATACTATATAAATATACCACATTAAAAATATATATTAAAATAAAAATTTAATATCCCATCAAAACATATTTTAAAACCCCAAATAAATAGAAATAATTAAATACATAATAATCTATTTATTGCTATTTTATTATTATTATTTTTTTACATAAAAAATAAATAAATAATAAAAAAAACTTTTTTTAAAAAACAAATATTAATTAAATTAATAAATAATAAAAAATAAATAAATAAATGGAAAAATAAACTGTAGCCACGTATATGTGGTAGCAACTTTGTTGCTACCCCATATACGTGGTAGCAGCAAGCCTGCTACCCCATATATGAGGTAGCAACGTTGTTGCTATCCCCATATATGGGGTAGCAGTGCTACTGTTATCCCCACATATGGGGAGAGCAGCAAGCTGCTGGGGGGTGTGTGGCTGGGTTGAGCCCAACTCCCCGCCATGTAACCCCAAGATCATTTTTTTTTTTTTTTAAATTTTAAACTAATTCTAAAAGCTTCATAGAGATTTTAAAATCTCAATTTTTATTTTTTTTAAACAAATATTTAACAGAGATATTAAAATTTTCATTTCTCCACTCTGAGACAACAAAGTTAAATAAAACACAACAGACTAATTTTTTATTTAAAAATGAATAAAACTAGCATAACAAAATTAATTACTGGTAAACAATTTTACCATAAAACACAATCTCTGAGACAAAACAGAGATGGAGAATAACACCATAAATCAAACAATTTCATTCCCAAAGCCAAATTGGCTAGAAACTAAATTGATTGACATTCCCCAATTCGATTTTTTTGCCAAAACAAGATTGGACAAAGAGGAATTAAACCCAAAATTTCTCTAATTTTGAAAACTACCAGGAAGAGATTTTTAAACAAATGAAGGCACAAGGGGAAATCTTGGCACAATTTTGCCAGCATGACTCTACCAAAATCACAAAATTTAAAAGCTACAATCGCCAGGAAATCAAATTCTTTGCATAAACAAAAATGAAAGAATAGATTTTAAACCAAAACTAATCAAGAAATAAATTGGGAAGAGTTTGGAGTTGCATCTTAAATTAAAAAATGGACTGATATTTTTCAATAAACCTCAGAGAAAGTAAGTCAATAACACTGCAACCATTTAATCAATCTTTTTACAACATCCAGAAGAAGGGAAAGAAACATATATTTTTAAAACAAACAAAGTAGAAATCATCCAACCTATGGAGCTTCTCGGAATAAATTTGTGAGCTTCTATCCTGCAGCAGATTTCCAGACCAAAACCAAAATCTTCCTTCCAAACAATTTTCTAGAATTTCCTCCTCCAAAACATGCCTCCTCTTCCAAAAACATTTATAGGGATAAATAGGAAAAATATTTTAACCTAAACTTTTAGGTTGAAATATTTTTCACACCCAAAAACATTTAAATAATGAAATTGACTTTATCTATTTTCCTTCAAAAGTAAATGGGAATTTCTTCTTTTTTTGAAAAATACATTTCTTCCATCATGAAATTTAATTAACTTTTTCAACAAAAGTAAAAATCAATAATTTAACTCTATTTTTATTTTTCTTTACATCTAAAAGCAATAGAATTAACTTTATTTATTTTATTTTTCTATATGATTTAAATATAGTTACTTTTCCAAAATAAGCAATTATTAATTTAAATCCAATAACTTCACTCAATTAGCTAAGTCCATAACACAAAGGCATAATAATGCATAAATTACTTATACCAACTATGAAATGACGACTTAAACTCAAATAAATAATCGAACCCACTAGTGCATGCAACCTGAGATAAACACAAGAAGACTCCGAAAAAGTCACATGAACAAGACTCGAAGGCCGAACAAAAGGAACGGAGACTGACTGACGACACTCACATGAGTAGACCGAGGGTAAGAATTAGGGTCAATAGCTATCTCCTCCATTCCCATTGGACATATAAGGCACACTCAGACCTGTGAAGCCAGGTGGAGATGATACCCCGTACCTACCCGATACTTGTACCTGTAATATCCTGCATCATCAAATCACACATGCATGTATACAAATATAGAATACACAACACACACTGCTAAAGGAGAATCATGACATTCCCTATCTCACCGAAGTGAGTGAAGAAAAATTGTCCCCTTGCATCCAATACACTCACAAACACACAACATATAATTACACATTGCATAGATAAAGTAAAGTGTCAGTACATAGCAATAATCCATAAAATACCACAAATCACTAGTACTAAAATACTGTAAATAAATCATGCATCTCATATCCAGATAAAACATGAAATAATGTCAAATACGTTTGAATAATGTTTAGCAGTAATGTATCAACTGAAAGGTAAATTGCAACAAAATATCAGTCTAATAAGTCCGATTGAGAAGGGGTACTACATTCTCCCCCCCAAAACTAGGCTTACTCCTGGAAGCCTAAAACAGATAAGAATAGAGCTCTCTCATCTTCGCCGCATCCTCCCAAGTTGTCGAGGTCTCGTCATTTGGGTCCCATAGGACCCTTACCTAGTTAATGGTGTGACCCCTGAGGGTCAAATACCGAAGCTAAAGAATGCGCACGGGCTCCATAGAAAGCTGCATGTCCTCAACTTGCAAAGCATTCCAATCAAGAACATGTCACATCAGGGTGATAAGGTTGAAGAATTGAAACATGAGATACATCGTGGATGTGGGATAGACTCAGTGGCAAGGCAAGATGGTAGGAAACAGGTCCTATCCTCTCAAAGATCTCAAAAGGGCCAACAAAACGACGTGCCAACTTAGAACCCTTTCCATAACAGACCAGACTCTTCCGTGGATGCACTCTCAAGAACACACAGTCGCCAACAGAAAACTGACAATCTACCCTATGAGCATCTGCATAATTTTTCTACCTATCTTATGCAGCTACTAAATGCTCATGAATCCGCTCAACTTGCTGCTCCATCTCTTGAAGGATATCTGGTCCTATACGTACCCTGTCCTCTAACCGATCCCAACTCATAGGAGTATGAAAAGGATGACCATATAATGCGTGAAAGGGAGACATACCTATGGAGCTATGATATCCATTATTATAAGCAAACTCCACTAGATAAATATAATCCTCCCAATGCGACTGCTGGTCCATAACATACATGCGAAGCATGTCCTCCAAAACCTGATTCACACGCTCAGTGTGACCATCTATCTCTAGATGATAAGCTGAACTAAATTTCAACTGAGTCCCCAAATCATACTGAAGTGAGGTCCATAATGCTGAGGTAAAGATAGGATCTCTATCAGGAATGATCCATCTTGGAATCCCATGCAATCTCACTACATCTTCCAAGAACACCTAAGCCACCACTACTGCCATATAGGAAGCTCAAAAAGGAACAAAATGAGCAACCTTGGTCAACCTTTCAATAATGACCATGATGGCATCATGACGACGTGAAGAAACAGGCAACCCAACAATGAAATCCATGGAAATGATCTCCCATTTCCAATCCGGTACTATATTAGGTTGTAAAAGCCCTGCCAGGTGCTGATGCTCCACCTTCACTCGCTGACATTCCAAACACTTCGACACAAAATCCGCAATGTCACATTTCATGCTAGCCCAATGATAAATCTATCTAAGATCTGCATGCATCTTCTTGACACCTGGATGTGCCGAATAAGGTGCACGATGGGCCTCAGTCATGATCAAAGTGCGAAGACCCTCCAAAGGAGGTACATAGATCCGACCAAGATGATGAAGAAGACCATCTGCCTCAAGGCTATAACCAGAAAACCTACCCTCGAAAGGCCTTCTGGACTCCAACACAGCTCTAACATCCTAATACCAAGAATCTCGAGGAAGAACTCCAAGAGTTCCCTATCTCAAATCCACTCCAAGGGACAATGCTGAAACTTCATGCCGCCTACGGCTCAAAGCATCTGCCACTACATTCTCTTTTCCTTGAATATATCAAACCTCAAAATCGTACTCGCAGAGGAATTCCATCCACCTTCATTGTCAAGCATTCAAGTTCGGTTGTGTGAAAATATACTGCAAACTACAGTGATCACTATGCAGCTCAAACCGATGCCCTAACAAAAAGTGATGTCATCTAACCAATGCATGCACTACAACTGCCAACTCCAAATCATGAACTGGATAGTTCAACTCGTGGTCACAACAATCATAGCTAAAGTTCCACTCCATGTGAGTACTATGATTATCACTAGTGTATTATCCACTCTTCCATCCATAGTTGTTACAAAGGAGGCATCAATAGCAACTACTATTGCTACATCAGCTGGCATATCACTGGACGCCACAACCTTGGTACCAATGATTGCATCTACAACTACTGCAACTTCAAGTCAGAATGCTCCTCAAAATTGGTTGATACTCAGCAGGAGGCCACAACTCCATTCACTAATAGAGAATTACCACCATGGATGGATGTAGTAGCACCCAAAAGAAAGAAACAGGTAATTTTACCAGATGAATTTGATTTTGAATAGTTGGCTCCTCCCAAATCCAAAGGTACTAAAAAGCCAAAGACTATTTCTTGGGTACTAGTGGATCCAACTACCAAAAGGAAATATGTTGAGGTTATGGTGCCCTCTTCAAACAAGAATAAGGGTAATATACAACATGGGGATTATACTATGTAGACAATAGAGCTTGGAGTGGAGACACATGAAAGTGTCAAGTTAGATTCTGAAACTGCTTTTAATTATTTGGTGCGAAGATTTGATCAAGAAAGAGATGAAAATAATGACTTAAAGAAGAAATGTGAGAAGTTAACCGGTGTGCTTCTCAAAGTCACACAATCTTCCTAGGAAATCAAGCCAATTGTTTCCTCAATGGATACTGAAGTTCTCAAGATGGTGGAACAGGTGGGCATTAAAGGTTGAGTAGTGGATGAGTGGATTGCTCGATTGAAATCAAAAGGTTCTCATCTTCTAGATTCAACGATTAAGTGTTTGGCTGATTTTGAAATTATCCAAAGTAAAATGCAAGGTGTTAAAACTTCTTTATCTCAAGAAGTAGAAGATATTGAAAGAAGTGTAACTCTTTGGGATAAAATGGAGGATTTCAGAATTGACGTCCTCATGGAGAATAAGGTAATTCCAACTAGAGAGAAATATATCCAAATTCTGTCATTATTGTCCCACAAGAAAGAAACAATAAGGTCAATGATTATGGAGCTGGATCGAGAAAAGAAGGAAGGTGATAATGAAATTGATCTTATTTAAGCCAGAATAGCTAATATTCCTTGTTATTTTTATGATGATAATCAAAACCTTGTGACCAGTGACGCCATCATACAATAATTTCTTTCCTTAATGGATCACTGTATATAACATGATTTCTCATTGAATGCATTTGATAAATTGCTAGAAATACAAGTCAGTTTTGAAGTCCTTGCATCAATGTTGAAAGATGGAAAAAGGAAATACATAAAGGCTAAAGATGCAGTTTCCCATGTTTGCATCATCACCGACTCTACCCCAATGCCAGACAAAGCCAAGATGGAAGTGTTTATGGTGAAAATGGAACAACAATATTGAAAGACTAAATGAATTCAACCAAAAAAACCCTAGCCTAAAAACAATAAAGATCCACCATAACATATGAAGATTACCTAAGACAATGCAAATCAACAAAATCACAAAGATTATACCATCACATGCCCAATAGGGTTTGAATCTCCATTCTTCCTATCTCCATTGATATGGCTTGATATATTTTCTCTCAGATTTTATGTGTGCACAAGAGCTCAACAAAGAATGAAAATGTGGTTGCAATTAGGCTTGATCGCATATGAAAGTTTGAAAGCGTAGTTGAGGATTGATAATGAAAGAAGAATCATCTTAAATAGAAGACACTATAGGAAATGGAGGGATAAGATTAAGAGGTGTAAAAGATAGATGGTCGGCTAGGATTAGAGGGTAGGTAGAGAAAATAAAAAAATAATGAGAGGGTAGGTAGTGTAGGAATTAAGAGATGAATGACATGCGTCATGGGTACAAAAAGGCTAACGAATTAATTAAATAAATAAAGATTTATTTAATTAATAGAAGGAGTGAGATCAATTAAATAAATAAAAGTAATTATTTAATTTAAAAAAAGGATAATTTAAATAAATAAATGTATTTATTTAAATGAGGGAAAAGGCTAGAAGAGGATAATGAATTAATTAAATAAATAAAGGTTTATTTAATTAATAGAAGAATTAGGCTTAAATAATTAAATATATAAAAATATTTATTTAATTAGACAAGACAATTTTAGGTGTCTACATTTTGCCCCTCTTTGAGACAATGCAACTTGTCGCATTGTTTCAAAGAAGATAAGATGAACTGAGACAAAGTTTCCCCAAGATGGGAATGATATGCCCCCTCGAGAGATTGGATGAAAATGTCTAAAAAGATCGCAGACAATCTCTCGATAAGAAGGAAAGGCTAGAAATGACTGACAAGATAGGATAGAGTGACAAAGTCATGGGATAAATAAGACTAATGCAGGAGACTAGGGATAGGATAGTCTATAAGATAGACTACAAGGGAAAACATCCTCATTGTCATCCACACACCTAAGAGATCAGAGTGCAGAGAGAGCAAAGAGCAGTCAGCACTCAGCAACGATGGAATTGGTGCATAGATTTGATCGTGTTCACTGATATCAGAGGCCAACAAATGCAGGAGAGCCAATGAGTACCACAAAACCTCCTTGTACCTTGTTGCATTAATTATTGTCATAAATTCATGTTAGGTAGGTCAATAAATGCATATTAGGTATGTCAAAATAAACTTGTCAAGAAGGGAAAAAGACGGTAAGGCACGTCTGCGTTGGTGCCAGGTGTGTCTGGGTAGGTTACGCGTGTATGTGCTTGGCCTAAGCATGTCTATGATTTGAAAGGCATCTATGTCAAATGCGAGCATGTTTGTGAAATTCAGGCGCATTTGTGCAGGGCAAGCATGTCTGTGTGTTTTAGGCGTGTCTATGAAATACAAAAATATCTGTAAAGTATGTAAGTGCATGTGTGTCATGAATGCACATTTATGACTTCAAGGTCGAATCGACGGTTCTGTGATAAAGATACGTTGTCGATTGGATAAGCTGCTAAGAGGATACACTTAGATAGGTCCTCTAGGGAAGACTAGGATAACATATAAGGCTAGGATTGACAATTATGTGATAGAACTTATGTTGCCAATCATGAAACTATTCAAGAGGATACACTTAAGAAGAGGCCCTAGGATAGGATAGAGCAAGGTACTTTGTGATGAACAAGGAGTACCATAGAAATTGACAATTCTATGATAGAACATACATTGTCAATTGGATGAGGCTGAAATTGACTATTTTGTGATAGAACATACGTTGTCAATTGGATAAGCTACTCAAGAGGATACACTCAAGTAGGTGCCCTAAAAGAGAAAAGCAACACTTTGTGATGAACAGGGAATACTACTAGGATAGAGTTCCATATTATAGATATAAGCACTAGGATAAAAAGAAACACTTTGTGATGAACATGGAGTACTACTAGGATAGAGTGCCATATGATAGATATAAGCACTAGGATAAAAGAGCATCACTTTGTGATGAAAAGGGAGTACCACTAGATTGACACAGTTTATTTGCTTGACTGCAAGAGGACCTACCTATGTTGGAGTTACAAGAGAGATACCCTTTGACTCAGGGATTGCGACCAGAGCCGACATTTGAGGATAGAACAGCAACTGAGGCTATGGGATTGCGATACATTATGTATATGCCTAAGTTTTGGGAGAACATGGGATTGGTGATTGCATTAGCTGAGAGATGGCACTCAGAGACATGCACTTTTTATTTATCGATGGGTGAGATGAAATTCACCTTGGAGGATGTATACAGGATACTGCAGATACCGATCGTTGGGGATTTGGTTCCTTGCGATCGAGAGGGAGATAGGGATGCACTAAGATGAGTGTTCTAGGATCCAGGATTGGAGATGAGGGTAGGACATGTGGCTTGGGATACTATGATAGCTACAGGATTGGCTCTACTGACAGTGCTGGCAGGAGTTATCAGTGGGTTCCTCTGTCCAGACAGGGCAACACGAGGGTTGGTTGTGGGATGGGGGAGGACTCTGGAGACATTGGTGACTGAGCACACCAGGTTTGCATGGGGGTCATGTCTACTGACAGAGTTGTATTATGAGTTACATTAGTTTGTATATCATGGATCAATAGGATTGGGGTGTGGAGTGACATTACTGCAGGTATGGGCATATGAGAATCTTCCGTTTACATGACCGATACACTTTAGAGGCAGGGGACATGGGTGCAATTATGTGCATCTGTATGATATGATTACTTCCATCCATGGATTGGTAGGATAGAGTATTGGTGTCGAGTGATCGATGAGGTATACAGTGTGATATGGAGGCCTTACCGAGATTGTGAGGAGTGGGAGGATGATGTAGTGGAGCTGCCATATGTGTTTAGGAGTAGGTATCTGATAGGGAGGACACCATATGTCATTGAGCGATAGTTTATTGACAGAGTATGTAGGCAGTTTGCCAAGATACAATGGATGCCACAGGGTTCAGGGATGTATGCATGGACAATGAGAGATTAGGCACATTTAGGTTCGTTACTATCTTATAATCAGGCATTAGCATAGATGCTAAAGACGGTTCCCATGCCTTAGGATATTTGGGCAGATGTGGAGGATGCAGGGATGGATGTGGAGTACAATTCATATTGGGTAAAGCATCTATTTCCATGGCTGACGGATCCAAGGGAGCCGATAGAGGGTGATGGTGGGGATGGTGGAGGTAGAGGCCAACGACGAAGGTGGGGTGTAGTGGTAGAGATGAGGGTATCTTAGAGGAGAGATGGAGGATAGGAGAGGTAGGCTCATGTAGTCTAGGGTAGAGGTTGATTGCCTTTATAGGTGCTAGTAGCACAGGTTCCCAGATAGGTACAGGGACATGGATAGAGATAGGGACAACCATAGGAGCAACCACAGGGATGGGGGGAGGAGGGAGGAGAGGAGGAGGATGAGCTACTATCCTTGAGGGAGATTTTGTAGGGATAGGGAGATGAGATCCATGAGCTAGAGAGAGATGGGGCTAGGCTCAAGAGATAGCTGAGGGACACTAAGCAAGAGAGAGATCAGGCTATTCAACACTACACAGAGGTTGAGACAACACTGAGGGTAGGCAGGGAGGCATCAGAGGAAATAGGGGTTGGATACGCCTCTGTTCTATGGGTAGGGGAGGAAATAGCCTACTGGAGAGATTTGTATTATGGTGTTATGCCACCAGATCAGGGAGCTACAAGCTTTTGGAGACTATCGTAGACTATGATGACCACTAGAGGGAGAGATAGGAGACATTTGTCTATTGGTGGGGTCACGGGTCCTCCACCACCACCAGATAGAGGGGTCAGGAGAGATGATCTAGGGGCGGGGACTTCTAGGGATCAGACTCCATCGAGGCCGGCTGGCTCCAAGGGAGGGAGTTCATCATAGCCTTAGAGGGCTCCCAATGTATCAGTTTTGTACCATTTTTGTATGATGATGTAGAGACCTTTGGGTGATGTTTGTAGCCATATGTGTTTTGACATTATTGCATCATGACACTTATATATATATATATATGAGATGATTCATCCTTGTGGCAGCTATATGCATATGTACCTATGTGATGTTTCTTCTATGTGATGCATGTTTCTATATGATGCTTATGATATGGATGCAAATATGTACATGATGAAATGCAATATTTTTGTTCTTTTATGTTTTATATGACATGCATGATGCAAATGTGAATGTATGAAATGTAGATGAATATGATAATGCAAATAACTATTTACATGATGAGAATGTAAAATGTGCTAATATGTGTTGTGTGCAAGATATGATGCAATTTTGATATCTATATGTATGTATGAAATGAGATATGCTAACATGTGATGCAGATGCAGACTACATGAAATGCAAATATTTATGGCATGTCATTATACTCAATCATGTGATAGAAGGCTATATGGACTCAAGGAAGGATGATGGAGGTCAATCACGAAAGGGGGATTGAAGATAGAAGATATGGAATTGAAAGAGCTTCTTGTACTTTATCACCATTGAGATTTATTATGGAAAATAGGTTATGAAAATGTAGATATAGGTTCGACCCAAAATGTCATTGTACCCGTTTGCATGGAGATCAGACAGTCGCAAACACGGAATGCCCCAATTCATACTAGACTCATAGTGTTCTCATATTCTTGGAAAAGTCATAGCATTACTAAGAGACAATCCACAGACAACAAAAATAAAAAGTGAACATATCCCATCCTCGCCTTTCTAGTCAAAGATATCCTGGAGATAGAATCTCTAGTCAGAGACATCTCAAAAAAACTAAAAGGCATGTCACCAAAAGATAAAATCAAAATAAAACCAAGACTCGACACCAACATCCATTATAGTCCTCAAGTTTAGTGTCTCTTGTCACTTGTATAAGTCTATTTGATTGTGGTCACAATGTTTTCGTTCACAAAAGGATAAATAGCACTGAACCATAATGTTGTATGAGTCTATTGAAAGAGTTGATTTGTTAAAGCCCACTATTGTTGTTTACATCTCATCTGAAACTGATACCTTATTGTGGAGAAGATGGAACTTTATTGTGGATCTGTGATGCAAGTGTTACTTTATTGTGGATTGTGTGTGGATAGACTGAAGAAAACTTGGAGAAACTGTACTCCTCAAAACATGTGATTATCTAAGTTCCACGCCCATCACTAGACTTAGGATTTGCCTTAGCCATAGATATGAGATGATTTATTATGGATGGAAAGGGGTGAAAAGGAAGGATTGTTATGAATGGCTAACCAATCTTAGGTAGATTTATAACAAGCCATGATGGGATTGGGTAAGTTTACTATGGGTTGATAAGCTATGAGTGTGTGCAAAGTGAAAGGATGAGATTGAATCCTGGAGAAAGGAGGAGCAATGTCTCTACACATGGTGCCAGTAAACTAGTTTTCACCATGGTACTTTCCTAGGGTGCCACCGAAGTGGTTTTCACTGTTGGAAAAATTTATTTCTCTTTACTTTTTTGAATTTTTTAATTAGGATATGGTGAAGAGCTATGTGTAAAACCTGTGAAGGTGCATGTTGTTAATAGTATCTTTTAAATGTTCTCCATCTAGGGTCGAAAGATGATATGCACCTGATCCATAGACTGTTGTGATGACATAGGGACCAAGCCAATTTGGTTTGAATTTTCCTTTCTTCTCTCTATCTTGCTGATTTCTAGGATTCTCCTTGAGAAATAAGTCACCCACCTCAAATGTATGAGGATTTACCTTATTATTGTAACTGCATTGTTCCTTGACCGGATGATGTGTATCTCGAGTGACTGTCTTCCTTGATGAAGGAACTGAGATAGGATTACTAGTGTGTGGACTACATAGGCCCGTATGCGTGTCACCTAAAGAAGTTTGGGAATCCCTAATAAAAAATTCCCTTGAGGAAGCTCCATTAATGGTCCATGATGTATCACCAGAAGGGGATGGATGTGTCGAACAAGTGGATGAGGAATGAAGGCTTATGATTGTGAAAAGAAGTAAAAGTATCATGACATGATGGATACTTAGGATCAACAAGTATGCTTTTTGACTTGAAATTTTAGAACCTTTGCCCCCAGTTATTTTGATATTAGGGGAGATCAACTCTTAATCTTTTGTTTCATAAGATTTTAATCTTTGACATTGAGTTTTGCTGGGTCCAATAGCTTTTGATTTTGATTTGAACTGAAGGAATTTTCTTTATTTTTTAATTTTAGATTTTTCTTTTCATAGCTTGATTTTTGATCCCCAACGAGTAAGGTCTTTTATGATTCTTGTTGATCTAAGTCTAGGAGAGGAGTGGAAATGGAATGAAAGGATGAAATGGTAAAGATATGTGAGTTCTCAAGAGGGCTGGCGATATGGTCAATAGATTCTTCGCTAGAACCACTCTTAGGACTATTGATATCAAGAGTTGCTTGCACCACTAGAGGAGATTTGTATTCAGAATTAGTAGCCACAACACTAGGTGCTTCTTACCCAATTCCTTGGCATTGCAACTTGTTTGTAGGTTGTTCCTGCCGACTAAATGTCTTAGGATATAGTGGGAGTTGATCAACATGAAAGATATACTCATCACATCCAATGTCTTTAATCTTGAACTTTTCTTTGATCTCTACTTGTTTTGATGTATAAGCTTTCAAGGATTTTGGATCAGCATATACTGATGAAGGAACAACCTCTCGATTGACTGGGATTGTTATTCCTGATCTAGGTTGCAGATTGTTGCAATATATGAATGGGTTTGGATCAGCTTTGACGGTCCCTTCAACTCCATTGTGTGGAAACTTGATACATCAATGATATGTTGAGGGAATAGCTCTCATTTCATGAATACATGGACGTCCCAAGAGTATATTGTATGTGAGATGTAGGTTTAGGACTTGACAAACCACATCCTTAGTTAGTGGCCCAGCTTTGAGAGGTAAAGTGATTGTGCCTTTGGATGAGCACTCTTCATCATCATACGCTTTTATGGTGATTTTGTTTGTAGAATTCATAGCCTTTTCAGACCCAATTGTTTAAGAGTTTCAATGTACAAATGTTCAGACCGGATCCTCCATCTATCAGGACCCGTTTGATGCGGTTTTTATAGATAAAGGCTTCAATATGTAGAGGTGCATTATGAGGCTGGGTGACAGATGCGTTATCGGCTTATGTAAATGTAAGGGTATGCAGAACAGAAAGGTATCCCACCATGGCTTGAAACCAGTCCAGGTTTAGATCAGTGGGTACAAAAGTCTCTCTCAGAATTTTATCAAGGATGGCTTTATGTGCAGGGGATATGCGTAAAATATCAAGGATGGAGATAAGTGTGGGCATCTTCCCTAACTATTATGCTAGGTCGTACTCAGGTTTGGTTTCTAAGAAAGTAGTGGTTTTAATTGGAGCACCTTGCAGGGTGACCTTACCTCAACGAGTTGTGACATTACACTCGGAGGTAGATTCAAAAGAAGGTCCAATGCCTTTCAAGACAACTTTGGGTCTTTGGGTAGAACTTTCAAGCATTTTTTCCTTTATGATAATAGTAGAAACATAGTTGTCCATTGAAATGTGATTAATGGTTGAATCATAGTTATAGGACACTTTAGTATAGTTAGCTTGCTCATTTGTGGCTTTGGCTTTTCCCTTGTCATGTTTAGGGAATGGTTCCTTAAACATCTCATATTCTTGATTGGATGTATGTCCCTCAATCTCAATGCCACCTCTATCAATAAGATCTTGTATAATATTTTTCAAGTGATGGCAATTTCCTGTTTTATGTCCCTTGCTCTTGTGATGTTTGTAGTACTCATTGTCATTTGACCAATTTGTTTTGAGTTCTGGTTCATATAGAGGATTGTTTGGAATTGTTATTACCTTGTTTGCCACCAAATTCCTAAAAGCTGACTCAAGTGGTTCTCCCAATGGGGTGTATTTCCTTCATGGTTTAGAAGTTGCTTGAGTATTTACTTGGTTGTTTGTAGAAGAACTTGATCCTGAAAGAATGATTTTTGGTCTCACTGTGTTAGCATCAACAATGCCATCATTTACTATGTTCTTATTCTTGTTCCAAAAATGTGGCTTGTCCTTTCCTTTAAAATCCTCTTTATTTTCTTTAAATATCTTGATGATTCCTTGCTCTATTAAGAACTTCTCTATTGCTAAGCCTTTCTCAATGACGTCCTTGAAAGTGGACAAACAATATTTTCTCAAGTCATAACCAATTTCTCTATTGACATTCTGTGTGAACATCTCTACCATTTATTTTTGTGGAATTTTGCAAGAGCATCTGCTAGCTAAATTCCTTCATCTTTGTAAGAATGATGAAAATAACTCCCCATATTTTTGTTTGGTGTTGCACAAATTGGTAACTGATATATCTATCTCTATGTTATATGAGAAATGTTGTATGAAAGCTTCTGCTAGATCACCCCATGACTTAATTCCAAGTGGAAGTTGGGAGAACCATTCCATAGCTTGTTCACCTAAGCTTTTTGGGAATAATCTCATCAAGTATGTTTCTTTTGCTAATACCTCAATGCAAGCTATGAAAAAATGTCTTATATGTGCCTTAGGAGCCTCTGTATTTATCAAACTTTGGTGTTACAAAGAGTGTAGGAAATGGAGGCATTGGAATGCTTTTATCAAATGGATAAGGACATATATCTCATTGTGTAAGCTGGTTTTGGTGTATTGATGTCCTCCATCTTCTTTTGTAAGTCCTTTATCTGTTGTTCCAAATTGTTTTTGGGTGGAGACCAAATTCTTGAACCATGTCCCATGCCTGAGCCACCAGGTGGAGGAGGAGGATACTGCATGTATGGATGGTATTGATCATAAACATGTTCATGCGAAGGAGGTCTATAATGATACTGTGTATAGGGACCACTTGGTATAGAGTCATAATGAAGAATGAGGAATGGAATATCTACTTTGTCCATGCATATCATATTCTGTAGGCATGTCATGAGTTTGTTCTTGTGTAGTGCCCCCAAATTTGACACGGGGTTTTCTTGTGTCCAAATTTTGAGCATGCCTCTAGATATCCAATTATTTTGGAGGTTGGTCCTTAGCATTGGTATGCAATTGAGTATATTTTTTTGCATAAGACTTCCATAAAGGTCTGCATAGACGGAGTTGTTCATGAGATTCTCTTTCGTGAGTATCATAAGCTTGACCATGTGTATTTGGGATCTCCAGTTTTTAAAACAAGGATGATGGTGACTCAGGAACAAAACGTGGTCCTCTAGTATCGCCACTAGTAGGTCTCCTTTGATCCATGTTGAGTTGACTTTCTTGCATAGGTCGATTTTCCACTATTTGGGACATGTGAAAATCATGAGGTATCTTAGCTCCACTTTGTGCCATCACTTATAGAAAATATTGTCTATCTCTTCTCATGATCTCTTCAATCAATCTATTAAAATGGGGATTCATGATAGTTTCTTCCACTTTTGCTGAGTGTACTGAAATTTTGTCCACATTGTCATTTTGTGCATCATTGTTGTTTGTATCATCCATGTTCTCAACATTCTGAATGTTTCTATAGATGTCCATTTCAGATAATGTGGTATGATCAGAATTGAAAAATATATTGTTGTCATACTCATAGCCACTCATGTTTGTGGACTCATGAGCCTCTTTAGCTTCTCTCCTAGATTTTTGGGAACGGGTTTCAACCATGAACTAGGTCTTGACCAAGATGTGTGAGACTAGATGAAAATGGAAAGAGTATGGAAGACCAAGAGTTGAAGGGGATTTAAATGAATCTGAGGTGTACTTGCAATGTCCAAAGTGTCAGACCAAGTATGTACGTAGTAGAGTATGCGTGACTTCTAAAGAGATGATAGATCTCTTGATGAGGTAAGTTGACCTTGACTCCAAGTAAGACCAAATGAGACCCAAAGGTGATAGACCTTGATGAGGGACCACTTAGCAAAATGTTGTTGTATGTATTGTGTTGACAAAGCAAGATGGGGAAAAGAAAGTGACCTTTTGACTCAAGTTTACACAAATGTGAATGTAATGCAAGGTGTAAAGCAATGATAAACTCTGTGAGACCCAAAAATAGGCTGAATTCTAGATGAAAACCCAGAGAAATAACCTAGGAAGCTCAAGAATTTTGAAACTGATTGCTCTTGTTTGGTGGACTGTAAATTTTTCCAATACTGACCATAGACGTGCCTGTATACTTCAAAGACACGGTTATCCAACACAAACATGATTAGACACTGCACAGACACGATTCTGATAATTTTGTGAAGGCAATTTTTTATGATAACACGTACGCTTTTATGTCGTACACAGACATGGTTACAAGATACAAATGCTTTTCTATTAGACACAAACGCGTTTCCAGAATCTGAGTGCAATTTTTCCAATTTGTAAAGTTGCGATTGTGACCAAATTTGAATTTGTGACCATTTTTTGTGACAAGAGGACACAATATTGATGAGGACGCTATGTTTGCAGGTGGTTAGACTCAAAATGACTCAAAAGAAAGTGTGTTGTTTGATGTAAAAATGTTTTGCACACACTTGAAGACACAAAAGACACAATATTTTGATGTTTCATCTTGAATGTTAGAATGTTTAAAAGAAGACAAGAATGATTCTTATGGTTGGCTAGGACAATAGTTGTTGATCCCACATGGGGTTTCCCTCGAGGCTATGCTATTCAAAGCAGATAATTAGGTGCTTGACCCCACTGGCTCCACCCTCGGCACTCACTTCTCCGGGGCAACCAAGCACCAGTCCCCACAAAAACTCCTCATGGAGAACTTTGTATCTCTACTAAGAATCATATGTGTGTGGGCCACTCTAGAGGTCCGACCTGCTGCCCCAAAAACTAGAAGGATTTTGGCTTTCTAAAACAAAAAGGTGCTAGTAAGGGCATCCGCTCATGTGGCCATACATACGACACTTTCAGCTCTGTAAATATAGAAGGCTCCCAGCCGGTAGGGGTTACGCCCTACTTTTGATTAAATAAATTTGATCAAACAGGTTTCTGGGGAGACATAGTGTCGGTATGAACTAATCAACACACATTACCCATGGCTTTCACCATGGATACAATTATTTATAGTGGTTCAAAAGAGGGGGGTGTTGGGACCTATAAAAATTTTGAGATTTTGAGTGGCCCATTTAAAAATTTTGCTCTACACTTTCTAATGGCACTTGATGAATCTGTTATCACCTTTTCAAATATTTTGAAAATATTGCCTTTTAGCTATTGGACTCTGTCGAAATTTGGAATTTGACCTTTGCTTGCGAGTTTGTAGTTTTGAGGGTTTAAGGTTTTTGCTTTTTCATGAAAACATTTAGAAAAATTAAACCTTTGTAGCACATTATTATAATTCATATTGAACTTGAACCCTTGAACCTTTTTGGTTCAAGGTTCAAGGTTCAACCGCTTCTCCTGCTTGTGTCGTGGCTTTGTAATGTTCTTTAAATGAGCAAGTGTGAATGCGTTAAGTTTGTTTTGAACCATTTGCAAATCGGTTCAAGGTTTAGGGTTCAATATGTTCCTTTCTTTTTATCCAAGGTCTTTGCTCATTGCCTTTTTCCACTTAATTGGAAGGGTCTGTGCGTCATCAAGAGGGGCCCCTTTTAAGTCTAGGCCTGGGCGGGTTCTGATAAATTTTAATTTTGCCTAAGTCTTGTGTCTTTTCCTATGTATCTGTTGGGCTTCCTAAAGATTGAGTAGGATCCTATTAATCTCACAGCTATCGTTATACTGCAACCCAAAAGTGCTCGATGGTTATTCACCGCGACATGGTGACTAAGTGGTGGGACACATGAGAAAGGTGTGAAGCGTAGAAAGTCCAAGAAGATTGGAAGTCAGGTTTTTAGACTATCCTGATGACCCGATGGAAAGGGCTAAGGTGAACCTTTTATCCCACATTGGCCACAGGGAGGAACATTTTAGTATTTATGTGCAAGGTCATATATATCCTAAGTGCCAAAGCTTACTAACTTTTGGCAAGTGGCAGCTCAGAACAATGAGAAGGTTGCAGAAGATTGGACGATGGTCGCTATACCGCAAGATGAAAGTGCTCAACTATTAATGGCCACGACTTGGCCACTGATGAGTTGGCAGACCAGGTGGCGCTGAGGTAAGCACTGAGCAAGTCATGAGGTGCCACGTGGTGACATGTAGTTGATGAAGTGGAAAGTCTAGTGGCAAGTCAAAGGTGGCAGGTAGATGGATCCAAGGGAAAGTTAGGATGTGACATGTGTCAGGCCTGCTAGAAGAGAAAGTGATAGAGGGAGCCGCTCAGATGAGATAAAGGGCGAGCAAGTTAGGGTGGATTGATGGTGATCCAAGGAAGATCTATGGCTGTCGCTAAGTCACAATGAAAAGTTGCTCGAAGGCTAATAGCTGCGAATTGGCGACCAAGCGATGGGGCCCGATGGAGAAGGAGATCAGTCCAAGGAAGAAACAAAGAGCTTCATTCCGGCAGTGAACCTAGGTGGTGCTGAGGTGGCAAGATAAGGGCCCCAAAATGAACCAGATGGTGCCACATGGTGGAGATGCATGGTAGATGTCTATGCAGGAAATTCAAAAATTTAAAAATATAATTTCTGACTGTGGTGAACAGGTAGAAAATTAAACGACTGACCTGCAGAGGGATTGATGACTAAAGGATTTGGTTTTGCCCATATATAAGTGCTATATATCATTGGAAAGCTCTCGATCTGAGGATTCTAATTCTATAGTCAAGTGTAACCCATGGCAAGTATTTTGGGGCAGTTACCTTAGGATCTCAGATTGGATTTTTCAGTCAGAAAGATTGGATGTTCTGCAGGCCAAGTTGTGTGAAATAGTTAATGCTGAAAGATAGGGTAGTTGCTATTGTCAGAGAATGAAATCTGATTTTATCCTCCCTACCTTCTTATTCAAGAGTCTTCTCATTTTGTAGAGGTTCCAGATTTTCTGTGAGCAGGGCTCCTGAATCTCGGTTTCCATTTTATGAGATTTTTCCAAATCTGTACAGTGAATGTCCCTTTTCAAGTAATAGAGTATCTTCTTGTTGTAGATGTTTTTTGTTGTAGGTCACATATATGTAAGGAATATATACAGTTTATTGGATTGTCTCTAGGCCTTTTCTTATTTTCAATGAATCCAGTCTTCAAGGGAGTTTGGGCTTGTCCTCTCATAGTGGGATTGTAATGGGTGTTCTTAGGTATTCTTCAAGGAAGAGTTTAAATTCTATTTATAATCATTTTGGATTCAAGATAATTTATGGATATGTATGATCCTCCATTTGAGTTTAGAATGTATTAATTCTAGGCATTGATACAAGGATATCTTTCTTAATAAATTGGTTTTGTAATAGAAGTTTCCATTTATAGTTTGATGTATGACTCCATGCCCTTGGATAAGGCACTAGTCTTGCAGATTCTAGGGATTCTTAGAGATTTTAAAATATCAAGTATCCATTTGCTTTTATGTTTGTAGTTTTAGATGTTTCATCTATCTCATGCTCTGGTCTTGTTGACATGTCAATGCAGATCTAGCCCATCTATAGTAACCTCCTTGTTGTTGAGCCTTGTGAGATTTATCTACTTTTATTGATGCCATATGTTTGTAACTGGTTGTACTTTGTGCATCAAAGGGTGTCCCCCTAGGTCTTGCAAAACTTGAAGTGTAGGAAGATTGTTAGGATCTTGTGTTAATGTTGTCCAAGCCCTGAAGCTTTTTCATTGATTGAGATTGGCTTTCTCATAGATAGTTTGCAGGTGAACTTGGGTTTCTCTTTTTTGAGACCAACAAAATGGTGACTCCGCTGGGGAGTAATCTAAAGAGCTCTGGTATAGACTGTTAAATCAAATTGAAAGTGAGTTGGCCCATCCAAGTCACCACAACAAAATGGCGACTCTACTGGGGAGAATGATGTAAAAAATTTGTCAAGCCAAATCCATGAGTCTAACCAAAATTCATTTGGGGAAGAGTCTTAGAAGTTTAGAAATCTGAAAGTTGTTTTGTAATTTGAAAGTATGTGTCCTAGACATTTTGTTGCTGAGAAATTAAAAAAATAAATATTAGGTGACTCTGTTGTGCGAGACCCAGAAATCTGAAAGTGTTTCAGAGTGAAGATCAGTGGTTAAATTTTATTCCTCTTTAGGGAGGTGGCGACTCTACAAGAACGAACCTGATATTTGGAGGAGTTCCTCAAATTTTCAGTCAGAAGTGAAGTGAACAGCAGCAGCAAATATACCAAGGTATTTCTCATTCATGAGATAACTTTTGTTCCTTAGAAGGTAAAGAAAGTCACCAGGAAAAGGAGTATTGGTTCTAAGGTTATATACTTCTTGTTTTGAAAAAGTTTCATTCAAAAATATGGTGAGAAGTATGTCTGGTTATGAAGTTAATGACTGCATATGTTTTGAAAAGAGAGTAAAATAGTAAGATGCATTGTCATGGTAATGGTTCAATAGATGTTTCAAATTTGATGGATCTAGATGTGGTTCCTAGATCTGAAATTTCTTTGTCAAATTTGAAAGACATTGATAGGGAGATTGGAGTTTGTCTTCAAAAGATCCAAGATAGATGCATCTTGTTTTTAAGAAGGAAAGTAGGAAAGAGAAAGGTTGAATCATCATATGTTTTTTATGAAAGATTTAGTGCTATATTAAATGAGCTTCCACTTGATGTTAGACCCTAGGAGTCAGTTTGGATTGAATTATTTTTAGAGCTTGATGAGCCTAACTCAGTTAGTTGGTCTCCAACCTTGAGGGAAGAAAGTGTTGCCCATATTAAAGAATGGATTGATGAGATTGAAATGAATAAATATAAAAATACACATAGTTTTGAGTATAGTGGTGGAGATGAATCCGTGAGTGGATGTACCTCCTATGATGTTGAAGGTGACTCTTATTCCCATCATGATAGTGCAGATGTGTATTCAGAGCAAGAAGGAAATTGTGAAAGTACAAGTTATTGTTCAAATAGTCATGAGCCTATTGAGGTTTCAGATTTGAATAATATAGATCACCTTGTTGTTAAGTTCAATCCACAAAATGTTTGCAACCAAGGTTATGAAACCATGTTGCAACATATAGCAACATTTTATGATTAGCCTAATAAAGGTCATGATGCAGATGCAAGTTGTAATGATAAAACAAATGTGCCTAAAGACATGAGCACTGTAGATTTAATGCATGCATCAAATTGGGACAATGTTCATAGCATAGAAGATAAAGCCAAGGAAAATCAAAATGAAGGAGAAGGTTCACTAAGTAGTGAACAAATCTCTGAACTCTTAGTTGTTGATCTTAAGAGGTATACATCCAGAAATGTCCCCAATCTCTCATCCCGAATCAGTATGTGTTTTGATACTGATGTTGTTCTTGGCGATGTGAGGTGTGATACATATGATATTTCTTTCCCTATAGTTGATTTGAATAGTGGACAAGATGAAAATGAATATAAGGTTAATAAATGTGATAATGTGGATTCATATGTTGATATGAAATCAGAACTTGATATGCATTGTGTGGATCTTGGTTTTAAAGAGAAAGTCAAATCTGAGGTAGTTTTTCTAGATTTGCAATTGGTAAATGAACCATTGACAGATAATGATGTATTTCTATGTTTGAAAAAGGCTGATATAAGGTGTGATCAACATGCTAAGTTGCAGTCATTTTATGAGGAAATTTTCCTCTCTAGTTTGCAAGCCTATATTATGGATGAGTGTTTTCCATTTTTGCAAACTAGCAATCAACATGTGGTTGATGTTCCCAGTGATCAGATGGAGCAGGGTTACTTTTCTTTTCAGCTGGGAAATAATTGTACACAATATGACAGTTATGTGTCATTTGATGGTCAACATTTTGAAGTGGGATCTATTTTTCAAATATTGAATGATTACCAGCATGTTGATTATCTTTTATGTGATGAGATGATGAGAAACTGCAGAGTTTGTGATTAGGCAAATGTAAATGAAACCTTCAACTTACCCTTGATTCATGGAAATGAGAATCATGTGTTTGATAGGGGTAAGCATTGATTCCAATTTTGATGGCCTGGGGCCATATGTAAATAAGTTCTATTGTACAGTCGCTTTGCTTTCAGTTGTGTGGTTTTCAATAAGAAGCCCTGCTATTGGGTCAAAATAATGAGCCCCTATTTTGGAGAGTGAAGCTCATTGAAGAATTTAAAGGAAGAGATGTGTCCTATTTTTGGGTGGTCTGCTCTGCCAAAGATTCTAAATTCTTGTGTTGATCTTGCAATCAACCATCCCCAGTCAGAGCCACTATTGGGACCTATAAAAATTTTGAGATTTTGAGTGGCCCATTTTAAAATTCCGCTTTGCACTTTCTAATGGCACTTGATGAATCTATTATCACTATTTCAAATATGTTGAAAACCTTGCCTTTTAGCTCTTGGAGTCTGTCAAAATTTAGAATTTGACCTTTGCTTGTGAGTTTGTGGTTCTGAGGGTTTAAGGTTTTTTCTTTTTCATGAAAACATTTAGAAAAATTAAACCTTTGTAGCGCATTATTGTAATTCATATTGAACTTGAACCCTTGAACCTTTTTGGTTCAAGGTTCAAGGTTCAACCGCTTCTCTTGCTTGTGTCATGGCTTTGTAATGTTCTTTAAATGAGCAAGTGTGAAAGCATTAAGTCTATTTTGAACCATTTGCAAATCGGTTCAAGGTTCAGGGTTCAATATGTCCCTTTCTTTTTATCCAAGTTCTTTGCTCGTTGCCTTTTTCCACTTAAGTGGAAGGGTTTGTGTGTCATCAAGAGGGGCCCCTTTTAAGTCTAGGCCTGGGTGGGTTCTGATAAATTTTTATTTTGCCTAAGTCTTGTGTCTTTTCCTATGTATCTTTTGGGCTTCCTAAAGATCAAGCAGGTTCCTGTTAATCTCGCGGTTGTCGCTATACTGCAACCCAAAAATACTCAATGGTTATTTGTCGTGACATGGCGACTAAGTGGGTGGACCCGTGAGAAAGGTGCAAACCGTAGAAATTCCAAGAAGACCGGAAGTCAGGTTTTTAGACTATCCCGATGACCCAATGGAAAGGGCTAAGGCAAACCTTTTATCCCAAATTGGCCGCAGGGAGGAACATTTCAGTATTTATGTGCAAGGCCGCATATATCCTAAGTGTCAAAGCTTACAAGATTTTGGCAAGTGGAAGCTCAGAAGCGGTGCCCCCCCCTTGTCCACGTGTGCATGCATCTCAGAGCAACCTGATTTTGCAGAAAAAGGAGAAATTAAATAGCGAGCAGGTTGAAAAAGATCGGACGATGGTCGCTATACTGCAAGATAAAAGTGCTCGACTGTTAATGGCCACGACTTGGCGACTGATGAGCTGGCAGGCCAGGTGGTGCCAAGGTAAGAACTGAGCAAGTCATGAGGTGCCACATGGTGACACGTAGTTGATGAAGTGGAAAGTCTAGTGGCAAGTACAAGGTAGATGGATCCAAGGGCAAGTCAGGATGTGACATGTGTCGGGCCTGCCAAAAGAGAAAGTGATAGAAGGAGCCGCTCAAGCGAGGTAAAGGGTGAGCAAGTTAGGGAAGATAGATGGTGATCCAAGGAAGATCTACTGCTATCGCCAAGTAGCAACAAAAAGTTTCTCAATGGCTAATAGCCGTGACTTGGCGACCAAGTGGTAGGGACTGATGGAGAAGGAGATCAGTCCAAGGAAGAAACAAAGAGATTCATTCCGATGGTGAACCTAAGTGGTGTTGAGGTGGTAGGATAAGGGCCCGGAATGAACCAGATGGTGCCACATGGAGGATATGCATGGCAGGTGTCTGCACGGGAAATTCAAAGATTTAAAATATAATTTCCAACTGTGGTGAATAGGTAGAAAATTAAACAACTGACCTGCAGAGGGATTGATGACTGAAGGATTTTTTTTTCCTGATATATAAGTGTTATATATCGTTAGAAAGCTCTCGATCTGAGGAATCTGATTTTGTAGTCAAGTGTAACCCACGAAATGTATTTTGTGGTAGTTACCTCAGGATATCAGATTGGATTTTTCAGTCAGAAAGATTGGATGTTCTGGAGGCCAATTTGTGCGAAACAATTAATGTTGAAAGATAGGGTAGTTGCTATTGTCAAAGAATGAAATCTGATTTTGTCCTCCCTACCTTCTTATTCGAGAGTCTTCTCATTTTGTAGAGGTTCCATATTTTCTATGAGCAAGGCTCTTGAATCTCGGTTTCCATTTTCTGAGCTTTTTCTAAATCTGTACAGTGAATGTCCCTTTTCAAGTAAGAGACTATCTTCTTGTTGTAGATGTTTTCTATTGCAGGTCACATATATGTAGGACATATATACAGTTTATTGGATTGTCTCTAGGCCTTTTCTTATTTTCAATGAATCCGGTCTTCAAGGGAGTTTGGGTTTGTCCTCTCACAGTGGGAGTGTAATGGGTGTTCTTAGGTATTCTTCAAGGAAGATTTTAAATTCTATGAATAATCATTTTGGATTCAGGGTAATGTCTGGATATGTATGATACTCTATTTGAGTTTAGAATTTATTAATGTCAGGCATTGATACAGGGATATCTTTCTTAAGAAATTGGATTTGTAATAGAAGTTTCCATTTATAGTTTGATGTATGACTCCATGCCCTTAGATAACGCACTGGTCTTGCAGATTCTGGGGATTCTCAGAGATTTTAAAATATCAAGTATCCATTTTCTTTTATGTTTGTAGTTTTAAATGTTCCATGTATCTCATGCTCCAATCTTGTTGAGATGTCAATGTAGATCTAGCCCATCTGCAGTAACCTCCTTGTTGTTGAGCCTTGTGAGATTTATCTGCTTTTATTGATGCCATATGTTTTTAACTAGTTGTACTTTGTGCATCAAAGGGTGTCCTCCCCTAGGTCCTGCAGAACCTGAAGTGTAGGAGGATCATTAGGATCCTATGTTAATGTTGTCCAAGCCCTGAAGCTTTTTCATTGATTGAGATCGACTTTCTCATAGATAGTTTGTAGATGAACTTGGGTTTCTCTTTTTTGAGACCAACAGGGGGTATTGCCTTGCTACCACTTGGGTCATTCCCTCCTCACTAGTAGTCCTAGTGACCACATAGGGAGGTAGGCCCTCTAAAGATTAAACACAAAGAGCCTATTGCTCAAGACACAAAAGACACTGGTTCAATTTTAGTGCACCAATTGAAGTGTTTGCTAATCTATGAAAACGAGGCACATAATGAAAATCAAAAGAAAACCCTTGCGAAGATCCCCCAACAAAGATTTGTTAGTAGTTTGGGTTGTTTCAAATGATTACCCCTTCCTGCAAGCAAACAAGTTAGGTTTATTTTAACAAAATCCCAAAACACTTTTTGAAATAGGGGCCTTCGACAATGCATTTTTTGACAAATTCGAAGATCTGATTTTCCATGAGTTCTTTTGCATCATAAACAAAAAAAAGAACCTGTAAAATTTCAAGACATTTTTAGAAATGTAAGAAAATATCCTGCAAAAATTCCAAGTAGTTTGTGAGATATGATCAAAATAATGCAAAACCTAATTGTTAAAGATCCAAATTTTTAGGAATTGTTTTGCATAAAAATTAAAATCACAAAGAACAGATCCTGTGTATAATTCTGAGAACTTTCCCAAAATATAAGAAAATCCAAAAAAGTGGCTCATTTGCTCTCAAAATTATTTTTTTATGAAAATGCATAAAAAATTCATAGAAAATTCAACTATGCTCCAAAAAATCTGATTTTTTTATTGAGCACTTTTGATACTATTGTTGGCTTGTAAAAAACTTTTCATGCCAAAATTCTACGCCATTTATGAGATCTAATCAAAATAATTCAAAACCCTAATTTTTAAAGATCCAATTTTTCATGAAATATTTTATATCAAAATTTAAATCACAAAAAAAATACCCCTATAGAATTCTGAGAGCTTTCCAAAACTACAAACAAAATGTGGTGCAAAAATTCCAAGCCGTTTATGAGATCGGATCAAATCTCTCCAAGATCTTAATCTTATGTCCAAAACCCTAGCATCACATGTCTAATAGGGTTTGAATCTTCATTGTTCCTATCTCCATTGATCTTGCTTGATATATTTCAACAAAGAACGAAAATGTGGTTGCAAGTAGGCTTGACCGCATATGAAAGTTTGAAAGTGTAGTTGAGGATTGATAATGAAAGAAGCATCCTCTTATATAAAAGACACTATAGGAAATGGAGGGATAAGATTAAGAGGTGCAAAAGATAGATGGTCGACTAGGATTAGAGGGTAAGTAGAGAAAATAAGAAAATAATGAGAGGGTAGGTAGTGTAGGAATTAATTGATGAATGACATGTGTCATGGGTAGAAAAGGATAATGAATTAATTAATTAAATAAAGATTTATTTAATTAACAGAAAGAGTGGGATCAATTAAATAAATGAGTATCTATTTAATTTAGAAAAAAGATAATTTAAATAAATAAATGTATTTATTTAAATGAGGAAAAAGGCTAGTAGAGGATAAATGAATTAATTAAATAAATAAAGATTTATTTAATTAATAGAGGAATCAGGCTTAAATAATTAAATAAATAAAAAATATTTATTTAATTAGACAACACAATTTAAGGTCTCTATAGGAAGCTATTCTGGTCAAGTTCGAGGAATTTCAGAAATCCAACGAGGAGGAGAAAGATGAATAAAGTGTCCCCTTTTTGACACTTTCTTTTCATGTAGATTGTTAGATGCTGCAAGTTTTCTTGTAGCTGCATATTTTCTTTTTGTTGTAGTTATAGTCAAGTGGGACTGTGGATTTGAATTAGTCAACTATGCCCACTTTTTTCTCCACTCTTTTCCTATAAGATGCTTAGCAAAACTCTGCCAAATTTTTATCTCAATTAAGACTTTGTGCTTTTGATGTAAAAGTGGATTCAAGGAAATAAAGATAGCAATCCTCTCGTTTCCAAACTTTATGTTGGACTGAAGATTGTGATTGTGATTGGAATCATTCTTATGTTTATTTCTCATAATCATTCTTTATGAACCTGAATCTTTTGGTGAAATTATGAAAGTTTATGAAAGAGATTTCTAATTGTGAAAATAGACTTTGTGTTGTTTACATATTTGGGAAATTTTATGATGTTAAGTGATTAGTAGTAGGCTTTGTATTGTTGTTGTTACTTGTAGTTTAAAGAATTGGGAATTTATACTTGAAGACTTTGGGTTGCAAGTTAAATTTCTTATCGTTTGTAATCATTAGCTTAATTAGAATTATATTCAAGTAAGACTTTATGCTTCTTGATTGTAAGCTTTGACACAATTTTTTGGAGTAGTTTTTTCATTTCTTTAACTATCATAAGTGATACAAAATTATAACAAGTGGAGGTAAAATACATAAACTCTAAAAAAAGAGAGTTATATGCCCAAAACTTACCCACAAATTTTAGTTTCTTATTAATTAGAGAAGAAATTTTAAAGGGAAGCTCCCCTTGATGAGAGGAGAGATTAATTTCTCAACATAGTTGTGTGTGACCGTATATTTTGTCATTGGTATGCTAGTGACAAAATATTTGAATTGTAAATGTTTTCAAGTTTGATTCAAATGAGATGAAGGGATTTGTATGCCTAGTTGGAGTGTGGCTCCAAGTGAATGAATTTACACCCCCATTATGACTCTTTCTTATATGGAGTACAACTAGTGATAAAGAAGCTCACAAGATATCCACATAGATAGGCATGATCGGGGTCAAGATTTTCTTGAAGAGTGTGGAGCCACGGTCTCTTCAAAGGGAGGTACAAAAGTGGGGACCCTATGGATAGCGATCACTAAAGGCACTAGAAGCTACTACATCTCGAAGGAAATGAGGAAGGCCAAAGGGCTCAAAGAAGAAGGCAAGGACTCTATGGATTGGCTTCCCTCTAGAGCATCTTGTAGTAGTAGGTCCTTCTCAAACTAGCGAGCAACCTCATTCTCCTTAGATTAGAGGCAAGGAGATAGTGTTAGTAGGTTGATTACATTACATATTTTGTCACATGATAGTCATATTTTGTAGATTGCTCAAACATAGACTATGCTCATATACATGTTAATAGCTATGGGGTGACAAGTTGATAGATAGGGGGATGTTAGAACATGATTTTTGTTTGATAGCTTTTCAGAGATCGATGGAACTTCAACTCTTTATTGTTATATGTAATGCTTTTCTTAATGAAGTAATACAATATACCATTTACTGACCAAAAAGAAAATTAAAAAGATAATTCTACTTAATGGTAAATTATTTTAATTAATCATATTATATTTTCTCACTTTTAAAGAATATGTTTTTCATATTATATTTAATAAATAATTTATTGTATTAATGTTATTATAATTTTCCCAAATTAGAAGAATGTGTTTTTTATATTCTAGTTGATTTTTTTTTTACGTAGAAGTCATTTATTTTACGATTACAATAGTGTAAATCTCTTTTTTTTAAATCAAAAGTGGCAATCCACTGATATATATATATTAATAAGAAAACTGATTCAAGAGCTCAATAGGGAAAGAACCAAAAAGAAAACCCTATATCCTTGCTCAGATATAGTGAAGAAGAAAGAAGGAGGCTATGAGAAGAAGCCACCCAATCTAGAGAGAAAAATAGGGACTACCCATAGAATGAGTCTCTTAGGGGCCAAAAACATAGTAACTAGTCAGGACGAGACTGGAGGAAACTAAAAATAACCAAACCCCTTAACCGGTTACCATGGCAACTGAAAAGCCTGAATCTGCTTGTCGGAACACTGATGAGCTGCAACAATCGGTTTTTGATTATGTTGTACCGGTGCTTTGATACCAGTATGATGTCCTTATGATCAATTCATAAAAAGAAAAGCCTCCAATACCAGTGCAAGTCTACAAGCAAAGAAGATGACTCCTCTACCGGTTCGGTTGCCGTTAGATTTTCCACCCGTTGAAAAAGAGCATATTCTGGGTAGGAAAAAAACAAATCTAGATTAACTTTACTCATTCATGGTGATGTCTTCCTGGGTCTAAATTGCAGAGGCATCAAAAGCAGGTAGAAGGGAAGTAGTCCATCCTGTGACTTCATCCTACGCCGATACGTTGAGGTCTGGAACCCTATTTGTAGTCTGACCCCTTTCCACAGGTTGCAATATTTGCTAACAGGGGTCAACATTTTCTATTTCCAGGATTTCCATTAGAGCCCCAACTTTAATTTTGACTCTATGTACAATGTGGTCATCTAATTGTCTGCCAAATTGATGCAAGTCGTTCAAGGGAAAGCTTTATTCAGTCATAGAGTACCATGTAAGCATGGCTAGATTGAATAAAGTGACGTGGAAAGAGGCCCCCAAGGAGAGTCAACCCCCGCCATAGATTATATTTTGCCAGGGCTTCATGGAACGGGGCCGAGGGACACACATCTTGTCTTACCAATTTGAAGAAAACTAATTCCAGCAGAGCGATAGATTGCAAGAGATCCAGAGCATTTGATAGAAAGGAATTGATAAGTTAATGGGGATAAAGAATCCTTTTAGCTTGCGGGGATAACATCTCCTCACGGATGAAGTCTTTGATAACTCTTCTGAATTGTGGATTGTGTAACATAAAAAGTTGGTCGAGGTCCCTTTCATTGATGTATCCATGAAAAGCCGCCAAAGGTTCTAGAATTTGCATTGAAATCTGGTCGTTCCATGGCATATACTCCCAGTGAATTTGCCTGCATCCTCCACAAGAACTATTTTCCATATTGTAGAGAACTGTGATACTTCAAAAATTTAAATTTTCAAAAATTTTGGCTGAGAACTGTGTGTAAGAGCAAGCTAGTTCCATTTATAAACAAAAATTACAATCTCAAAGTGCAATAAATGATCAAATTTTAGGATCATGTTTGCGATCCTTGCATTAATTTTGTGACCATAATATAGTCGAGGGGATGTGTGAGAGGCCTAAGTCTATTTTGCCCCGTGTGAAGTGACGTATTGAGAATCCCCATGTACTTCGCACTAAAGTTCCATACATACCATCTACAAAATGCATTTAAAAGCATAAATGCAAGTGTCCTGTCAGCCTTCTTGTTCACCGACACTGGTTATGTGCTTGCATGTGAGTATTTAATAGGAAGTAGCTTGTGATAAGAGTGTTGTACTTTCCTTTTGAACTAATTCGAGCAATTTGGGAAAAGAAGATAGTTTAGTAGGAATTGTGATCAACTCCATAGAAATGCCATCGCAACCCATGTTTGCTAACAAGTCAGCAATGAAGTTGCCCTCTCTTAGTGTGTGACTGACAAAGTAGTCCGAAAAAGTGTTGAGAAGATCCAAGATATGATTCAAAACATAAGATAGCTGCCAGGTTTTAGATCTTTTCAAGGTAATTGAGTTGATAATGACTAAATAATCCCCTTCTATGTGTATATTGGAGAGGCCACACTTCCTTGCTAACACCAGACCGGTAAGTAAGGCATTTGCTTCTGCCAAGTTATTCATACCCAGAGGGATGGGTGAAGCTTGGAAAGCACGTATTTTGCCAAAATGGTCTCGTATGCAAACTCCAATTCCCGATTTCCCTAGATTTCCACAAGAAGAACCGTAAAAAATGATCTTAAAATAATTTGGAGCTGGGGGTGTCCATTTTATGGATGACCTGTCTTTCACATGGACTGAAGACTAGTTCGGGGGAATCCCTATTGGCAAAATAATATTGTGCCAAGATTTTGCAATTGCCTTATCCCACCTAGTAAATGACTGGATGTCCTTGGAATTTGTAAGAGAAGAGTTTATGATTTCTCCAGTCGAATTTTCCAATTTGATAAAAAGTTGATCCAGAGAAGAGGATGTTTTCCTAAATATTTTTTTGTTCCTCTCCCACTAGATTGCCCAAATAATGTGAGCAAGAGCACATTTCCAAATACCTGAGAAGGTTGATGTAGAGAATAAAAGAGGCCAAGAGTTAAACATATCCCACAGTGATTTTGGAAAGGGCAACATGAGTTGGAGTTTATTCATGATGAAGAACCAACATTCAGAGGCAAAAGAGCAGTGTAAAAATGAATGATCAACTGATTCTTCCTCTAAGTCACAAAATACACAATTAAATGTTTGTGTAATGCCTAGTTTTATTAATCTCTCTACTGTTAAGATTCTTTTATTCAATGTTAGCCATGCAAAACAACCTGCTTTTGGTAAGACAATGTCATTCCAATAGAAGGAGTATGCCCGACTACTTTCCTTAGTGCTGCAACCTTGCTGCAAGGCATTGTAACCTTAATTGATTGAATATTGCCCTGATTTTGAAGCTGCCCAAAATAACACATCATCTCTGTTAGACATGATAACTGATCTATTCAATAAAATGTTGGCCAATGAGGAAGCTTGCTGGAGGGATATTGGGAGAAGAGTAGGATCTTTCCAGATTATTTTCCCTGAAAAATATTTCTACAGTAGACACATAGTCACTCATTTTCTCACCCCAATGGGCTATGGCTGTATTCATAATGTCTGCCATGTTATCCAATTGAGCAATAGGAGGATGCCCAAACCATGAGTCTGTCCAGAAGTTAGCACTAAGACCATTGTTGATTTCCCATGAAACATACTTGGATATTAGATTCCTTGAATCCATCATGAAATTCCAAATAGCAGACCCCTTTGGAGGGTCTAAAAGTTTCAATACTCTTGATGGTTGAGTGTTATCCAAATATTTAGCTTGCATAATCTGGCACCATTTGGAGACCGGGTTAGTGTACATTTTCCAAATCAGTTTCCCTCCAAAGGCCTTGTTGCGGTGCTTCAAATTGTGAAGTCCCACTCCCCCTTAGGATTTTTGGCATGACATATTTTCTAGAGAGATTAAGGGGATTTTCCTTTCATTTGTCATATTACTGTTCCATAGAAAATCTCTAATGAGTTTTTGCAGTTGTTAATAGTTCGGTATTGTTTTTAGCACTGACTTGATAAGAAGGATTCTACCTGATAGTGAAAGCCACCTTACTTCCCAAACTGAGATTCATGCCTGAATTCCACCAATGACAACAGACCAATAGGATGGTTTGTTTGATCCCATAAAAAAGGAGATGCCAAGGTAGGAGGATGGCAATTGGTCCATTGAGAAGCCCAAAATCTTGCATATTCTTAGTGATTAGATTGAAGGTGTGTTGAAAATGAAAATCTTAGACTTGGTAGCATTAATTTTCTAACCCGAAGCAGAAGAATAGATATCCAATGTTTTCTTGATGAGCTTGGATTCTTTTAGAGAAGACTTACCGAATAACAATGTGTCATCAGCGAAGAGAGAGTGAGTTACTGTTATTGAAGTACCTGGAAGGGTGACCCCAAGCCAAAGCCCTTTTGAAGATTGAAAATTGATGTATCTGCTCAAGGCATCTACCATGAGAATGAAGAGAAAAGGTGATAGAGGGTTGCCTTTTCTTATCCCCTATGTACCCTAAAAAACCCTAAGGGATGACCATTTATTAGAATAGAAAAATGTGCACCTGAGATGCAATTTTTGATCCATTTGCACCATTTGTCTGAGAAACCAAATTTTGATAATACTTTAAAAAGGAACTCCCACTTTACCCAGTCGTATGCTTTCATCATATCAAGTTTGATAACCAAATTTTCTTGTTGGATATCATGGACAGAGTGTAAAACCTCATGCACTACTAGGGCTCCTTCCATAGTCTCCCTACCCAGGACAAAACCCCTTTGTTCTTGTGAGATGATCTTAGGTATGACGAAGTGCATTCTAAGGTAAATAGCCTTAGTTACAATCTTATATATTGTGTTACAAAGAGAAATGGGTCTGAACTCTATGAATGAAGAAGGGGAAGGGGATTTTGGGATAAGAACAATATTTGTTGCATTAAAACCTTTCAGCATAGCTCCCCTTTTCCTGGATTCTTTCATTACCTCTAAGAGGTCAAAACCAATCACATCCCAACACTTTTGAAAGAAGAGGGTGGTGAACCCATCCAGACCTGGGGCTTTATTTGGGGAAATGGAAAATACCACTTTGTGGACTTCCTCCAAAGTGAAGGGGGCCAAAAGGGCTCTGTTATCCTGGTCGGAGATTAGAGGTGGAATAGATTGTAGTAGAAGCTCAGCATTGTCCTTCCAAAAAGGATCTAAATTGGAATGTGGTGGGGCTAGGAGATTCTTAAAAAACTTTACTCCTTGATCTTGGATATCTGCTAAATTTTTAATCAATTCCCCTGCATCCTCATGCTTGATTGAGAATATAACATTAGATTCTTTTCTTTGTTTTGTGGAAGCATGAAAGAATTTTGTGTTCTTATCTCCCTATTGCAGCCAGAGCTCTCTTGATTTCTGTCTCTAGTACTCTTCTTCTCTCTTACAGACCTCTTCCCATTCACTTTGAAGGCCCTTTTGTGTAGAGTCCAGGAGTTGATCCAAACCCTTGGAAATTATGTTTTGGTTAACTTCTTCCAGTTGTTGGGCAATGATTTTTTTTTTAGCAAAAACATTCTTAAAAATCTTTTTGTTCCATTCCTTAGCCTGGATCTTAATAAATTGAAGTTTCTTAAAAAATTGGAACATCTTCGTTCCACTACATGTAGGGGTAGATATCCACCATTGCCTTAATAAAGCCTAAAAATGTGGGTGTCTAAACCATATGCACTCAAACTTGAAGGAGGAGCCATAAACCGGCATGGGGTTATGTTTTTGTCATTCCAGGATAATTTGGACTAGGAGGTGATCTGATTCAGAAATGGGGAGAATGTCTGAATGATAACTGACCTGATTAAGGCGCCATTCTAGAGGAATGAAAAACCTATCAAGTCTCTCTGTAATCTGAAGGAAGCCTGATCTCCTGTTAGTCCAAGTAAAGAGACCATTATTGAGGATCACATCCAATAAGTTGTTTTCAATGGTGAAACTTAGAAAATCCTGCATAGATCGTGAGGGTGGGCAGATTCCTCCTTGTTTTTCCTTATGAGACAAGATTGCATTAAAGTCTCTGCCAATGATGAAATTTTGTGCTTCCTCTTGTTGGAGTAACAAAGTCAGCTTGTCCCATAGGCCTTTCTTTTCCAGAGTGGGGATGGGGCGATAAATATTAAATACCATAAAGGTTATGTCATAGCATACTAGTTTCAACATTTGCTAGTTAAGATCTTGATCTAATAAGTGAACTTGGACTTTTTAGGATTCCATAATGTAAGCAATCCGCCCGAGGCCCCAACACCTTGCTTGTGGGCTGATCCAAATTGTGTCCATTTAGCCACTGTTTTGTGATACATTCCTATGATAGCTTCGTTTCTTGGATTAAAAAAATGTCCGCCTTTGAAGAATCAAGGTGAGCTTTGATTCTCCCTCTTTTGTCAGGGGCATTAATGCCCCTGACAGTGTAAATCTTAATCTTCAATAATTTTTAATATTAATTTAATTTCTAGAATCAAATGTGAAATAAATATTGTAGAAAATTCTAATTAGATACTTTTAATTAATGATATTATATTTTTCCACTTTAAAATAATGCATTTTTAATATTATATTTGAAAAAAGAAATTTTTATATAAATGTTACTATAATTTTCTTAAGAAAATTTTTAATAAGATTTTTTTTTATTATTAGTCATATTATTTTTTAATTACAATAGTGTAAAATTTAATAATTTGTTACAAAGTTCTTAATAAACATTGATTTGATAGGAAAACGTTCTTATTCTATTACAAAGATATATAGACATATAACAAATATTTTCCATTTAAATAATGATTTTTTTTTTTGGTAACTTTAGAAACCATTATTTTTTAATATAATAATTGGTAACTTAATAAATAAATAAATAAAATTATAAATAACAAAGAAAGAACATGATAATTAAAATTCACATAACACAAAATTTAAAGATAAAACAACTCTTCCTATTCAAGCTCCACTACAAATGTCACATCAAAATGTTCCTTCAATGAATTGCTTATCTATATGAAATTATTTTGAATTAAAACCTACAACATATTATATAAAAAAATTGTTTTGTAAAGGTACGTGTATAATGCATAGTGCACACAAAGAAATTTGCAACAATCATGAGAGCATGAACAGTGCAGTTATCTCACTAAAATGTAAAACCATTGAAATGTAAGATAGTAAAGAAATTAGGTACAATTCAATTTCCAAGAGTCTACTTCCAACAAACCCAATTCATGATTTGAAGACTGTACAAATTAGGTAAAAGAGTTACTAGAACAAGTAGAATGTCTAAACCTACAATGGTTACAACCCATCTTAAATTTAGTGGCACCAACAAATATACAATCTCAACAATAGTAATCATCAAATATAATTCACAAATAGCAAAAAAAACCTTGCCAATGAGCATAGATGTTCTTGTCATGGGGACCTGTCTAAAGTATAGGCCCAACATGGTCCTCCCATACCAAAGAATCAATCCAATCATCATTGAGAAATAGGTGGTCAGTATTAAGGCACGGTAAGAAATTGTATTTATCTTGAAGTCAAGCATCACAAAGTTGAACAATAATGCCATAAACATGAGGGCAAGGTATTCTAGCACTATCCAAACATTATTGTTTCTAATTATTGTATGATTTTCTCCATCCAATTCAAGAAAACCTTCACCGCCACTATCGACCATCTGCAAAATATGTAACCCACACTAATACATTTGGACTAGGTTTCCGACTGAGGTTTCCGATGGAGAAGGTATATTGTGGCCAAATTTTATTTTTTTTTGAAAAAATGCCCGCATTCGTCATAATTCCGATGACAATTTTGCATTTGGTTTCGACAAAGAAGGCATTACCAATGAGAATTTTCTTTTTTTCAAAAAAGTGCTTGAGTTCATCGTAATTCCGATGACAATGGCCATTACTTTAAAAAAATGAAGAGGGGAATTCATTTGTGCATTGCAATCCCGCGTAGGCATCCGTGGCAACTTCAACCCCCAAGAACATCAAACCCATGTCGAAGGCATTTGTGGCATTGCTTGCAATCCCGTGCAAGAGGTAGATTCAAATTGCCCTAGTTTTTAATTTCATGTTGCAAAAAATATACATGTGGTGGTTAATTGCCCTAGTTTAATCTCGTAAAGCCATAGAACTGTGATTGAGGAGTGAGCGTTCAATTTTGTAGCAGCAATCCCTTCCTCCTGTATACACATGTGTTGATTGTTCACATGAGATCACCTCTCTTTGTGGCATTGTATCAAACAATTCATGAGCCTGGTCCATGTTTCCACATTTTGCATTCATGTCAAGCAAGGAATTTGCAAGTACAACACCTAATAAAATTCCTCTATCCATTATGCTTTGATGGATGTCCATACCCTGTTCCAAAGCTCCCATTTTTGCACAGGTAGGGAGGATGCTGGCAAAGGTTGTGGAATTTGGCTTTATGCCTTCCAATTTCATTTGCTTGAAAGTGTCTAAAGCCTTTTCAAAAAATCCATTTTGTGCATATTCAACAATCGTTGCAATCCACGAGACAACATTTCTTTCAGGCATTCTATCAAATAGTTCACGTGCCTTGTCTATGCTTCCACATTTTGCATACATGTCTACTAGGGTAGTTGCAACTACAACATCTGACAAAATTCCTCTATCCTTTATGCTTTGATGAATGTCAATACCATGTTCCAAATCTCCCATTTTGGTACAGGCAGGGAGGATAGTAGCAATGGTCATGGAATTTGGCTTTACACCTGTCGATTGCATTTGCTTGAAAGTTTCTAAAGCCTTCTTAACAAACCATTTTGTGCATATCTAACAATCATTGCAGTCTAGGAAACCACATTTCTTTGAGGCAATCCATCAAACAGTTCTTGTGCCTTGTCTATGCTTCCACATTTTGCATACATGCTAACAGAGCAGTTGCAACTACATCTGACAAAATTCCTCTATATTTTATGCTTTGATGGATGTCCATACCCTGTTCCAAAGCTCCCATTTTGGCACAGGCTAGGAGTACGCTGGCAAACTTAACTAAAGAAATGCAATGATCAGCTCCAAAGACATCAAACCACTACTAACAAAATTGAGAGTCTAAAATATGATAGGGAATAGTGTGAGTTGTCCTGAAATAAAATATTTTATTTTCAATTTCAACTAAAACATAATTACTTAGCCATTTAATGTTATTAATAAGTGTTTAATTCATGAAAGAGATAAATGGTTGGCCACAAGTACATGAGTTACTAAATGCACACAAATAAGTGAATTTGATATTCAAAACTATCGACAATGAATTCAATTCTTGTCCATTAGTCATTTATGTTTGCAATAAGCATCTTTCTTAGTTTTTCTTAATCGTTATTCATAGTTATGTGCATATTTCACATTCTATAACTAGGATATCAATTGCTATGGTTGAACGCTAGCATGATGTTTGTGTTGTGGTATAGATGTGTGGAAACATAATTATGGGATTGTTATAGTATAGAGATCATAAATCTAGATATCGCATATTAGTTCTAGCTCTTCTTGGATTGAGTCTAAAGTTGACATATAGTCATAAAGCCATTATTAGCAGATCTATCCATTTCTAGTAAAGACAATTGAGAAAGTCATTTTGATATTGAGAGTTTCTTATCTGTTTACCTGTTGATCATTATTAAGCCATAATATTTAGGTCTATTTATCTCTCTTGCAAAACCTCTGTAAGTGTCCTAGATTGTCCCTACTACTCACTCTTCAATGAAATAGTGGAGTTCTAAAGATTTGTTGCACAAGATGGTGTTGAATGTATCAACAAGGCTAGCATGGAAGACATGTTCAAGCTTCCACTTGTACAACTTACAACAAATGATTTTTTGATAGAAGAAATTCTTGAAATAGGGATACAATCGAAAGACAAGTAAGTACATACAAACCTCCTCAGTTGACAGTAAAATCTATGTATAAAAAGAGTACATTGAATCCCAATCCATAAACACAATAGAGATATTGATGTAGACTTAATTGGATGTAGCATGTCGCACCAAAATTGTTAGAGTATGCTAAGCTAGTACATAATGTTTCCTAAAGCCACATTAGTATTTTACCCAGATCATTATCTACCAAAACTAACTATAGTAATCCTTTTGAGGATTCATTTCATGGTGCTAGATCTTCATTTAGTTCCACTTCTTGTTGGAGAAAAGAACAGTTATTTCTTGAGGTAGATGAATATCCCATCAACAAAGGACAAGACCCTTTCTAGAATATAACAAATTCTACTCCAACAAAAGATCATGGGGGTTTCACTAGAGATATTGAATAAGAGATAGACTTCTACTGCTACATTAAAAGCATTGGCATGTTCTTCATTTATTGATGTAAACTCTCTTTGATGCCACCACAACCAACAAAGGTGTAAAGAGTTGTTTGCAATGCATGGATTTTTAGGATTGTCCTTTGAGAAAACAGAATTAAAGTATGGAAGCAGGATCTGCCAACTCCTGAGGGAATCTTGATGAAAAATAACTGTAAAATATTTAGGCTAGCTTATATGCAAAAACTCATGCTTCTTGATGGGTTTATGTACAAAAATAAGTACGAATTAAGTGGTAAAGGGGCTTCTGGAAACAAGAGGGACGGAGAGGTAGTGGAAGTGAAAACTTTTGGTGTTGTTTCTGCTCCATCTCAGAATGGGAATGATGAAGGTGTTGTAAGAGGAGCTGAGAAGGGTGTTGTAAGAAGTGGGGGTGTTTACATTCCCCCATTTAAGCTGGCTCAAATGATGAAAGATGTGGAAGACAAGAGCAGTGTGGAATACCAGCGCATGACATGGGATGCCCTTCGGAAGAGTATCAATGGGTTGTTAAACAAGGTAAATGCATCTAACATCAAGAACATCATTCTAGAGTTGTTTGTAGAGAATCTCATCCATGGGAGGGGTCTATTTTGTAGGTCTTGTATGAAATCCCAAATGGCATCCCCTGGATTTACATATGTTTTTGCTGTGTTGGTTGCTGTGGTAAATACAAAATTTCTTGAAGTTGGCAATTTGCTTTTGCGAAGAATTATTTTGCAGCTTAAGGGGGCATACAAATGCAATGACAAGCACATGTTGATAGCAGTAGCCAGATTCTTAGCTCATTTAGTGAATCAACAAGTTACACATGAGATCATTGCCTTGGAACTTCTCACCCTTTTACTAGAGAACCCCACAGATGACAATGTAGAGGTTGTTGTTGGGTTTGTGAAAGAATGTGGTTCTTTGTTGTAAGACCTTTCACCCAAAGGTCTCTATGGGATTTTTGAAAGATTTAGAGGTATTCTCCATGAGGAGGAAATTGACAAACAAGTACAATTTTTAATTGAAATCCTTTTTGCAATTCGCAAAGCTAAGTTCGAGGGTCATCCAGCTATGCATCCAGATCAGTTAACACATGAAGTTTTCCTAGAAGATGAACTTGATCAAGAAGTTGGTTTGGATGTTTTCGAGCTAGATCCTAATTTCTTAGAGCATGAGGAAACCTATGAAAAACTAAAGAAAGATATCCTTGGAGATGCTTCTTCAGATGAAGTAGAAGGGGAGAATGATTCAGGTGATGATTCGGATGATGAAGAGGAAGGTGAGGAAGCACTGAGAATACAGGATGAAACATAGACAAACTTGGTCAATTTAAGACGTACAATTTATTTGACAATCATGTCAAGTGTTGATTTTGAGGAAGCTGGTCATAAGATACTAAAGATCAAGCTTGAACCTGGTCAAGAGAGATCATACCTTTGTTATTATGGTCTTCTTGGGAAAATATTTTGTATGATCAATAAAATTTATGAGGAATTTTTTGATAAGTGTTTTGTACAATAGTATTCTATGATACATAGACTGGAAACAAATAAACTGCATAATGTTGCAAAGTTTTTGCCCACTTACTTGGCACAGATGGTCTTCCATGGCATTGTCTTGCTTATATACATTTGAGAGAGGAAGATACTAATTCCTCTTCCTGTATTTTTATAAAGATTCTCTTGCAGGAGCTGGTAGAGCAGCTTGGTATATTGTTGCTTAATGAAAGGTTGAACGATCCAACAATGCAAGAGTCTTTTGATTCAATTTCTCCAAAGGACAATCCCAAAAATTCATGGTTTGCTATCAATTTCTTTACTTCTATTGGTCTTGGTGGTATCATTGAGAGTTTACATGAGTATTTGAATAATATGCCAAGGCTTGTAGTGCAGCAGCAAAAGTCTATTCTTGAGTCAGATGAATCTACCTCTAATGATGTTTCTTCTAGTTCATCAGGTTCATCAGATTCTGATACATCAGACCCAGATTTTGAGAGTGAAACTGACAGTGAGAGCAGTAAGGAGTCACCAAGAAATAAAAATAATTCAAAGCATGACAATGAGTATGAAAAAACAAGAAGAAAGAAAAGGGTGAGGGCATCTGACTTGGAGGATGGAAGTGACGGTGAAAAAATCAGAAGGAAAAAGAAAAGGAATTAAAAATCTTTCTAGTCAGTTTTTCAAGGCTCCAGTAGACACCATTTTCCTGGACTGTGACAAACAAAAGAATCACTCCCAAGTTCTTTGGTTTTATAAAAGATGATTATAAGATGCTACAATGTTGTCTTATGTATTTTAATAGGCACGGGTTTTAGAGTTCTGTACTTGACAGGTAATGGATAAACAATGTTAGGAGGAGAAAATATTGAAGGCCAAGTGCAAATTGTGATAATACTAGATCAATGAATCCTATTATTTATTGAGTATTTCCTTTTTTCCATGTTGTGTGATGTACCATAAGCAAACTAGAAATCTAAATTCAATAAGATGCTTTGTTCAATGATGATAATTTCTATTTTCTTGCTTGTGAAGAAAGACCATGTCAGACAATATCAACGAAAAACAAAATAAGGATACAATTGCTAGATTGTGGTCTAACTTGAAAAGAAAAGGTGATGGAAAATGTTATTGTCCATGCAAAATTTGTAAGGGGTTAAAGACTAGAAGACTTCTAATCAAAACAACAAAGAAACATTGTAGGCTGCATGGTCACATTGAAGGTGGACATGATTATCATCCATTGGTAAGTTTTTCATTATATCGTTTTGACAATTTATATACATAATAAATCACGTGATGATGAGATCATGATCACGGTTCAGTAATGTTTATCAATTTTATATAGGTCGAGCACCCCAAAGCACATGGTATGGATCAACACAAACCTGAGAATATGGTTTTCGAAGTGGATGGACATGGAGGTGTGAATATCAAAGCTGAAGATAATGATCCCATGGAAGATGACGATCATGAGATAGAAAACATAATTGAACATAATTGAAGATGATGGTACAAATACATTGATCCATGACTCATTTAGTACTCGTGCAGCTGATCATGATGATGAAGATGACCTTGATGTTGTTCATGATGTCCCTCTACTTGAGAAGGCATCTGAGGCCCTTTACGAAGGCTCGCATGCAACTCTTCTCTCCGCTATATTGTTGTTGGTGAAGTTGAAGGTTATGAATGGTTTATCCAACATAACAATGTCACGTATGTTAAGGTATGTCATATATGTCATAATAAACTATGAATCATGTTGTACCATTAATATTCTTTATTATAACAAATTATATTTTTTTGCTGTAGATTGATAGGTGAGTTTTTGTTACCACCATCAAATATTCTACCTTGCTCATATGAAGAATTATATGCCATTATGAAAGATATTGGAATGGAGTATCAAGCAATAGATTCTTGTCCCAATGATCATATTATATATCACAAATAACATGAATTTTGAACTGAATGTCCTGAATGTCATATCAGTAGATATCGAACAGATCAAATAACAAAAAGGGTTCCTCGCAAGGTTCTTTGCTATATTCCCATTATTCCACGTATGCAATGATTATTCAAGTGCACTAGCTTGGCACAATTTATGGATTACCATGCATGCAATAGAAGTCAAGATGACATTATTCGAATGCCTGCGGATGGTTCAACATTTATGGACATAGAGGAAAAGTGGCCACACTTTAAAGAACCTTGTAATCTCAGGCTTTCATTGGCAGCAGATGGTGTCAACCCATTTGGAGAGATGAGATCTGTTTACTCAATGTGGCATGTTTTTGTTATCAACAATAACATTCCTCCATGGATGTCAATAAAGAGGGAGCACATAATGTTGGCAATGATTGTTCCAGGTATTTTATCATTTAAATATAGTCGTCTAAATTTAATTATAAATATTGCAGTAAAATGGTCATAATAATTATGTAATGTTTTTGTTCATTCGATTAGGTAAGTACCAAGTTTAAGATATGAATGTATATATCGAGCCTCTTATCGATGATTTGTTGGAGTTATGCAATGGTGTCACTATGTATGACGTCTCTAGACCAATAGGACAAAGACAATTTCAATTCCATGTGATGCTTCTATGGACAATACACGATGCCCCGAGGCTAACACATTTTTGTGGTATATTATAGTGTTTAAGTTGTGCATGAACATTATAATTCAAAAAATTATCATATTTAATCCAATTATACATTATCTTGTAGGTCTTCAAACAAAGGGAAAATTTGCATGTCCTGTTTGTGGTCCAAAGATGAAATCTCGTCATTCAAAAAGTTTACGAAAGCAGGTGTTTGATGAGTATAGGCACTTTCTCCACAAAAATCATAAGTATCAAAATATTGAAAAACATCTTTTCAATGGGAAAGAAGAGAATACATCAAAGCCACGAAGAATGACACCTCACCTGTGGAAGTTGGAATATAATAGAATTAATCATCAAGGTAATGCCATTCCATCTATTGGTTTGTCATAAAACATCTTTTCTATTTTGTTTTGTTTACTGATGATGTGATTGATGATCATGAAGGTCGTGAAGGCATAAATGACCACCTTCCTAAGGGACTAAAAAGTTATCCCCGGCAATTTAGTAGGTTGCCCTACTACGAGCACTTACAAATTGTTCATTTGTTTGATAGTAAGCATATTGAAAACGCATGATTGGCATACCTTCATTAAGGTAATTCATGCTCTTGTGTTTTTAGTATGTATTTAAGTACTGCGTGTACGTGTACTTTTCATTATGTTACAAAAAAAATGAAAAGATAATTTTATAATTGTTGCAGTACGTTCTACCTCTATCTCTCCTAGACAACTTCGACAATAATGTCAAGCAAGTCATATATGATCTTGGAAAATACATGAGGTAAGTAGTGATATTTGTTTAGTTCATTGTATAGATATTATATTTGCGACTTGTTTTACTTGTTATGCAATATATTTTTTTGCGTCTTGAATACCTTGTAGGTGGTTGTCATGTAAAGAAATCCATAAAGATGATATAAAATATTGGAAGAGAAAAATTCCTCATTTAATGTGTGAAATGCAAAAGTGTCTACCTCCAGCTTTTTTCAATGCACAAGAACACTACCTCATACACCAAGTTGAGGAGATTGAATTGTGTGGACCTGTACACACTAGGTCAATGTGGATGGTTGAGAGGCACTTGAAATTTTTGAAGGCTTTGGTTCGACAAAGAGCACATACTGAGGGTTCTATGGTGGAGGGATATATGGTATACTAGACTATGGTGTACATTTATGAATATCTACCTAAGTTTGCAGCAAAGATCCCCATGGATCGCATTTGGGATCCCAACACCATTAACAAATTCGAAGGGGAGTACTTGATGGGGAAAGGTAGATTGAGGAAAGTGAGAGGTAATTATAAGATGTTATTGTAGTTAATTAATTCTTAATCTTCAAAATAAATCGATTGTAAGACATCTATTTAAATTTTGTACTGTTGGTAGAGAGTCGGATGCACTACATTTGTATATTGCAAACAATCTTGATTGGATGACTGTATGGATTGAACGTTGTCAACATTTTGGACACACGGTAACATGGGAAGGTGTGGCTTCATTGGTTAAAGAAGCACATCGTAATGGAGATTTCAATGTTACGCAAAGGGAAATTGATTTAGCATATGGTTTAAGAGATAAACAGGTACGTATAAATTTATTAATCACCCATATGTTTATCAACTCATAATGCAATAAATTTTACATGTTTGACATATCGCAGGTCAAACACCACAATGCTATGTGTTGCAATGGTCATAAATTTTGCATAAAAAAGTTGGATGACACGAAGAAAACTTGTGATTCTGGCATCACTGTAGTCTTTGAGGTGACAAATATTTCATCGAGAAATGACATACATCCTCAACAGTCTCAAAATTGATACTATGGCATTCTGGATGATATACTTGAGTGTGACTTTAATTCCTTCAAATTAGTTTTGTTCGTCGTCAAATGGTACAGGCTACGATTGAATAAAAATGATCCTGATAGAACTGTTATTGAACATGATAATGGTCTTATAATGCTAAATACAAGGTCATTTGAACCAGTTGGGGATGAGCCCTATGTTCTTCCAAGCCAATGTGAGCAAGTTTTTTACTTAGAGGTTCCACATAAACCGGGTTGGTCATTTGTTGTTAGACATGATCCAAGAGGAAGGCCGATAAAGTATAATGTGATGGAAGAAGAAAATACCGAAGAAGAAGATATCGAAGAAGTAGAAGATGAAGTGGATGATGATCACGATCAACAGTTTCCCAATGATGATGATGAAGAAGAAGAAGAAGAAGAAGAAGAAGAAGAAGAAGAAGATGATGATGATGATGGTGATGGTGATGGTGATGGTGATGGTGATGGTGATGGTGATGGTGATGGTGATGGTGATGATGGTGATGATGGTGATGATGATGGTGAAGATGTTGATGATGGTGATGATGATGACGACGACGATGATGATGATGACGACGATGAGGATGATGATGATGATGATGATGATGATGGTGATGATGATGATGGCGATGATGACCTTGATGTTCATGATGATGAAGAATGAAATGTATGAGGTATGCGATTAGTATATTATCTATTTAATATTGACTTCTTGATAGAATTTTTTTTACATAATTAATTCATTATGTTTTGAATTCTAATGCCATTACATAATTAATTCATGATGCACCTTTTAATATGGAGATGGAGATAGGGAGAGTGACTATTTATGTGATAATTTTTAAACTGTGTTTATTTATGGAAATTGGTTTGTTTATTAGCTATGTGATGGATGTTCATTTAAAATACATATGTGATGGATCACATGTTTATGATGATGCATGTGACATTTTTTGAACTTTGTGTTTATTTATAGAACTTGGATTGTTTATTAGCTATGTGATGGATGGTGATTTATGATACATATGTGATGGATTACATGTTTATGATGACACATGATATGTGATGCTAATTGTGGTGCTCAATTACATATATGATGACACATGTGATGCTTCTGATGCTTATGATACACATGTATTTATTGTTTATCAACTTACAAATGCAGTAATGCTTATGATGCTCAATTGATGGTGTTGATTTTAGGTATAGTCCCTGTGTGATGTTGTCACCCTTGGTGGGAATAGGTCATTGACTATAGACATCGTCAACCATTTAGTTGAGGATCCTGCATAGTCTACATAAAGTAAAGGTAAGGAATTAAAAAATTTACAATGATTTTGATGACAACATCTTTTTATTATTTAATACTCTTTTTGTCTACAAAGTTCATGTTGTTCATGTTGTGTACTATGTAATTTTTATCTAACATAAGATAATTAAATTACATTGTATAAGACCCTGAACCCCTTTGACGAGGGTCCTGCACAGTCTCATGGATGGATAGGTATAACTAGTCAATACAGCCTATAGAAACAGTTTATTTTTTTAAAATTACTTGGAAAACAAACTTCCTCAGTTTTTCAAACCTCGACATTAGCAGCAAATCTAATACAATTATCAACACTTGAGGCCCCGGTTGGAATTATTCCAATTTTCATCCCAAAATCAACTTTAGGGCTGACTTCTTCATCAACATTACCCTCATTTGCAAAAGTTCTCTCTCATTACCAATTAACTCTCTCATTTCATGGAGTGCAGGTACCCCCAAATAGGTATTTGTCAGATTTGTCTTTGTCTAGTGAGGAAAATGCAGTAATAGAAAATGAAAGTGACACATGTAGTAGGTCTACAATAGGGAGATCAACAAGAGGTCAAAAGATTAGAAGAAAATTCAATAAAAGCATGAAATTTTTCCTTGCTCAAGGGGGATCATGTTCTTATGATGATGAGACCAAAGGCAACATTGAGGTACCACTGAGGTACAAACATCTATAGAAACAATGGATGCCCAAGGAACTTCCTCCAATAAACACCAATTTTTGTGTTAACGATAGGATATATCACATAGCACCTTCGTCGTTACATGGTTTAGGCTTATTTTCCATGAATGGTATAAAGGTCTGTTACAATAGAGTTGCAGAATTGATGGAGTTTGTTGGACCTTGTTACAATTACAATCATTGGATGCAGATTGTTAAATATAAAAAAAGTATGCGTAGGTATGCACTGTCAGCAAATTATATACAACAAAAAGATAATGATCAAAGTAAATGAGTGGCTATATACATTGATGGTCAGCCAAAAGCAACAGGGAATATTGTAGGTTTTATAAATAGTATGCGACCTGGGTCAACTAATAAACAACCCAATTACATATTTGAGGCACGTGAGGGAAATCATGTATTTGTATGTGTGATAAAATCAATAAGTGCAGGCGAAGAGCTTCTAATCAATTACAGTTTGAATCGTATAGATACAAACAAAGTTAATATCATGGGGGTGGTACGTACTATATACCATTTAAATTAACCAACCTCCAATTAATGAATCCAATATACCATTTTATTATGAAGTTTTTTTGCTAAGTCTATTGGTTTAATTTCGCTAACATTTTTTATATTTTTTCTTTGTCACAGGCCGACATGGATCCATCACATATCGCAGACAGAGATGTAGCTTGTGACACTTCTACCAAGCAGGTAAACCTCATTGTAATTGTACAAATTAGATAGAAGCAAACTGTTACATTGTTATGTTCTTTTTTTTAGTGATTTATACTAATTTTGTAATTGTTAATGATATTCTTGACACAGACGGATGTTCAGGGAAAGGGAAAGGGAGTTACAGTACCTGAGCACCTTTCCTAGGGATGTGGAATCATTAGGGTTAAGCAATGATGACCCTGAAGATCCCACGGAGCTTATGAAATTCTTTAAAATGCCTCTTATAAAAATTAGAAAAGAGATTGTTGCTTTGGCAGTCGTGCATCCTATCACTGATGAGATATGAGAGAGGGTGGAATTATTGATTCAGATAACAGAAAAATTGCAGGTAAGCAGTAATGAAAGCTTTGATTATAACAAAAGTTCAATAATGGTTTATATTTTATTCTCTTTTATGTCATTAACTAAAATATGTACGTATTATTTTTACAGCAATTTATCCACCCTCATCAAAGTCGTTCCCATGATCAGGGTGTTGCAGGATCTTCAGGTGATGATGATTTACTTGTATTATCACTTGCTTGGCTTATCACTCTGAGTACCCAAAACACATCATACTTGATACTGTCAATTTTCAAAATAAAGGTTCATCCTTATTTACAATTCTTGCACTTTTCATATATTTAATGTTTGATATATTTAATGTATTATTCTTTAGGTGTTGTCAATGTTACTGTGCAAATGTCACCGCCGCCTCATCAGAGGTTACCCTCACCTGTATTGCCGACTGCAATGTCGGCAACACTTAGCATGCAAACATCCTCTAGTACACATCATATTGGCCCACCCACTATTGGTAGATCCCTCTTTTGCTCTATCTTTTGTCATGTGTTTATTTCCCTTCAAGCATTCTTTCTTTAATTCTAATGCCATTTCATAGTGGATTCATTTTTTGCAGAAGGAGATGCACATGAGGATGTGCCAAAGGTGACTACTACTGATAACATACCACCATTTCTTGGACCTTCTCGTATTGCTAGTATGGGAACGTTGCAGGCCACATTGGTGGTGAGTGACGAAGAAATGATTCCCTTAAAGATACAACAGGTTCCAGGTACTTTAAAATTATTATTATATATACTCTAATTGTAATTTACTTTATGATCACTCGTTTTGGACTATTGATCCCATGAATTTTTTGCAGGCAATGATATTTTTTATAAACATCTTAGTGACATTGCATTGTAGATATTTGGGCCCACCATACGTAAAAGGTGGTACATCATATGTGAACTAACCCTAATCCACTTTTGATTTCATATCATTGCTAGAATAGTTTTCCTTTGATCCATTTCTTGAAGTGTAATAAATGTAGCTTCAGTTCATTTTTGAATCTAACAGGTTTGTTTTTGCTTTAAAAGGTGGAATGACCAAGAAAAAAGGTTAAAAGATGAATTGACAAACCAAATGGTTGAGTGGTTGGGAAATGACAACTTTGACAAAACCAAGCTCCTTGAAAAAGCTGGCACATATCTAAAGTATGTGAGGGGCCAATACAGGACCCATTTGGAGAGGAACCTAAAGTATGAGCGTCCCCCCATGATTCCAGAGAGGGAGTGGAAGGACCTGATTTTAGATGCCAAGGAGAAAATTGAAAGGAAAAAAGAAAATACACCACTAGACGCCAGAAGAAGGTATGAGATACTATTAAGAATGTAATTATGTACTAATTAATTACTCTTTATATTTATATAATCTAACATATTTCAAATTTTTTATAGACTGAGTGACACGTCAAAGGCAACCAAGGCAAGGCAAGAAAAGCACGAGCAACACAAACTCAGCTCTGGTGGTTACATGAAACTTGTTGCACGAATTTTAAGTATCTCATGTAAACGAAATATTGCATCAAAATATTAATAAATTGCAAACATTTTTTTTTATCAAACAATGCAAGCAAAATTCACAGTACCAAGCAAAAATTCAGGGCTCTAAATTCAATAGAGCACCCACAGAAGATGACAAGAGAATTTCCTACCAGCAAGGCTATTCAACCGTGGTTGATCGGCTACGAGAATATGCTAAATGGAAGTTGTTTCAAATTGAATACTTTACCAATAATCTAATTGATGTTGAGTTCCAACATAAAGTGACAATATTTGTTTTAAATAAGCAAGCAATGATAACAATGTGCATGTCATTGGAATGCAACCTACTAATTGTGAAACACCACTTGCACATGAAGGTCCAAATGTGCATCCCAGTAGTGGAGGTATTCATTTTCTATTCAAATTTATTTATTTAGCTATTAATACAATTAAACATCTTAATTTGTAATTAGAGTAGTAATTAATGTAACCTTCTTTGTTAATATTTTAGAGCATGTAGTCAGTGGTGAGCAAGTGGAGCATGATTTGGGTAGACAACATCTAGAACATGATGTTCCCCACTCAGGTAAAGAGGACCACTGTTATTGCTTTAAACAAATATAATTGCAATTGGTGTTTAGCATTAATGTAACCTTTAGTATTTCAACTCCAAATGATCTAGAGGGTGTTCAACATGTTGAGGTTGAGGCTACACAAAATGATGTGGCCCCATCAGGTAAAGAGCACAACAATTATGTTCTCTAACCTAATGAAATACTTGTAACAATAATAATTTTTTTTTTTGAATTTAACCCATTTCTTTGTTATTGCAGAGGACCCCCCTTCACTTCAGTGTCCTCGTCCTCAATATAGGACCAGGCATACATCGAGATCACGAGCAGTTGGCGGAACATCTGCATAGGGTGGAAATGATGAAGAAACCAATGTTCCACTTAGTCTTTTCATAGCTTCAAAGAAAAAACAAAGAAAGAAATGATTGTAATCTAACTTATTTGATAATGATTGATTTTTATGTGTTAGTGAATATAATTATGTGCTAATTAATGGTTATAGATGATATGTGTTAATTAATATTGATGAATGTTGTGTGTTAATTAATGTTAATCAATATTATGTGTTAATGAACATTCTGTGATATTAATGAATGAATGCTATATTTTATTAATGATAGAATGAATGAATGAATGAATGTTATAAGATGTTAACAGGGAATTTAGAGTGATGTTGGGGGGGGGGGGGGCAAATGAGCTTCCACCTTCACATGGCTGGCCCTGTTAAGTAGAGAATATTAAACTATTCTTGAAACCAAGTGAAGCTCAACAAGATAACACACTTTTCAATATTTCATTATGTTGCACAGTTAATCTTATTGATTAATGTATATTGAATCTTAATTGTAGGGTCCAACAGAACCAACACGAACAACAACACCACAAGTTGCTGGGTATAATGAACTCCCATACTGTCTTGTCTATACATGAACAATATGAGTTGCTTCTAGTGTTGATATCCAAGGCAGGACTGCAAAAGTTATGAATATGCCTCATCCTTGTAAGTTTTTTATTACTTGTAAATAATGAATATGCCTCATCCTTGTAAGTTTTTTAATTACTTGTAAGTCATGAATATTGGTCTTTAGCTGATTAAAATTAAATGAAAATCTTTAATGAATACACAAAACTATATTCATATGCAGGCGCACCATGGTTGAGATGGTCCAACTCCCTAGTCTCAGTCTATGACTAAGCTCATGCCATATCTAAATCAAAGACATCTCAAATACATCGTCGGTGGAAAGCTGCAAAATGCCATTTTCATACATAAGCAAGACATACACAATTGGGCACAATCACCAAGAAAACGATAAAAAGTGTGTTTGAGATTATATCATGGATGCTTTTAAGGATTGTATCATGGATGCAAAAAATCTCTTCATTAATCCTTGACTCATGATTGCTATAATACTTCTTTAGAATTCTCATGTCATTTGTTGCACTTCTTCACTATTTTGGACTGAGTTTCAACTATGTATTTGCCTTGACTTATGACTATACCTAGCTTTGTCCTATCTTTGTAAGCTTCCTCTTTGAATTGTGGTTGTAGCTTTGATAATACCTTTTTAATGTTGCACTATTTGTAAGGAGGACAACTCCTAATGCATGTTGCAAATTGTGTTCTAGTGACTAAGACTAACCTTTTTGTACTTGATGTTTTTGACTAGTTGTCATAACCTTTGACTTTGATGCTTGTGCCTTAATAGAACTAGATGTTTCTTGTATGCATACTTGGTCAATGACTGCATTATGATGCTATAGGGCTACAAACTAAGATTATTTATTGTATTGAGTTGCACATTTGACATGAGTTGCCCTATGACTACTATGCCTTTTGAGATTATAAGGTGTTGTCCTTGTCAAGTTTTGACAATGTTGCAACAATAACATGTTATTTGTTGTTAAGGTTTGAAAAGACCTTTTAGAAACTTATACCTTGCTCTTTTTCACTCAGTAGACTTGATTACTATCATTTTATTTGGTACTAGGTATGACTGCCTACTAGCTTTACTGTAGACAACAATCTCTCTAGACTATATTTTTTGAGTGTTGTTGTTCTATACTTGACCATCTATTAGGAAAACATAGCTTGAAATGTCCAAAACAATTAATGAATGATTGCACTATCACCAATCTATCTTGAAGATTTGACTACTATTTAGATTATGATTATGACTATCATGATATTTCATGAGACTACTCTATTCCCATATGAAACCCTTTGTTCCCACAAATCAATGCTTTGAACTTGACTGCAACTTTATAGTGATCACTGTCTTTGTACAGTAAGCTTGCTACTTTCTCAACTTTTGATATATTGGAGGCTCCTAGGATGGTTTCTATCTTATAGTCACAATATCTTGCTATAATTTGCATTTCAGATCACTGCTCAATGATCATATGATGTCTTTGTCTTTTGAATTTGACTCTCGAGCTTGCTCTAATTCTTGACCTTTTGAATAATTTTGGGCCACTATTCATTACTTTTATTACCCTATATGTAAAAGACCTTGCTCACTACTTCCCGTACTTGATCTTTATTTGGTTTGTGTCAATCCTACTATTGCACCTTTTCTATTTATGATTGAGATTTGTTTTGGGATTAAAAACTCTTGATGATTTCACTAAATGACTTTTGCATGACTGTACTTTCTAAGCTATCCTAGGGAACAAAAGAGACCTAGGGATTTTCTCACTTCAAGGAAAAAGAAAATCTAGCAAGACAATCAACCCTTTTAAATAATATGTGGAACCCTTATGGTGAGCAAGAAAGCATTGACAAACTTATAGATGTTGTCATAACACAAAGCTGAAATTATATTATTTTTTATAGATAATCAGATTTCTCCTTTAACCCGAATTTTTCTTGAATCATTACTATAGGCGTATCCAATGCATGATTAGAACAATAAGATACTAAACATTCTAAAATAGGGTTCTGAAAACCCTACCTCCAAATGTGGATATATACTATTATGACTATGACAATTTCTCTCTAGAAGCTCTGATGCTAACTTCTATCACGCCTAAACTCTGCATGTGGTTTGCATGGTGTTGGCATGAGGTGCTTTGTAAATGTCCTTATGGATTCTCTTCATATTTTTATAAAACTCCTTCATCGAAGAGGCAAACCTCTCATTCAAACTTTGAAGTAACCCTTTGACGGTTGCGTGCAGTCCTTTTCTTATAAACCTTCCTCCTTGTGGTGACGTGCTAGGACATAAACTGAAGGTGTAGCTTGTGGAACTTGTTGAGCATCAAATCTGAATTAAGTAAAATATCTTGATTTGAGAGATTAAATCATAGAAGCCATCTATCTTTGGAAGAAATAATCATTTTCATTGATACCATAATAACCCATAAGTTATTGAACAAGTCTAATAGCATTCTATTGAAATATCCAAAATTCAAATAGTATCGATGAGACCTAGTGATGTCTCATCGATATAAAAAGGGTATTGAAGGAAAGGTAACACCAATGAACTCTAAAAGGGACTCATCGAAAGCAATGATTCCACCGAAAGAGTATATCAAAGAAAGCAGAGACGGTTTTCATCGACAAGAAAAGGCTTTCGAGGAAATAATACCATCGGCGCAACATGAAGGAAACTTATTGAAAGAAGCGTTCTTATTGAAAGAATGATATCGATCAAACAGAAGGAAGCTACATCGATAAAAGATATCCATAAGGATATGAGTTTTGAGGAGGCTAAAAGGCATGTTACTGATATGTGTGGTTTTACCAATGCAACTTTATCAAGGAAGATTACTAATGAGCTCATCGATGAAGGATGATAGTGGAAGCAAATCATCAAAACAAAGATGGCCTCGATGAAACAATAGACCCATTCATCAAAGGAGTGTAGTGATGTCGATAGAAAAAGTGTTTCGATGGAGGGATAAAGGAAGTTACCGAAGCCCAAGGTTTCTTCAACATGAAACCTGATGGAGATCAAATATATATCGATGAGGAAATAGGTTTCGAGGAGGCTAAAAGGCATGTTACCGATATGTGTGGTTTTACTAATGCAACTTTATCAAGGAAGATTACTAATGAGCTCATCGATGAAAGATGATAGTGGAAGCAAATCATCAAAACAAAGATGGCCTTGATGAAACAATAGACCCATTCATCGAAGGAGTGTAGTGATGTCGATAGAAAAAGTGTTTTAATGGAAGGATAAAGGAAGTTACCGAAGCCTAAGGTTTCTTTGACATGAAACCCGATGGAGATCAGAGATATATCGATGAGGAAATAGGTTTCGAGGAGGCTAAAAGGCATGTTACCGATATGTGTGGTTTTACCGATGCAACTTTATCGAGGAAGATTACTAATGAGCTCATCGATGAAAGATGATAGTGGAAGCAAATCATCAAAAGAAAGATGGCCTCGATGAAACAATAGACCCATTCATCGAAGGAGTGTAGTGATGTTGATAGAAAAAGTGTTTCGATGGAAGGATAAAGGAAGTTACCGAAGCCCAAGGTTTCTTCGACATGAAACCCGATGGGCATCAGATATATATCGATAAGGAAATAGGTTTCGAGGAGGCTAAAAGGCATGTCTCCGATATGCGTTGTTTCACCGATATAACTTTATTGGTGGAAGATGACAAGAGAGGATAAAGAAAGGCTTCGGTGAGACAATAGATCCATTCATCGATGGGGCATAGTGATATCATGGAAGAGGTATTTCGGAGGAAAAATAAAGGAGGTCACCGAAGCCCAAGGTTTCTTCGACATAAAAACCCGATGGATATCAGATAGGTATCGGTGAGGAGACAACCACAGTGAATGAATACATCATTTCGGTGAAGGGAGAAAATACCTAGTCGAAGTAATGTTCGAAACAAAAGTGTTAGTTGACGGTTATATGTTGAAAATCCACGACGCTTGGTGATAGTGTATACTCTCATATAAAGGAGGGAGCTTTTTTAATATGGAGGAAATTTAGAGAAAGAAGTAGATTATAGCCTCAGGCTTACCACTGTACTATTTTGGAAAATATATATAATATAATCAGTTGTTTTTCCTTTGCATATGTGAACTTTTAGTAGTGGGGAAAGGAGGAAACAAAGACTGTTCTAGATTCTCTTCTATCATAGTTGTGCAAATGTTGCATTCGAGTGGTATTTCCTTCCTCATTTCCTCTCACATCAGGTATGTATCTATTTCACATCTGACTGAAATGCAGAGGTTAATTGTGTATCACTAATTGACTGTGGAAATATTACTTATTAAAAGAAAAAGTAAAATGAATTGAAAAGAATCTTGCTCTGGTAGCTATGAACATACTATCATGCCTAACTGTGATTATTCTGTCTTGCATAGCCGTGTAAATTCTACCTTGAGTAGCTGATGTATAGCTATTGCATGTTCATGATCTTTCTTGTTAAGATAAATTGTAGAGCCTAAATGATTTACTCATTCATTATCAAGTCTTGAACTTAAGGAAGATAAATTTATTCACAGATATAAATCATGACGATATTCTGTTACTTTTCATCGAATACACTGTCTTACCTTATTCATAAGAAAATTGAATACTGCATTCATATCTTGTGCATAGTATGGTTGAGTAGCAACCTCAGAGCATTCACTATAGAATATGATTGCTAGCCCAAGAGGGCATAATAGCCGAGCATTGCAGCTGTTCTATGTTTATTTGTTTTCCACTCTTAACTCATAGTTCAACCGAATATGGTTCATCTTGGAATCAATGCACATCGGTTATAATAAGATTATAACCAGTCTCCATGGTTGCAAGACCTGAAGAAGGATTCTTATCATCAATTAGATGCATACTTTTGGGAATATACAAAGACAAAAAAAAATATTAGAACCGTATTTTTTGTTGAGTCATAATATGATGTGTTAATTTAGCTAAATAAGGGAGCCAATGTTGTATTAGGTTTAATTCCATGATGACAGTTTAAGCTTGTTAGAGATAGGGGATTTGTAGTAGTTGGCTTGTTAGGTTATGTCACAATCCCATGAAGGTCCTTGTAAACTGTTAATGTTAGCAGACATGAGACTGTTATGTAACGAATTGGATCAGCTAAACCTAAAAGTTTTGTAATGAATGAATCAACTGACTCAAGTGTATTTTAATTATCTTATGATGGTCATTTATGACCGTTATTCTTAGTAGACATTAAGAAGTTCACTAGATAGTTGGTTAGTAAACTAGTGAGTTAGTTGGCTCAAGTGTATGCTATTTATCATATGATGGTCATTAATAACCATTATTGTTAGTACACATTAAGCAAATGGCTTGTTTAGATGGTTGGTAACTTTTGAGTTTGTTGAGCTCAAGAATTGGATGTACAAGTTGAGCAAGGGAGGTGAACACTAACAACGCATTGATGCTTGCAATGTTAAAACCTTGGCCAAGATGGTGATGCTTTATCTAAGTGATTGTTAGATCACATGAACTAGATACACCTACTAGTCAGATGGTCATAGTAGTTAGGGGTTACCTATAGTGTGTGATTGGCTAGTTGCATGTAGGTTTTGAACACCAAGATCAGATGGCCAAATGTAAAAGAGACCCAATCCTTAGAATGCATCCTCATGAAGGGTTAGGTCTCTTCCAATTGGAAGGGGCATGGGAGACTAGCAAGTCTACAATTCAATGGAGAAGCCCTTGATGATGCTCTCCCTATTCCAAACTATGTCGAGGCTTGATACAAAAAGTTTCAGTTGGAAAGTTAAATGAATTGTAACCTCTGAACCTTTATCTCTTCCCTCAAAAATGAAACTTGCCATTTGAATTCCTTTCTCATATTGATTAGCTTAATAATATTTGTTCAATGTTTTTGTCGTTAAAAGATTACCTTCCTTTTAGATAAATTAGTTAGATTCTTATTATGTTGAAGAACATTTAGTTAGTTTTCTCCTTCAACTGAAGTAGTTATGTTTTATTTTGAAATGCTCAATTTTTATCTTAATATAAATCACAATTTATTTTCTTTAAGTATAGAATTAATGGAATATTACATATGGTATCAGAGCAACCAAGTTTGACATTGAACCTCAGGCTTTCCACCTATAAACAATAAGGTAGAAAACTAAAATGAAGCATTTTAGTGAATCCTAGAAGTGGATTCAAACCATTGTGGATTACTGCATTTTTCTGTAGGCAGTTGCTTGTGATATTATCTAAATGAGATAAGGTTACTTGTGTTCTTCCAGTAAAACTCTGTGTTTCATATTGTAGATTTGAATAAAAGATTTACTTGCGAATTGTAATTGTTCCTCATATTTCTTGCTTGGATGGTCTCTTAAGGTTAGAGTTAAATTCATTCAAGCAATTTACAATAAAGACATTGAAGTAGAGCTCATAAGAAACAATAATTGACAGACTCATTGAGAGGGGGTGGGTTTAAAAATTGTCTCATAAGTTTACACAATAAGTCCTAAAGAAATATAAATACTATGTAGCCCAAACAACAAAGAAAGGCACTGGTCATCTATAAAACACAACCCATCAATTCATACTTTCACATAAAGAATAATAGGAGTAGTTGAGTAGGAATTCTAGGGTAAATTAGCAATAGTGTATATATAAATTTCAAGCACCAAGATCAAATAGCTTCTACAACAACAATCTTGAACTCATCTGCTATATCTCCATTCTAGGAACTGATGCCATTTTGAGATAGGGGGAAGTCAGATCAAGACACTAAATTTGCTATAAAAAGAATTAGTTGAAGGAACAACTAGTGAGTAGGTATACCCGCCTAGGTCCTGCAGAGCCTAAAGTGAGAGAGTTAGTAACCAAATAGGTTCACTCTATAAGTTGGCCAATTCAATTGGAGGGTTTGATCATAGGAGTTGGCATTTCCTTAGAACCTATCCAATCTGTTGATTTGAGACCCAATAGAACCCTAGCATAACTTCTAAAAACTGGCTATAAATGGTTCTTTTCATTTGAAACAGAATGCAAACCCTGAAATCACATGAAAGCTTATACTTTTAGCTTTCTATTTCCCTCCAAGCTATGCATGCAATTGATTTTCTTGATAATCACGTGGAAGGAGGCCTTTAGAAAAATTTTGTAAATAAATAAAGAATTTTATTTGTCTTTACATCTTTTGAATTAAAATGCCTTTTCAAGTGAATTATTTTCCCTCCAAACCTTGCATTGTGAAATCTCATCCTTTTAAATAAGCTCAACCTTATAGACACCTTCAAGGTATTTAATAAATCCTTTCTCTAAACTTTCCTAAATTCATTATAAGACATGTAAACTTTCCTAAATTCATTATAAGACATGAGGTATATAATAATCCTATTTTTTATCTCTTGAAGTTGAAAAATTGGTAACAAAGTCATGCCTTCAAACCTTAATTTTTAGATAGTTAAATGTCCATTTTACATTTCTAAAAAAATTGGAGGTCTTATGATATTCCACATGATGGCTACATGTTGACAAAGTTACCCCTCACAACTACTGGTCCCTCTCCCTAATAGGTTATTTGCATGAAAACCCAAGTTTGACTCCTTCAGACTCAAGTTAATCATTGGTCACATGTAGAACATGCATTTGAAGACTTGAATGACCTTCCCTCCAAAGTATTTTCTTTTGGAAAAAACTTTTTCTTTCATGAAGTCACATGAATGTGCTTCTTTTCTAAAGTTTTTACAATATAATCATAAGAATATAGCCCTTCTTTTCATTTATAAGGTATATTTGAAACCTTTTAGAGCCTTTTAATGAGATTTCCAAAACAACAAGGACCTAGGACCTTAGAAAAGACTGGAATAAGCTTCAGGATATTCAAATTTAGACTCAAAGCATGAAGATTCTAACAACAAAAAAACCCCTATTAAATGCAATTGACATATAAATGAAAATTGGATAACAAAAATAAATTGGGATATAACATTAGGTATTATAATAATATCATATGTGAAAACAACCAATAATAAAATCAAACCAAATGATATATAGGATTTGGTCATATATGTATATGTATATGTAGATATATAGATATATACATAATATGTATATGTATATGATGCTCTGCAAAAAGAAGGATAGTTAGAAAAACCTATTTGATTGCTACACACACAAAGAGAAGCACAAGAAACAAATGTTAGTCATTAGGGTTAGCAAATCAAAGATTAAACACTATCCTAATCAAGCAAATCAAGAAATACACTACACAACAAATAAAAAGCTTAATGAATCTAAGAAAAGATGAACTATGTGGTCTAAATACCAAAGATAGCAAGAAACTCTCCAACCAAAGTAGGGGAGACAAAACCAACAATCTCTGCTTAGGGAGGAGCTCTAAACCCCAAATCTGAAGAAAGAAATAGAGCTAAAGTAAGTGAATTGGATAACAACAAGAATGTAAAGTGCGCCCCTGATTTTCTAACCAAAATGCTCAAAATTAAATGAAAATCTTTAATGAATACATAAAACTATATACATATGCAGGCGCACCATGGTTGAGATGGTCCAACTCCCTAGTCTCACTCTATGACTAAGCTCATGTCATATCTAAATCAAAGACATCTCAAATACATCATCGGTGGAAAGCTACAAAATGCCATTTTCATACATAAGTAAGACATACATAATTGGGCACAATCACCAAGAGAAAAAAGTTTGTTTGAGATCATTGTCCTAATTGTGGTGTGGTCACGAAGAGGTTGACAAATTTATAGTGATCTCTTCGTGACCACACCACAATTAGGACAATGATCTCAAACACACTTTTTACCGTTCTCTTGGTGATTGTGCCCAATTGTGTATGTCTTGCTTATATATGAAAATGGCATTTTGCAGCTTTCCACTGATGATGTATTTGAGATGTCTTTGATTTAGATATGGCATGAGCTTAGTCGTAGAGTGAGACTAGGGAGTTGGACCATCTCAACCATGGTGCGCCTGATCATATTAGCTTGAAACCATGTGCCTCATATTAGCCTCAAACCTATGCCCCTACTGGTAGGTGGTGGGGATAGAATATCATTCGCTGTACATATCAATGATTGGATAGTAATTTTTTTTTTGATAAAAATTATCATCGTCGGAATTACGATGAATACCAAGCTTTCGATCGACGATGTAATTGGCGGACATACAACGTTCTCGTGGGTGAAATTTTCTAGAGTCATCACACTTCTGACTCAAACCACACAAACATTCGATGAGGATGTTGTACATGTGATGACACTTCATAGTCGGACGGTCGTCGATGTCTCCGAATGGACCGATGACACAAGCGTCGGATAAAAAGCATCACCGTTGGTGCGAAGTTCCAAATCGCCATCGGTTTTGCGATGAAATCTATTGATTCCGACGACTTCTTTGACTGTCGACAAAGTCCATTGGATTGTCGTATTTCTGATGGGCAAGGCATCGTTGACCAATCCGACACTGAGTTTTCGATGGTTGATTTTGTCAGCACTCCGACGAAAATTCGTCACAAATCCGACAAACGGCCATCGAAAATCAGCTCCAAATGTACAAGTGCCATCATACATATGCTCCTAGTTATTTTTAAAACAATGGAAAATAGAAAAAGAAAAAATCATCCATTTCTTCATGAAATGGTATAATGTGTAGCCTTGCATGACCATTATTGACCTCAACTATTAGTTCAATGTGTTCAAATGACTTGGCTTAGTGTGTGTTGTCGGATGTGGACCATCTACAAAAGGCTTGGCTTAAACAACACACTCTATGCATTGACTTAGTGTGTGTTGTCGGATGTGGACCTCACTTCAAAGTTTCATTCAATTGTGTTTTTCTATTTTTGTTCATAAATATTATGTGATAGGTTTGCAATCATTTGTTTTCCCGGTAGACAAACATGCACAACTCATTCATCTAATAAAGTCAATCATACGTACTTGCTATTATTTGGATTTATTTTCTATTCCAAAACTCGAGATCGTTTTGAATGAGGAGACAATAGAAAAAAATAATATTTTAAGCAAATGTCACTGTAATTTTCACTTAAAAAATTATCCTTTTTATGTGAAATAAATATTATGAATAACTTTAAAAAGATAATTCTACTTAACGCTAGATAATTTTAAGTAACCATATTATATTTTCTTACTTTTACATAATGTGTTTTTTATATTATATTTAATAATAAAAAAATTGTATAAATGTTATTGTAATTTTTTTACTTTAAAAGAGATTTTTAATATGTTATTATATTTTTGTTATTGTAATTTTCCTACATTAAAAGAATGTGTTTTTTATGTTCTAGTTGAAAAATAATTTTTACATAAAAGTAATATATTTTTTTTATTACAATAGTGTAAATCTTAATCTTCAATTATTTTTAATATTAATTTAATTTCTATAATCAAATGTGAAATAAATATTATGAAAATTTCTAATTAGATAATTTAATTAATGATATTATATTTTCCCACTTTAAAATAATGCATTTTTAGTATTATATTTGAAAAAAATAATTATATAAATGTTATTGTAATTTTCTTACTTTAAAAGAAAAAAATTAATAATATTTTTTTTTTAAAAAGTTATATTATTTTTGGATTGCAAAAGTGTAAAATTTAATATTTAATTATTTTTAATATTAATTTAATTTTATAATTAAATGTGAAATAAATATTGTACATAATTTTAAAAAGATAATGTTAATTAATGACAAAGAAAATAAATACATAAGAGTTGTTCAACTAAAAAATAATGAAATAAAAATAAGATTATATAAAAAAGTTGACTACATCCTATATATTCTATTTAGTATAACATTTGAAGTTATAAACAATAATAGATAATGTATTTATGTCTAAATGATGGTAATATGTTGAGACCCAGAAAATTGCTCACATATATGATATATAATAATACATTTTATACAAAAAAAAATTAAAGAGATTCTTATGGATTATAAGAATTGTACAAGAAAATAAATAATAATAGGAAGTTAATTCAGGAGCCTTGCATGCTATTGTTTATCAATGATTGAAAAATATTTAAGAAACATAAATGGTTTTCAAAAGAGAATTCCAATTGTATTCATAGTTATTTCATTTCTATTTGCAATCACTAGTAGTAATTGTTCGCATGAAATGTGGAATCTGCATTTGCAACACAAACACTCAATAGATCATTACATGCATGGTTAGTTGATCAAAATCAATAAATGTAAAACCATGAAAAATTGACCTATTACCTCCTAAAAGATGCAGGTATAGATTTTCTCTCAAATTTGTCTAAGCAATACCAATGACTTGACTACACCAAGACAAAGGATTTAATATATATGAATGCAAACTAGATGAATGCAAGATTAACAAAATAAGCTAGATTAATCCAAAATGATATGAGATACATGATTGTATGCATGATTAATCTAAGATGCTAATTATACTAGATGATTGAGATAAAATCGCTTATAGTAATGATGCTAAACTATGGATGCAAGGGATCTTTATTACTCCAAAATGAGGGGTATTTATAGGAATTCCAAGGCCAAAGCTGAGGTGGAAGGAATCAACGGTCCATATTTTATCCAAAGATATCAAGGGCTAAGATTGAAGAAGTTGGAGAAGAGGTTGGAGGAAGGGACACTTATCATCTTTGTGGTGACAAGTGTCCAGGAACCTTTCTCATGAGAGGGCAAGTGTCCAAGGGAGGAGACATGTGGAAAAAGTGGCATGTGTCTCAAGGGGAGAATATCCAACCCATAAGAGGTTAGGATAAAATAGGTTAGGATGTGCAAGATAGGATAGGGTTAGTTAAACCTAGGATTAGATAGAATGGGTTAGGTTAGAGGGTTGTTAGGTTAGGTGGTTAGAAGTTAGGAGATATGTGCTCATTTGAATTTATAAATTCAAATATTAGGAAAAGATAATTAATTTCAACAAATCATGATTTGATTTGTTTTAACTAATTATGAGATTAGAAGAGTGAATTTAAAATGGAGGGAGGATTAATTAATTTAGATTAATTAATCAAAGGGGGATTATTGAAATGAACTTAATGAATAAATCCATAGATTTATTTATAAGTTAAATGGGGAAATTAATCAAATTATTTACAAATTCAATTAACTATATTTAGACCATTTTTAGGTGTATACATTTTGCCCCTCTTTGAAGCAATGGGTGATGACATGTTGGTTCAAAGAAAAATCTCAATTTGATGCGGATATGATTTCAATATGATGCCCTAGACATTGATTGATAGATTATGATGCGAGGATGCCCCTTTGGGAGATCAATTGAGGGAATGGACGATTGAATAGTTTGGATTTGGGTGAAATTGATTTCTCGATAAAATTTACTTGATTCTTGCAACTTTGGTTGATGAAAGTGTCAATTCTCTTATTACTTTTATTTTTTGCTTGAATTGATGATTGATAGAGTTTGATTGACCTCATGATCAATGAGGGTTAATGATATAAACTCAAGATTTGTTGATCTGATAGGATGAGTTTAATTGACTTCATGATTGATGGGCATCAATGATGTAAACTCAAGATTGAAAATATGAGATGCATGACCTCATGATGAATGAAAATCACTAATGGGTGCTCAAGGAGATTGATGGTAATAGCCAATGAGCAGATAGGATAGCAGATCAAATGATCAAAGAGATTGATTGGATAAAGAACTGACATTTTGTTGATATCCTGTTGCAGGAAGTTTTAGATGTGTTGATGTTGGTACAATCGGGGGAGTAGAATGAGATTCGTTTAGGCCGACAACATCTAGAGAAAGTTTTGGACATTGTCCTAGTGGAAATTGATATGAGAGATTGATCATTGATTCAATTTTGTATACACCATTGATGAGACATTGATTATGCCTGTGATATATTCGGACATTTTTGTGATATCATTGTATATTGAACCTTGATTATTTCAAATGATATGATATGCAATCGATCCTATTTTCCTTATATGGTCTATGAGATTACGGATGCATTCTACTTGATATATGATTATGAACCCTAGATGATGGATGCATGTCTCTTATATGATGATGCCAAATGATGCTATATGTACAATGTCACTCATGTGCAATGAAATGTTTCCTATTTGTATGATGCTTTTCTAACTTTTCCCATGCATGTTGATATGAGATGGATGCAACACAATGCAATGATGATGTCTTTGGACATGATTGATATTTATTAATGAATGAAAGATTGAATGATCTATATGGATGATGGATCTAGATGAATGACATCTTATTATGCAATGTTGACATGTGATGAAATGAACTAACTTATCATGTCGAATGAATGAGTTGATTAAATTTTTTTTAATGTCCAATGTACTCAATCATGTAATAAGAGAGATAACACTTGTTGAAGCATTTGGCCGTAGAAAAAGATGAGATTTTGTGATCCCATGCAAAATGAAATGCAATCTACTTTAAATTCAAATGAGATACAATGTTGTGATCAAATCAGTCAATTGGTCATTGCTTTTTGTCATCATTGAGCTTTTAAAATGTGGGAAGTGAGTGCAAACTTCAATGGTATAATTGAACCATGATGACCTGAGCACTACTTTCCTAGGTTTTGATATTGCAAGTTAGCACAAGCATCGAGGTATAATTGAACCAAGATGATCAGAGTGTTGCTTGCATAAAATAGGCAGTATTAACCATTTCTATATGCAAATCTGAAATATCTTCGATGATACTCTGATGATCATGTCCTAAGACAAATTTACACATATTAATGATTAATTCACAAACAGTAGACAAGAAAATATCATGTTCCCTCCTTGTTTCTCTAGTCAGAGACATCCTTGAGTCACTCAAAAATCATGATAGTGAAAATCGAGATAAAATAGTTGAACCATTATTATCAAAGTGTTAAAATCATTAGTCAAAAGATATCATCCATTGATATGTGTTTGTCATGTTTGGATTGACAGTGGGTAGTTGATGGTTGATAATTTTATCTTGTGCTCATCGTTGGATGTGTCTCAGGTTTCACTTGACAAGTGTGGCCTAACTGTTGTTCTACCTGTTTGATTAAGCCAAAGGAAATTTTGCCCCTAGCTAGGTTCAGGATTTTGCCCCCAGTCTAGAAACAAATTTTATTATGGTATAGACAATGATCCAAACCATGGTGACAAATCACCTGCAAAGCCTGTGCATGTACAAAGGCTTTATTATGGATATGAACAATGTTGATGAAAATGAATGCAAGCGGAAGGATGCATGAACTAATAGATGGAAGAGCTAGCTGACAGATAACGCATGTTGCTAGGTTTTCACCATCTATTTTTATTGCACTTTTTTTTTTTTTGATATTTGATTTTTTTTATTTTTCACTATTTTTGCTATTTTGTATTTTTTGATTTTCCACTTTTTGGGGGATTTTATTTCTTTTCCACTTTTTGGGGATTTTTCTGCTTTTGCACTTTTTTGGGGGATTTTTCTTCTTTTAGACATAATTTTTTTTTAGATGCATGCTATTGATGGGTTCCTCAAGCTGATCCTCGTGAGGTGTTGATAGTTGATAGGCTCCTGACCCAAATGTTGCTATGACCATCAATGGACCCAACTAGTTTGGTTCAAATTTCCCTTTTTTTTAGATCTGACTGGTTGCGTGGATTTCCTTTTAGCACTAGTTCTCCAACTTGAAAGGCTCTTGGTTTGACCTTGTTATTAACTTTGGCACATTCTTTGATGATACACCTTCAAATGATCAAAGGCATTTTGTCATCATTCATGGATCAATTCTAGCTCTTGTAGTCTAGATACTCGTTGTTCTTCATCTTAGATAAGTCCTTTTAATGATACTTGTAGAGAAGGTATCTCTACTTCTATTGGTAGTATTGCTTATGATACATAGACAAGAGGGAAAGGTGTGGCTCCTGCTGGTGTGTGGATACTGGTGTGATAGGTCCATAGAGCAGGGTTCAATTGAATATGCCAATCTCTGCCAGCATCATTCACTGTCTTTTTGAGGATTTTCAAAATTGTTTTGTTTGATGCTTATGCTTGTCCATTCCCTTGTGGATAATAGGGTGTGGAGAATCTATGTTGGATCTGAAATTTCTCACAAAACTCTTAGACATTCTGGTTCTTGAACGGTCACCCATTATCAGTGATAATGGTCATGGGTATGTCATAGAGACATATGATGTATTTCAAGATAAATGCAACAATTTGTTTTCTTGTGATATTTGTGAGAGGTACCACCTCAATCCATTTTGTAAAATATTCTGTAGCTACAAGGATGAATTTGTGACCATTGGATGAAGGAGGATTTATCTTTCGTACTAGATCAAGACCCCATTGGCAGAAAGGCTAAGAGGTTGCCAAAGCATGAAGCTCTTGTGTTGGTGCATGAATTAAATTACAATGGATCTGACATTATTTGCATGTTTTAGCTATCTAAAAAGAACCTTGTTCCATAGTTGGCCAATAATAGCCCAAGCGTATGAGTTTTTTTGAAAGGGTAAAACCACTTGAATGAGTGGCACAAATGTCATTATGGACTTCATTTAAGGCCTTCTCAAATTCTTCTTGCTTGAGACATCTTAAGAGAGTACCCTCCAGACCTCGTTTAAAAAGGGTATCCGCGACAAGAGTATGATGGGAAGATTGACGAATGAAATTTCTCTTTTGGTTCTTTGACAAGTCAAGAGGGAGGGTGTTATCTTTCAAGTATGTATAAATTTGGCCATAGTAGGAGGAATCATACCCAACAAGGTAACATATAATTTGGGAATTAGGCCAGTTATGCGTAGGGTAAAATAACTCTTCCACCAGGAATTCGTAAAGCTCTTGATTTTCCTACGTCTGCAGTAGAGAAGCAAGTGTTGCCATGGCATCTGCTTCTTTGTTGTCATTTCTTGGAATCTGCTCAAAAGTGATTTCTACAAAATACTTCTTAAAATCATCTACCATATTTTTATAAGGTATTAGTTTGTCATCCTTTGTTTGATAATCGTCATTAATTTGATTGATGACGAGCTGAGAGTCTCCAAAAACCTGTAATTGTGTGATGTTCCATTCTATGGCCATCTTGATTCATGTGACCAAAGCTTCATATTCTGTTGTATTGTTGGTGCATGGAAAACTCAATTTATATGCCTTTGGAATTGTGTGACCTTGCGGTGTGATGAATAAAATGCCTACTCCTGATCCATGCTGGGTATATGAACCATCAAAGTACAACTGCCATGTCTGGTTGGTGACTATGAGTATATCAACATCTAGAAATTCAATGTTTAAGGAATGATCATCTTGAAGTGGTGCTTTGGCCAGCTGGTCTGCAATAACTTGTCCCTTGATAGCTTTTCAGTCCACATATTCAATATAAAATTTTCTTAGGATCATGACTCATTTTGCTAATCTTCCTGTTAATGCCGCCTTACCGAGAAAATACTTTAATGGATCTATTTTAGCAATCAGTTTGATGGAGTGAGACAGTAGATAGTGTCACAACTTTTGGGAAGTGAATACTATTGCTAAGCATGCTTTTTCTATTGGTGAATAATTGAGCTCATATCCCACTAATTTTCTGCTGATGTAGTAAATAGCTCATTCTTTTCCTTCATTATCCTGTTGTACGAGAAAAACTCCTAATGATACTCCTATGGCTGATACATATAATAACATCGACTTTCCTTGAATTGGTGACATTAGAACTGGTGGTTGCATGAGATATTCCTTGATCTTGTTGAATGATTCTTCACACTGATTGTCACATTTTAAATGAACATTCTTGTGCAATACATGTGCAAATGGTTGACACTTATTTGCTAACTGAGAAAAAAATCTTCTAATTGACTTCAATCTTCCTTGAAGTGATCTGAGTTGACTGATATTCTTGGGAGATGCCATTTCCATGATTGCTTTAACTTTAGTCGGATCTACTTCTATACCTCTAGCTGAAATAATGTATCCCAATAGCTTACCTAAATTGACACCAAAGGCACATTTCTTGGGATTGAGACTTATCTTGTATTGTCCTAAAAAATCATAGATCCATTCTAGTATTTCTAGATGATCCTCTCTGTTGTATAATTTTGCCAATATGTCATCTACATAGTCTTCCATGAATGTATGCATCATGTCATGGATTATTGTTGCCATGGCTCTCTGATAACTAGTACCTGCATTCTTTAGTACAAATGGCATGACGTTCTAGGAGAAAGTACCTCATGGACATGTGAAAGCTTATCCTGGGCTTATTATTTTATATCCAAAACCTTTTCCCTGGTATTGGTGATGTACAATGGATAACTAGGACACCTACCCTATTGCAGATGAAGAACAACATTAGGATGCTAAAAAATAAGTTTGATGATATTTCATAGGGATATTTTAAAAAAATTCAGAAGGAAATGCATGCTAGGGAACGCATACTGGCAGAGGATTCTATCTGTTTTATGGTTGACACATATAGATGCTTGATGGAAGTTGTTATTCCTAGGACCACATGGGTAATGCCCATGGTTTATGAAGTAGATAAAAATCTACTTGTTTCTTATGTTGATCATTTGTTAGCTCAACCGGTCAATACCACCGCTAATAGGTTTGGAACCAACAAGGAGAAACTACTAAAAGTGCATTCTGATTACAAAAACTAGTGATAGAAAAGAAAGTAAGAAATGAGGTACAAGCCTTTGCTGAGCAGGCCAGATTCACAAAAGAACAGATAGCTACAACAAGAGACAAATATGAGGCTCAACAAGGTGAAACCTCCAGTGTACCAATTGGTATCCCCATCGATAAGACCAGAGCAACCAAAGCAACTGAGAAGAAGAAAACAAAAGAACCTAAGGTGAAGCCTGCTGAATCTCAAACAGGGAAACCCTCTAAAATACAATTCCAAAGGAAAGGTAAAACTATTGAACCTCCTGTTGTGCCTTCACAAACTGGAAAAATAAAGAAGGAGAAAACTCACAAACTGGTGAAAGATATTGAAGAAATAGAATTAGAAGAAGATAAGAGAACACTAAGGGCAAGTGCTAAGAAGCAGAAGACTACTCAAAAAGGTAAATCAACTATAACAATATTGACACTTGAAGATTCTTTCACTAGTAAAATTAGAATTATTAAGGAGTATAGTATTTATAAAGGTCTAAACGTACTGTTTACTCATTTGTCTGAAAATCAACAAAGGAAGATTGAAGATGCAATCATCTCTAGTATGAACAAGTTTAGTAGAACCCTCATTGAATTACAAAGGAAAATTGCATATTCCTTATATAATCTGATTAATGCTAGGTGGCAAGGGGCAATTAGCCTACATAAAGAATTAATTGATTATACACTTAGACACTTGCAACCAGAAGCAACTGAAGATGAAATTGAACAGATAAAGGTAAATACAAATTCTTTGTTCATATCAAAGAAGAGATTAACAAGAATGCTTGTTGGAGAGACCAAATCAATTCAAAAGGAGATTGATGTTTTGGTGAAAAAGGCTTTAGGTCTCATTCCTAATGAAGAAGAGGAGAAATATGAAGTAATTGAGGATATTACTCCTGATATGCCAAGGTCAAAATAACTTCTTGAAGGTGTAAAGATCACAGACTTTGAACCGGACAACAAGTATATGCAAGATGATCCTATTGATATTGAACCGGTAGACATAATAGATGATGATACCAGTGATGTAGATAATGTTTCTAACACTAATGACAATGTAGATGTTTTTGAAGTTGATTTATATATGTTTGATACTCAGCAAAAATGGGTTGAGAACAAAGGAGAAGAGAAAGAAGCAAAAAAAAGCTCAATTGAGCATCTGATGAATGCACAGTCAACAAAAACTCAGACTACACCAGTCAATGTAAATGTTGCTACTGAGGATAATCATAAGGATTCAATTGATAAGGAAGAGGAAGCACCAGTGAAATAATAGACTATTGAAAATCCGCAACCGATCAAAGACACCACTAAAGAAGAGGAGACAAAAAAAGATAAGGAGGCAAAGAAGAAAACAGAAAAGGTGGAAGAGGAGAGGAGAAAAGAGGAAATAAAAACATCTCCTAAGATACCTTCTGAATCAAAACAAAAGAAAACAATGGTTGATGATGATGATGACTCTGTGAGCATAAAAGATCCTATTAATATGGACAATTTGAGTTCTTTAGAGTTAATGGAGATTGCTACTGCAATGCAATCTCGGGCACAAAAGAAAATATTGAAGGAAAAACAATTAGAAGAAGAGACTATAAGGATTGTTGTTGATATTTTGTCAAATCTCCTACCAGAGACTGATATAGAACATTATGGCTACCCCTATTGCCAAACTTGGACAGTTAGTTGTTAGTGTCAGTGAACAACATAAATCCCTTGAAGAAGTTGCATACATTTCTATTGCAAAGGATTACAAGAAGAAAAGGGAAGAACAATTAATGGTTGAGATAGATAAAGGCAAAGTTTCTCTAACAGTCAATAAAGACTTGTTGAAGACTGGATTGGAAATAAACTGTAACATTTTGGTGAATAATTCCCAATTTTCACTATTTTTTGCAGACTTGAGAAAGAAGAGAGATACTACGCAAAAGGAAATACAAAATTTAAGTGAAACTTTCATACCGGTACAGGACCCAATGATCACTTTTGGTAAAATGGTTGTTGATCTACAACACCAGTTAGAACTTTGTGAATGTGAGCAAGTGAAATGGTTCAAATCACTGAAAGAACTCCAGATTCAACTACTTCCAAAAGTAGATATTCTTCAGAGAGCATTCAAGGAGTCAAAGGAAATTTTGGATACTCCTGAGATGAGTACAGTTGATGCTATGGAGGAGTTTGCAGCACAGATCTTGACACATGTTGAGATTAATGAGACACTATTGGAAACATGGGACACTGATCTTACGCAGTTGAAGTTTCATTACAGTGATGTTTTCTTGATAATTGCATTGTAAAGACCTTAACACTTTTATTTATATTTATACATGCAATTTTGCTGACAAATTTTGATGTAATGTATGTATTACTTATTTATTTGGCATTGTTCTCAAAGGGGGAGCGAAAATAGTTAAGAGTCTAGTCAAAATTTTGTATGTACTATTAAGGGGGAGTAATGATTTCATCTTTTTAATCGCATGCAATTGATAAGGGGGAGTGTATGCCATGAAGTCAATTTTTGTTTTGCACACTTGGTTGACAAAATTTTTCTAAGTGTTGCCATCAATGCCAAAGGGGGATATTGTTGGCATTTGCTCATTTGTACTAAACCAGTAATGCGTGTTTGCTTGGTGCAACCGATATATGTCTGTTGTGCATAGAGATTAGATTTATGTATGATGACTATTTTGTATGTTGTCATTGATGGAAAATATGTTTCATTAAGTCATTTAAGTCCTATAGTTCAACTGGCTAGACTCAACTAGTAAAGCAGAGATAGTTTTATTAGAACCGGTAATTAAGGCTTCAACTGGTAAATGATAGACAATGTTACATTCCGATAACCGGTACATGAAAATCATGAAGATTGAGATGATTTGGTTTTGCAGCAGCATTGAAGATTATTAGATGAAGATATCTTAGTAACCGCATGTACTGAATTGATCAGGTGAATGAGATTTGTTTGATAGAACATATTAGTGGATGAAGACTTAACCGGTAATCAAAATCACTCAAATCGGTAAAACGACACAGTATTGGATTTGTAATATCGGTGGCCGACATGAATAAAGTGTACAATGCAAGATTGTCTAGATGATTTGAACCTAGGGAATTGTAATAAGGTTCTAGCTGACCTTATGATAATTTTAATTGTGTGATGAGGTATGAAAGGATATATATACATGAGCTTGATAGTGTGATAGGTGATGAGCGAAATTTGTATTTTTCATAGTGTAAAGATCAAAGGAGTTGAGAGATGAAATATTTATGATCTTGTAATATTTTGAAGTGGATCTTATCACACACAGAAGGTGTTATACTAAGATCATTTGTACTTTTTGTCTTCCTAACAGTTGCAGTGAGAAAATCCTCTTACAAGGTCACTCCTAACAGGGTGCAGTCAGATCATAATAGTTTTGATCATTAAATCCTCTAACCAGGTGACACATTAACTTGTGTTTGCAAATCCCAGTTACTTGGGTAGCTCCTAATAGGGTTGGTCCTCATAGGCCTTTTTTAAAATCTCTTAAGCAAGCTCAGACACTTCTAACAGGGTGTGCCCCTAATCGGGTGTTTTAGACCTTAACTTGTTAGATCTCTATACTACAGATAGTGGATCTTGTGGGTACTAACTCCCACCGAGGTTTTTCCCATTTGGGTTTTCCACATATAAACTATTGTGTCATGTGGTTTAGGCTTTGTGTGGTGATTGCATTCTTAGTGATATTTCTTACATCTATTGAGTTTTAAGTAGGTGAAATTGATATTCAGTTTTGTATTGTTTTTACTATCACTGATTCACCCCTCCTCTCAGTGCCTTATAAGTTCATCAATTGGTATCAAAGCCTAACTTTCTTAAGTCTTAACCACTTGGAAGGGATCTCTAATCCTAAGGCAAATATGGGTGAATTAATGAGCTATAGAGAGATGGCTAGATAACTTGTTGAAACCAAGTATGAGCTAGAAACCCTAAGAGGCAAGTATAAGACATCACTAGATAAAAGGAAGGAACTGACCAAACAATTGTTGGAGATCTCTAACAACGGCTCTTCAGATGAGGTGAACATTGATGCACCAGTTGAAGAAGTGGAGAAGTTAAATGATAAGAAGACTAACCTGAGAAGAGAGTTGGAAGCACTTACAATCTGGATGAGTGAGGAACTTAAAGCTAGAAGAAAGGCTAAGGATCAGATCCGAGATAAAGAGCATGAAATCCTTAAGATCAAGCAGGAGAGTGAAATATTGTATGAACATTGACATGAAGAGAAAGAAGAAAAAGATGCATTATAGTCAAATCTTGAAATGGCAATGTCTCTTAGAGAAACCCTTATGAAAATAAATGAAGATCTTACAAAGGAACTTGTTGAGGGTAATTAGAAGCTTGATAAATTCAACAAGAGCTCCTTTATGCTAGATGAATAAATCCAATCTCAGAGGATGAATGGTGATACATATGTGTTAGGATACAATACATCTGAGAAAGGTGAACCTTTTGGTACCAAGAGAAACATGCATGAAGGTAAAATTGCTCCTAGGGCTCAAAATTCTATCGGTAAGAAAGCTTACAAACATGTTTTCTTTAGCTATAATAAACCAACACATATTGGTAATGGTTGTAGAAGCAGATCTGATGCTAACACTGGTTATAAACCTAATACTAGACGTGCCTTTGAGATTTGAAGGATATTGTTATACATACAACACATATGGGTATAGGTTAGTTGAATGCAGATATGGAGAAAATAATCCTGCACCTCACATGAATCCAAGACCTATTGGTGATTAGAGGAGGAATTTTACTGGCTAGAGGAACACAAATTGGCAAAGACCCTATGTTAACCGGTCTCATCCTTATGAAATGGCAAAGAGAGTCAATGTGACTTGTTGAATCTGTAACAATTTTGGACATGTGGCAATGAACTATAGAAGAAGAATAGGTAGAGGCAACTCAAGACCTTGGAGAGCATCTAGAACTAAATGCTATCATTGCAACATATTGGGACACATTGCCAAGTTTTATAGAACACAGAAGAACCAGCCAGTGAATCATCCTGCAGACCAGAAAGGAAAGCAAAAGGTTGATATTGAAGAAACCAGAGCTGAGATGAATAAGACCTAGAAGAAGAAGAGTGATGACAAACCATATGAGGAATCAGAGTCTTCACCTAATGTGGAGAATCCATCTCCGACAAATTAAGTTGTTTTTACAACTTGGGGTGAGCTTATTGTCAAATACTGAGTTGAACCCCTCGATGATGTACTATAAGTTAAATTTGCATATTCTGATGCACTTTGATGTTTTGATGTGTCTGTGGATCATAACTAGTAAATATAATTGAGTTTTTTCTACTAGTAATATGCTTTAGAGTAGTTTAAGGTGTTTTAGGGTTTTGTTGGTATATGCATTTATTAAAATAGTTAAAGTCCAAATAAATAGAACTTTTTGAATTTCATTTATCACTTTGCGTCTTGAGAACTTTTGGTGAAGCGAGTAGAGTAGAGATAAGTTTGTGCTAGCAGAATTCAGGCTATTTACTAGCAATCTAAGGCGATCGAAGTTAAGTTTGATTCGATGATCGAGTATTGAGAGTTTTTGACGATCAAAAACCCTAGTATCGAAGCAGAAGAGGTATTTATCTGATAAATTCTACTCTTTGCTTGGTGATTTGAATATCCAAATGGATACACCTAATCTTAATGATGTGACCGAGAGAGAAAGACCCAAATACAAATGTCATCCATACAAGTCGGAGGAAACTGACCCTATCGGTGCCCTATCCGATGTATTGAATGGTGTTTTGCATGTAGAGGATGTAAGATCCTTTTATCACTACAAACTTGAAGACATGGGAGATGTAGTTATTTATGAGCAATACAGATCTCTGTGTAATGAACAAGGAAAATTGAAAGAATAGTTCAGAAGCATAGCCGATAAAGGTTTTCATCATGTGATCAATTTCATTGATGATTTTTATGATGAGTTGCTGAGATTTATTTTAAGCCGCATTAATGATCAATTCATGTGGTTGGACAGACCTCACAAAATAACTAAGGAAGCAATCCATGTTGCAACAAGTTTCTGCTCAACCGATGAAGTGCCATTGCTTAGTTCTATACCTAAGAATGATGTTGAAAATTTAACTAAATATAGATGGGATAAAAGAGCTATGATCGTGAATGATATTAATGATCCTGCAATTAAATTTGCATCTATGGTGATTGGCTATAGAATTTTCTATTCAAGTAGAATGAACAATATGTTGGCAACAACAATTCACACTACATACTGAATGATTAAGGAAAATATGAACTATGACTTGATTGAATCTCTAAGGGGTCAATTAGTAGAGAATTTGGACGCAGTGAAGAAGGACAAGAAGATTAGATTCAAGTTTGGACAGCTTATCATGGGCTTATTCTTTTATTTCCAGGATTTTTTCCCCATTATTGGTGATGTATAATGGATAACCGGGACACTTGCCCTATTGCAGATGAAGAACATCATTAGGATGCTAAAAACCAAGTTTGATGATATTTCATGGGGATATTTTAAAAAAATTCAGAAGGAAATGCATGCTAGGGAACACATACCGACAGAGGTAGTCAATCGGTATGAGGATTCTATCTATTTTATGGTTGACACAGATACATGCTTGATGGAAGTTGTTATTCCCAAGACCAGATGGGTAATGCCCATGGTTTGTGGAGTAGATAAAGATATACTTGTTGCTTATGCTAATCATTTGTTAGATGAACCAGTCGATACCACCGCTGAGAGGTTTAAAACCAACAAGGAGAAACTACTGAAAGCGCATTCTGAATTATAGAAACCAGTGATAACAAAGAAAGTAAGAAAAGAGGTACAGGCCTTTGCTTAGTAGGTCATATTCACAAAAGAACAGATAGCTATAGCAAGAGCCAAATATGAGACTCAATAATGTGGAACCTCTAGTGTGCCAACTAGTACCCCCATCGGTAAGTCCAGAGTAGCCAAAGTAGCTAAGAAGAAGAAAGAAGAAGAACCTAAGGTGAGGCCTGTTGAATCTTAAAGAGGGAAACTGTAAGGCCCCTCCCCAATCAAGCTTTGATTAACATAGTGACCATGGTTGATCCTATTAATAAATGTTGTAATTCAATAGGATGGGCTATGTTAGATAGATAGACTGGTGAGAAAAATAATTGAACCAAGTTATAGAATCATTTTACCTTGTGGTGTACATTTTGATGTGTTATGAATTTGAAAACCTATATGATTCCATGATTTGGATCACATTGACATATGTTGATGCTTTATTTTATGCTTGCTGATTATGAAACTTTATATGTTGCTAGAATAGAATTATTTAGAAATGGTGAATGTCATTATTGGAATTGCAGGACTTCATTTTGATGATAGAAAAATGATGCTTATTTTATGAATGGTTCAATTTTGAGAATTACGATAATTGCTTATGTGGAATCGAATTTAAATGAATGAGATATTGAATTATTATTGTCAAATGTGTGAGTGTTTGATGTGCAATGAAATCTATGTATCTGATTATGTATAATTGTGATTACTTGAAATTACTAATGTGTAAATTGAGATTGGCAGGAAAAATTATCCATGTGACCATGGAATAAATATGGAGAACCAAACCTAGACCAATGTACGTTTGTTAAGCCAGGGGTTGTCTATTTGGAGAGACAACACCCCGTTTGTAATGTATTTTATTTGTGAAGTAAATTATGCATGTGTGTTAATTTGATTTTATTTAATTGTGTAAACCTACAAGAGACAAATTCCATGTGTGATTTTTATATTGTATTTTATTGTGTCACTTGACACATGTGATGATTAGTGTCATTGATTTTGACTTGTCTCTTGGAGGGAGTTTTGCTTCTACCAAAGCCATTCAAACAAATGAGTGTGGTCCCAAATTTGCCTTGGGTAGGGAGTCTTGGGAGTGGTCAACTCAGGTTTGACCCGTAGGTTAACTTCAGTTGGGTTTCTAAGGGGTTAAATGGACTCCTAGGGTCAGTTTTAGGGCTTTTCCAAAGGTCCAAAGGGCATACCTATGGGTTAGGGGTATTTTGAAACATGTGACTTCTCCCATGTGACTGTTTAGTCACCTCAAAAAGTGGTTTCTCCAAGGTGAGCGAAAATTCAACTTAGAAGGTCCCTCCTAGGATAGACAACCTTCCCTTTTGATGTCAAACTCTCTTCCCCATGCTCTCTCACCTTTTCCCTTTCCAGTTTTAGTAATGTGTAAGAGGTTGGGAAGAGCAACCAATGGGAACTCTCACCTCACCCAAGGGGTTGGGAAGTGTGTGAGAGGCCTTCTTAGGCAAGGATTATGGACTTAGTGAGTAATCACCCACTCTCCATTGTTGGAGATTATGCAATTTTTGAAATTTAGTTGTAGGATAGAATTTTGGTGAAGGGTTGGTGGAAAGTTTGTGTGGATTTTGGGCAGCTCATCCCCAACTAAGTATAACATACCTATTGGCAGATTAAGGTTGGTTTTACTTCCTTTTGTTTATGTTGTTTATGTTGTTTTTTTGAAAGAAAGAAATGCTTGCATGAAAAGAGGTGTATATGTAATTTGTTGTAGGAGAAAAAAGTGAGTTTTCATTCCCATGTTCTTTGTTTATGTGTTCTTATTTTGGGAGTGTCCAAGACCTCCTACTCTTGGGAGAGTAGGATGGTCTTGGGGTGGAAGAAGCATGACAGCCTTGGGTGAGAGGCTCTCCTTATGGAGAGTGATTCTAAAGGGTGTCCTTTGTGACCCTTGTTGCATAGCCTTGTGTATGCATTTAGGGGTCATAAGGGGAGGAAATATGGCTTTGATGCCTTTGGGGGGGGCATAAGGTGTGGAAGGGAAATTTGTTGTATTTTGTATTGCCATGAGGTGGCTTGAGTTGTATTAAGCTTGCAATCTCCCCAATGGTACTTGGTCCACTTCCACCCGTGGAAAGATCATCACAAGATGTGGTGAAAGTGTAGCTTGGGATGGGAAGATGTATGTGGAGTGTTGCCTTATTTGTTGTGTTGTTTGCTTGTTTGTAACCCGTCTAGTGCTTGGTTCTCCAAGCTCGGGGGTGGCTTCTAGTAAGCCTAGGCTGGGAGGTGAGCTCTCCATGGTCAAAGTGGTATTTTTATTGCAGGATTGCTTGGGATGGAAAAGAAAAGAAAAGGGATGAGTTGCTGTCCTATGTTGCAGAAATAGTTCAAAAAGAATGTATTTATTTATAGTAAGAAAAAAAAAGAAAGAGAAAGAGTGTTATGTTGTATTTATTTCAAAAAAGAAAGAAGTGTATTTATTTTAGTTGGGCATCACACCCTTTTGTAATATTGACTACTTTGTATACTATATGCTTTTAAAAGAAATGTATTTCCTATTAAGTTATTTTTGCAAAAAAAAGGGGTCTAACCTTTCTACTATGCATAATGAAAATAATGTAGATAATTAAATTAGCAATAACATGTGAATTAATGAGCTGAGAATGACCTCTTAGTCATATTGGTTTAGTTCCAAAATGCATACATGGTTACATTCCCTTAATATGAACATTATATTGTATTTAAACTTAACACAAAAAAAGGGGTTTTTAAATAATATGTTAGTTTTATTAATGCTGTTGTAGTTTAGTTAATTCTGTCATTTCCTCTATTGTTACTGCAGAAAGTAAATTTAAAGTTAATAGCCTACTTCTAAAGTTAACATCTAGGCTTAGTAAAAGAAAGAAATACATTTGAGCTTGTTGTTAGTATTTATTTAAAAAAAAAAAAAAAGAAATATGCAGAATGCTTAAAACATTGAAACAATATGGTAAATCCCACTATGCTAGGTTTAAAGGTGCTAAGGAAATATTTAGTTTATGATTTATAATACAAACATGATAAGGACAGAATTTAAAACCTAAATATTAACCTAATAGAAAATGAACATTGCCTCTATTACATGCTGTCATTTTTTTTTAAATCAGTTTCTGCATGGTTTATAAAATTGTAAAGAAATATAGGTTGCTTAAGATGCTGTTATATATATATATATATATATAGTGCATTTGTATAGCAAATGGGAAAAAGGAATAAATTTAAAAAAATATATATATATAAAAAAAAAAAAATGCTTTGGGCTAACCCACGGGGAAAGGGCCAAGAAACACCTACCCCGTCGGTTTTGGGTGAATACCGCCACTGCGGGTGCCACAGTGAGCAGACACCGCTCGCTATGGGCCGTCCGCAGTGGGCGGGGCAAAACCCACCACTGCGGGTGACTCACAGTGGCAGTGGACGCCACTGTGGTATCCCACAGTGGGTGGCAGCCACCTCTGTGGCGAGCCACAGCGGACGGTGGCCGCTCCCTGTGGGGTACCACAGCGGCCGACCTTCATAAAATGCCGCCTTCGCCCTCTCTGCCCTGCGAAAATTCTTCGGCCTCTCCGTCCCTCCTTCACACCTACACACACACACGCCAAGCACAACAAAAAAAAATAATATAGTTGTTAAGAAAGGAAGCCCTAATCCATATACGGGTTAGGGTTAGTCCTTGAAAAGATTGAGATGAGGGTTAAGTTATAGGAAACAATTTTAGTTAGGGTTATAAAAAAAAAAAGGGGGGGGGGTATTATTATAATCAAATAATAAAATGAAAAAAAAGGGGTTTATTGGGGGGAACCTTTTATTCAAAATTAAAAGGGGTAATCCCCACATGTATTTTAGCAAATGTGTTATTTTTAAAGGGGAAATTTATAAAAAAAATTATATCTTTTAATTCGACTATCCCCTGATTACATTTACCTTTATATATAAATGTTTAGATTTAAAATTCTTTGGAAATTTTAATAATAAGAATTAATAAAAGGCTAGTAAGATTATTAGCCTATAGGGTTTTGGGAGTTCTCTTTTAAAAATTAATGAAAAAAAAAAAAAAGGAACAAAGGGTTGATCTCATTTGTTTAGACCTTTCCCATTTATTTATTTAAGTTGGTCCTCAATGATTTCAGCATATTATTCCGTAATTTTAGGTAAATATAGTGTAAGGTAGATGGATTTACAGAGTTTTTGAAATGTCAATATTTATTTAAATTTGGAGATTTATTTGGAAACTCTATAAGGTTGAATGAATAAATTTAAACCGTGAAGTAATTTAAATGCGAAATATTAAATATCTAATACCTAACATTCGGAGGAATATTATACTGCAGCTTGAATTAAGTTATTCGAATACTTCTGTTGGAAATCTTAAAGGTATAGGAAGGGTATTTAATGAATATTATCGGTTTAAGTGAATGGGTATTGTTGTGGTATAATATATTGTTAAAATAAGTCAATGGGCTGGATCTTTCGAATGAATTTATCCCTAGTGTGACTTCTCATTTAAAAATTTAACTATTATAATGATGTTTGGCACTTTAAATTTATTTACTCTATTAATTAATATTAATTCATGGAAATCGTGTTAATGTTGAATTAAAAGATATAAGGATTAAATAAGTTACAATAAAGAGGCTATAAGTTTTATGTATTGGGGAATACTTAACATACCTTTACTTAGAGGACTAACTATTGAATCAAATAATTATACTAATGTCTATGTAGTGGAGGTTGATCTGATTAAGTAATATAGTTCGCATCTGTAAAGAAAAGGACATTTGTGAGAATTTATTATTGACCTTATGATATTAAATTGTTCTGCTTGACAACAAGAGTTATCATGATTGTACGCCTAGGGGTTATATCGAATCCCAAGGCTCCTAGTTAAGTATTAATTCATCGCTCGCTTAGAATATCCAAGTTAATATCATTAAAAATTACGTTTGGAGCAACTTGTTTAGTTGTCACACTTGTATAAACATAGGTTGCATGTAAATTAAGTGTTTCAAAATTTTTTTTTGTTGTTTGTGTTCTTGCCCAAAAGTTTGGGCATGACAGAAACCCTCTAAAATACAATTCTGAAGGAAAGGTAAAACTCTTGAACCTCCTATTGTGCTTGCCCATATCGGTAAAAGAAAGAAGGAGAAAGCTCACAAACCGATGACAAGCACCGAGGAAACAGAATCAGAAGAAGATAATAGAGCACTAAGGGAAAGTGCTAAGAAGCAAAAGACTACTCAAAAAGGTAAAGAAGCCACAAAATATTGACACTTGAAGATTCTTTCACTAGAATGATTAGAATTATTAAGGAGTATGGTATTTATAAAGGTTTAAACATACTGTTTACTCATTTTTCTAAAAATCAACGAAGGGAGATTGAAGATGTAGTCATCTTCAGTATGAATAAGTTTAGTAGAGCCCTCATTCAATTACAAGGGCAAATTCTAGATTCCTTATATAATTTGATTTATGCTAGGTGGCAAGGGGCAATTAGCCTAGATAAAGAATTTATTGATTATACACTTAAACTCATGCAACCGGAAGCAACTAAAGAGGAAATTAAATAGATAAAGGTAATTACAAAAGCTTTGTTCATATCAAAGAAGAGATTAATAGGAATGCTTGTTGGAGAGACCGAATTAGTTCAAAAGGAGACTGAGATTTTGGTGAAAAGGGCTTTAGATCTCATTCCCAATGAAGAAGAGGAGAAAGATGAAGTGTTGAGGATATTACTCTTGATATGCCAAAGTCAGAGGAACTTCCCGAAGGTGTAAAAATCATAGACTTTGAACCAGACAACAAATATATGCAAGATGGTCCTATTGATACTGAACCGATAGATATAATAGATGATGATACCATTGATGCAGATAATATTGTCAACACTGCTGATAATGTAGATACTTTTTTAAGTTGATGTACATATGTTTGATACTCAGTAGGAATGGGTTGAGAACAAAGGAGAAGATAAAGAAGAAGACAAAATCTCAACTGAGAAACTGGTGAATGCACAATCAACAAAAACTCAGACTGCACCAGTCCATGTAAGTGCAAATGCAAATGTAAATGTTGCTATTGTAGATAATCAGAAGGATTCAGTTGATAAGGAAGAGGAAGTATGGGTGAAAGAATAGACTGTTGAAAATCCACAACCAGTCAAAGACACCACTAATGAAGAGGAGACAAAAAAAGATATGGAGGCAGAGAAGAAAACAGAGAAGGTGGAAGAGGAGAGGAAAATGGAGGAAATAAAAACATCTCCTGAGATACCTTCTGAATCCAAACTGAAGAAAACAGTGGTTGATGATGATGATGACTCTGTGAGCATAAAATTTCCTATTAATATGGACAATTTGAGCTCTTTAGAGTTAATGAAGATTGCTACAACAATGCAATCCCGAGCATAAAAGAAAACATTGAAGGAACAACAAAGAGAAGCAGATACTATAAGGAATGTTGTTTATATTTTGTCAAGTCTTCTACCTGAGACTGATACAGAACATTTGGCTACCCCTATTACCAAACTTGGATAGTTAGTTGTTAGTGTCGGTGAACAACTTAAATCCCTTGAAGAAGATGCAAACATTTATGTTGCAAAGGATTACAAGAAGAAAAGGGGAGAAAGTTAATTGTTGAGATAGATAAAGGCAAAGTTTCTCTAACGGTGAATAAAGACTTGTTAAAGACTGGATTGGAAATCAGTTGTAAGATTTTGGCGAATATTTCCCAATTTTCACTATTTTGTGCAGACTTGAGAAAGAAGAGAGATGATACTGAGAAGGAAATAAAAAAGTTAAGTGAAACTTTCATATCGGTACATGACTCAGTGATCACTTTTGGTCAAAAGGTTGCTAATCTACAACACCAGTTAGAAGTTTGTGGACATGAGCAAGTAAAATGAGTTAGATCACTGAAAGAAATCCAGATTCAACTACTTCTGAAAGTAGATATTCTTCAGATAGCATTCAAGGAGTCAGAGGCAATTTTGGCTACTCCTCAGATGAGTACAGTTGATGCTATGGAGGAGTTTGCAGCACAGATCTTGACACATGTTGAGATTATCGAGACACTGTTGGAAACATGGGACACTGATTTTAAGTAGTTGAAGTTTCATTATAGTGATGTTTTCTTGAGAATTTAATTGTAAAGACCTTAACACTTTTATTTCTATTTATAAATGTGGTTTTGATGACAAATTTTTATGTAATGTATGTATTTTACTTCTTTATTTGGCATTGTTGTCAAAGGGGGAGTAGAAATAGTTAAGAGTCTAGTCAAAATTTTGTATGTACTGTTAAGGGGGAGTAATGATTTCATCTTTGTAATGGCATGTAATTGCTAAGGGGGATTGTATGCCATGAAGTCATTATTTGTTTTGCACACTTGGTTGACATTTTTTTCCTAAGTGTTGTCATCAATGCCAAAGGGGAAGATTGTTGGCATTTGCTCATTTGTACTAAATTGGTAATGTGTCTTTGCTTGAGGCAACCTGTATATATTTGTTGTGCATAGAGATTAGATTTATGTATGATGACTATTTTATATGTTTTCATTGATGGCAACTATGTTTGTTTAAGTCATTTAAGTCCTACAGTTCAACTGGCTAGATTTAACCAGTAAAGCAAAGATAGTTTTATTAGAACTCGTAATTAGGACTTCAACCAGTAAATGACAGACAGTGTTACATTTTGACAACCGGTTCATGAAAATCATGAAGATTGAGGTGATGTGGTTTTGTAGCAGCATTGAAGATTATTAGATGAAGATATGTTAGTGACCACACATGCTGAATCGATCTGGTGAATGAGATTTGTTTGAGTTAACAGATTAGTGGATGGAGACTTAACCAATAGTGATGAAAATCACTAAGATCGGTAAAACGACACATAATTAGATTTGTAATGTCGGTGGCTGACATGACTAAATCGTACAATGCAAGATTGCCTAGATGCATTGAACCTAGGGAATTGTAATAAAGTTCTAGCTGACCTTATGATAATTTTAATTGTGTGATGAGGTATGAAAGGATATATATACATGAGCTTGATAGTGTGATAGGCGATGAGCGAATTTTGTCTTTTTGATAGTGTGAATATTAAAAGAGTTGAGAGATGAAGTCTTTGTATGTTTTAATGTTCTGAAGCAGATCTTATTGGACACAGAAGGTGTTATATTGAGATCATTTGTACTTGTTGTCTTCCTAACAATTGCAACAAGAAAATCCTCTTACAAGGTCACTCCTAATAGGGTGCAGTCAGATCCTAACAGTTCTGATCATTAAATCCTCTAACCAAATGACACATTAACTTGTGTTTGCAAATCCCAGTTACTTGGGTAGCTCCTAACAGGGATTGTCCTCATAGGCCCTTTTTTAAAGCTCTTAACCAAGCTCAGACACTTCTAACAAGGTGTGCCCCTAACCGGGTGTTGTAGACCCTAACCGGTCAGATCTCTATACTGCACATAGTGGATCTTATGGGTACTAACTCCCACCATGGTTTTTCCCATTTGGGTTTTCCATGTATAAACTCTTGTGTCATGTGGTTTATGCTTTATGTGGTGATTGCATTCTTGGTGTTATTTCATACATGTCTATTGAGTTTTAAGTTGGTCAAATTGATATTTAGTTTCATATTGTTTTTACTATCACTGATTCACCCCCACTCTCGGTGCCTTATAAATTCATCAATTGGTATAAGAGCCTAACTTCCTTAAGGCTTAACTGCTTGAAAGGGATCTCTAATCCTAAGGCAAATATGGGTGAATGAATGATCTATAGAGAGATGGCTAGAGAACTTGCTGAAAACAAGGATTAGCTAGAAACCCTAAGAGGCAAGTATAAGACATCACTAGCTAAAAGGAAGGAAATGGCTGAACAATTGTTGGAGATCTCTAACAACAACTCTTCAGATCAGGTGAACAGTGATGCACTGGCTCAAGAAATGGAGAAGTTGAATGGTGAGAAGACTAACCTAAGAAAAGAGCTAGAAGTACTTACAATTTGGATGAGTGAGGAACTTTAAGCTAGAAGAAAGGCTGAGGATTAGATCTGAGATAAATAACATGAAATCCTTAAGATCAAGTAGGAGAATGCAACTTTGTATGAACATTGGCATGAAGAGAAAGAAGAAGAAGAAGCATTACAATCAGATCTCGAAATGGCAATGTCTCTTAGAGAAACCCTCATGAAAAGAAATGAAGATCTTACAAAGGAACTTGTTGAGGCCAATTAGAAGCTTGATAAATTCAACAAGAGCTCCTCTATGCTAGATGAACAGATCCAATTTCAGAGGATGAAAGGTGATACATCTGGGTTAGGATACAATACATCTAAGAAAGGTGAACCTTTTGGTACCAAGAGAAACATGCATGAAGGTAAAACTGCTCCTAAGGCTCAGAAGTCTACTAGTAAGAAAGCTTACAAACCTGTTTGCTTTAGCTGTCATAAACCAAGACATACTGCTAATGTTTGTGATGAATACAAAAAGGGGGGGTGAATTAGTATACCAAAAATCTTTGCACTTAAACACTTTGCAAGAGTGACAGTAAACCAGTAAAACAATTTAGCAAACAAACCGGTTAACAAACATGCAAACCAAATAGCTAATAATGCATTCACCCAGAGAAGCACAAACACCATAACACAAGAGATTTTGACGTGGAAACCCAAATGGGAAAAACCACGGTGTGATGGGACTCACAAGTAACTATCTGTAGAATAGAAACCAAACCGGTTAAGGTCAGACTAGTTAAGGTCTTACAATGTTCTTTACCAGAACAGGTCCTGTTAGGAATCTCAATCTTTGTTAGGAGATAAGTCTGATTAAAGACTACCTTGCTAGAGGATTTTAGATCCACAGATGTGAACCACCTTGTTAGAGGATTTACATGAGGCTTTTGGGCCTACCTAGTTAAGGGCTACAGACTTGTCGAATATGTGAGTAATCAACAAGTGAGTGATCTAGCAAATAGCATAGATTGCTTGGTTAGATCCTTGATAGCTTGATCTTAATGCATTACAACATTACTTCAGTCTTCTACACATTCATACTCTCTCTAACTCTTCAGTTACCTTGAACTCTAGCAACAACATCAACCTCAACAACAACAACCTTAGAACCCTAGACATGATGTCCTTATAAAGGAATCTGATTTCATGTAGGTCCAATAGGATTGCAATACAATTTCCTAGGTTCAATGCATCTAGACATATCTGGTAACATGACACAAAAAACACCACCAGAGAGTCGGCACCATCAAACGATTGGTGGATGGTAACTCATCACAAAATGCTGATTGATAACTCATCACAAAGTTTTACCAGTTCATACAAAATACCGGTTGCCGGTTTGTCAAAATGAAAACTAGTAAAAATGTGTTATGCCACTTTAATCCCTCGTACCGCTTGGTATCCATGAACCACTTGAGGTTGACATGCCGCTTCAGACCGGTAAACACATTCTGCAAAACATCAATAGTCTAAAGACTATAATACAACATACCGGTTGGAACAAATACCGGTTGTGCTCTAACTCACACATATGAAGAGGATCTTAATGCAAGTGTGTGTCCATCAATGACAATCACAACATGAACATAAAAAATGCCAACAGTTTGTAGAAGCATATATGATGCTGACACTGGTTATAAACCTAATACTACATATGTGCCTAGGAGATTTGAAGGATATTGTTATACATGCAATATGTATGGGCATAGATCAGTTGAATTTAGATATGGAGCAAACAATACTGCACCTCACATGAATCCAAGACCTATTGGTGATTGGAGGAGGAATTTCACTGACCGGAGGAACACAAATTGGCAAAGACCCTATGTTAATCGGTCTAGTCCTTATGAGATGGAAAAGAGAGTCAATGTGACTTGTTCCATCTGCAACAATTTTGGACATGTGGCAATGAATTGTACAAGAAGAATAGGTAGAGGCAACTAAGGACCTTGGAGAGCATCTAGAATGGAATACTATCATTCAACAAACTAGGAGACACTGCCAAGTTTTACAGAACACAGAAGAACCAGTCGGTGAATCATCTTGCATACCGAAAAGGAAAGCAGGAGGTTGATATTGAAGAAACCAGAGCTAAGATGAATAAGACCTGGAAGAAGAAGAGTGATGACAGACCATTTGAGGAATTAGATTCTTCACCTAATGTGGAGAATCCATCTTTGACAAACTAAGTTGTTTTTACAACTTAGTGTGAGCTTATTGTCAAATATTGAGTTGAACCCTTGGATGATGTACTGTAAGTTAAATCTACATATTTTGATGCACTTTGATGTTTTGATGTGTTTGTGGATCATAACCGGTAAAATATCATGGAGTTTTTTTTACCGGTAATATGCTTTAGAGTAGTTTAAGGTGTTTTAGGGTTTTATCGCTAAATGCATTTATTGAAATAGTTAAAGTGAAAATAAATAGAACTTTTTGAATTTCATTTATCCCTTTGCATCTTGAGAACTTTTGGTGAAGCAAGCAGAGAAAAGATAAGTTTGTGCTAGCAGCATTCAAACCATTTACCAGCAACCTAAGGTGATCAAAGTGAAGTTTGATTCGGTGATAGAGTATTGAAAGTTTTTGATGAAGAGGTATTTATCTAATAAATTCTACTCTTTGCTTGGTGATTTGCATATCTGAAATGGATACACCTCATCTTGTTGATGTGACCAAGAGGGAAAGACCTGAATACAAATGATATCCATACAAGTCAAAGGAAACCGACCTTGTTGGTGCCCTATCCGGTGTACTGAATGGTGTTTTGCATGTAGAGGATGTAAGATCCTTTTATGATTGCAAACTTGAAGACTTGGGAGTTGCAGTTATTTATGAGCAATATAGATCTTTGTGTAATGAACAAGGAAGATTGAAAGAATAGTTCAAAAGCATAGCCAATAAAGGTTTTAATCATGAGATCAATTTCATTGATGATTTTTATTATGAGTTGGTGAGATTTTTTTTGAGCTGCATTAATGATCAGCTCATGTGGTTGGACAGACCTCGCAAAATAACTAAGGAAACAATCCATGATGCATCAGGTTTTTGCTCAACCAGTGAAGTGCTATTGCTTAGGTTTATACCTAAGAATGATGTTGAGAAGTTAACTGGATATAGCTAGGATAAAAGAGCCATGACCATGAATGATATTAATGATCCTACTGTTAAATTTGCATCTATGGTGATTGGCTATAGAATTTTCTATTCAAGAAGAATGAATAGATACCGATAGCAACAATTCACACTACATACTAGATGATTAAGGAAAATATGGACTATGACTTGAGTGAAGCTCTAAGGAGTCAATTAGTGGCAAATTTGGAAGCAGTCAAGAAGGACAAAAATATTATATTCAAGTTTGGACAGCTTATCATGGGCTTATTCTTTTATTTCCAAGACTTTTTCCCCAGTATTGGTGATATACAATGGATAACCAGGACACATGCCCTATTGCAGATGAAGAAAATCATTATCATGCTAAAAAACAAGTTTGATGATATTTCATTGGGATATTTTTAAAAAATTCAGAAGGAAATGCATGCTAGGGAACGCATACCGGAAGAGGTAGTCAATCGGTATGAGGATTCTATCTATTTTATGGTTGACATAGATACATGCTTGATGGAAGTTGTTATTCCCAGGACCAGATGGGTAATGCCCATGGTTTATGAAGTAGATAAAGACCTACTTGTTGCTTATGCTGATCATTTGTTAGCCCAACCGGTCGATACCACCGGTGAGAGGTTTGGAACCTACAAGGAGAAACTACTGAAAGTGAATTCTAAATTGCAGAAACCGGTTATAATAAAGAAAGTAAGAAAAGAGGTACATGCCTTTGTTGAGCAGGCCGAATTCACAAAAGAATAGATAGTTGCATCAAGAGCCAAATGTGAGACTCAACAAGGTGGAACCTCTAGTGTACCAACTGGTACCCCCACCGGTAAGACCAGAGAAGACAAAGAAGAAGAGCCTAAGGTGAAGCCTGTTGAATCTCAAAGATGGAAACCCTCTAAAATATAATTCCAAAGGAAAGGTAAAATTGTTGAACCTCCTATTGTGCCTACCCAAACTGGAAAAAGAAAGAGGGAGAAAGCTCACAAACCGGTGACAGATATTGAGGAAATAAAAATAAATAAAAATAGAAGATGATAAGAGAGCACTAAGGCAAGTGCTAAGAAGCAGAAAACTACTTGAAAAGGTAAAGCAGCTACAAAAAAATTGACACTCAAAGATTCTTTCACTAGAATGGTTAGAATTATTAAGGAGTATGGTATTTATAAAGGTTTAAACATATTGTTTAATCATTTTTCTGAAACTCAATGAAGGGAGATTGATGTAGTCATCTTGAGTATGAGAAAGTTTAGAAGAGCCCTCATTGAATTACAAGGGTGAATTCCAGATTCTTTATATAATTTTATTGATGCTAGGTGGCAAGGGGCAATTAGCCTAGATAAAGAATTTATTGATTATACAATTAAACACTTGCAATTGGAAGCAACTAAAGAGGAAATTGAACATATAAAGGTAAATACAAAAGCTTTGTTCAGATTAAAAAAGAGATTAACAAGAATGATTGTTGGAGAGACCGAATTAGTTCAAAAGGAGACTGAGATTTTAGTGAAAAAGGCTTTAGATCTCATTCGCAATGAAGAAGAGGAGAAAGATGAAGTGTTGAGGATATTACTCTTGATATTCCAAAGTTAGAAGAACTTCCTAAAGGTGTTAAGATCATAGACTTTGAACCAGACAACAAGTATATGCAAGATGATCCTATTGATATTGAACCGACGGATATAACAAACGATGATACCAGTGATGCAGATAATGTTGTTAACATTGCTAATAATGTAGATGTGTTTGAAGTTGATGTATAGATGTTTGACTTAGTAGGAACATGTTGAGAACAAAGGAGAAGAGAAATAAGAAGACAAAATATCAACTGAGAAACCGGTGAATGCACAGTCAACAAAAGCTCAGACTGCACCAATCAATGTAAGTGTAGATGCAAATGTAAACGTTGCTACTATGGATAATCAGAAGGATTTAGTTGATAAGGAAGAGGAAGCATTAGTGCAAGAACAGATTGTTGAAAATCCGCAACCAGCCAAAGACACCACTAAGGAAGAGGAGATAGAAAAAGATGAGGCAGAGAAGAAAACAGAGAAGGTGGAAGAGGAGAGGAGAATGGAGGAAATAAAAACATCTCCTGAGATACCTTCTGAATCCAAACTGAAGAAAACAATGGTTGATGATGATGATGATGACTCTGTGAGTATAAAAGGTCCTATTAATATGAACAATTTGAGTTCTTTAGAGTTAATGGAGATTGCTACTACAATGCAATCTCAGGCACAAAAGAAAAGATTGAAGGAACAACAAAGAGAAGCAGAGACTATAAGGATTGTTGTTGATATTTTGTCAAGTCTCCTACCAGAGACCGATACAAAATATTTGGCTACCCCTATTGCCAAACTTGGACAGTTAGTTGTTAGTGACGATGAACAACTTAAATTCCTTGAAGAAGCTACATACATTTCCATTTCAAAGGATTACAAGAAGAAAAGGGGAGAATAGTTAATGGTTGAGATATATAAAGGAAAAGTTTCTCTAATGGTGAATAAAGACTTGTTGAAGGCTGGATTGGAAATCAACTATAAGATTTTAGCAAATATTTTCCAATTTTCACTATTTTGTGCAGACTTGAGAAAGAAGAGAGATGATACTGAGAAGGAAATACAAAAGTTAAGTGAAACTTTCATACCAATACAGGACTCAATGATCACTTTTGGTAAAAAGGTTGTTGATCTACAACACCAGTTAGAACTTTGTGAACATGAGCAAGTGAAACAGGTCAGATCATTGAAAGAACTCTAGATTCAATTACTTCCGAAAGTAGATATTCTTTAGAAAGCATTCGAGGAGTCATAGGCAATTTTGGCTAATCCTCAGATGAGTACAGTTCATGCTATGGAGAAGTTTGCAGCAGAGATCTTGACACATGTTGAGATTACCGAGACACTATTGGAAACATGGGACACTAATCTTAAGCAATTGAAGTTTCATTAAAGTGATTTTTTCTTGAGAATTGCATTGTAAAGACCTTAACACTTTTATTTTTATTTATATATGCAGTTTTGCTGACAAATTTTTATGTAATGTATGTATTTTACTTCTTTATTTGGCATTGTTGTCAAAGGGGGAGTAGAAATAGTTAAGAGTCTAGTCAAAATTATGTATGTACTGTTAAGGGGGAGTAATGATTTCATCTTTATAATGGCATGCAATTGCTAAGGGGGAGTGTATGTCATGAAGTCAGTTTTTGTTTTGCACACTTGATTGACAAAATTTTCCTAATTGTTGGCATCAATGCCAAAGGGGGAGATTGTTGGCATTTGCTCATTTGTACTAAACCAGTAATGTGTGTTTGCTTGATGCAACCGGTATATATTTGTTATGCATAGAGATTAGATTTATGTATGATGACTATTTTGTATGTTGTCATTGATGGAAACTATGTTTCTTTAAGTCATCTAAGTCCTATAGTTCAACCTGCTAGAATTAATCGGTAAAGCAGAGATAGTTTTATCAGAACCAGTAATTAGGACTTCAACTGGTAAATGACAGACAGTGTTACATTCCAACAATCGGTACATGAAAATCATGAAGATTGAGATGATGTGGTTTTGCAGCAGCATTGAAGATTATCAGATGAAGATATGTTAGTGACTGCACGTGCTAAATCGATTAGGTGAATGAGATTTTTTTGACATAACAGATTAGTGGATGTAGACTTAACCGGTAGTGATTAAAATTACTCAGATCAGTAAAACGACATAGAATTGGATTTGTTATGTCGGTGATCGATATAACTACTAAATTGTACAATGCAAGATTGTCTAGATGCATTGAACCTAGGGAATTGTAATAAGGTTCTAGCCGACCTTATGATAATTTTAATTGTGTGATGAGGTATGAAAGCATATATATACATGAGCTTGATAGTGTGATAGGTGATGAGCGAATTTTGTATTTTTGATAGTGCAAAGATCAGAGGAGTTGAGAAATGAAGTCTTTGTGATGTTGTAATATTCTAAAGAGGATCTTATCAGACACAGAAGGTGTTATACTGAGATCATTTGTACTTTTTGTCTTCCTAATAGTTGCAGCAAGAAAATACTCTTACAAGGTCACTCCTAACAAGGTGCAGTCAGATCTTAATAGTTCTGATCATTAAATCCTCTAGGTGACACATTAACTTGTGTTTGCAAATCCCAGTTACTTTGATAACTCCTAACAAGGCTGGTCCTCACAAGCCTTTTTGAAAAGCTTTTAACTAGGCTTAGACACTTCTAACAGGGTGTGCCCCTAACTAGGTTTTGTAGACCTTAACTGGTCATATCTCTATTGGAGATAGTGGATCTTGTTGGTAATAACCCCCACCGTGGTTTTTCCCATTTGGGTTTTCCATGTATAAACTATTGTGTCATGTGGTTTATGATTTATGTGGTGATTGCATTCTTGGTGTTATTTCTTACATGTCAATTGAGTTTTAAGTTGGTGAAATTGATATTCAGTTTTGTATTGTTTTTACTATCACTGATTCACCCCCCCTCTCAGTGCCTTATAAGTTCATCATTTTACTAGTTTAGCTCCTAGAGTGACATTTAGGGGATACATTATAAGATCTAGGTACAACCCTGGCATGTCTATATATGACCAGTCAAAATTGATTTGTCGTCTTTTGAAAAATTCCAGATATTTTTTCTTTTCTTGTTCTGATAGAGAAGTTGTCAGATCTAGAACCTTTGGTTTATCTATTGTTCCAATGTTGACTGCCTATGTTGGTTCAATTAGTATAGATGATCTCTCTTGATAATATTTAGGTAAGGTGTCAAATCTCCCATCTTTCGGCGCCTCAAGGAGGTTTTCATCGTTAGATGCGTTCTTTCTTTTTACTTTTATTTGGTCTAATGTTTCCAATAAATGGTTTTCAACATTAGACCTAATATTTTTTTCTTTATTTTTACTTTTGCAACTGGGAGATTTGGCACCCACTTGACTAGAAGATGTGTTGGCAAAATCCCTAGTGGAAGTTGTTGTAGGCTCAATTGCATTGAAGTATAAGGCTATAGCATGGTCATTAGGAAAGGTATCAATTTTAGTATGTCCTTCATTATCCCAGTCAATAAGTTTAGGATGTATTAAAGGTAAGGGATCTTCAGGTTGAGATGTTTCAAAGGCATTAAGGGTCATGAAAGAAATGCTAAAGTCTTCAATGCGTATTTCAATGTCTAGGATGATACTCTCGTCAGAATGACCTCTCACAAGTAGTTCCCAATCATCCTCAATTAAATCCAAGTCGGCCTAATGTGATTCTAATTCTAGTTGCTAACATTTGTTCTGCATATGCATGGACTACATCGACACCCACATCTTCTTCATAGCAAGTTTCTTCAACTAATTGTTCAAAATGATAGGAATCTCATTCCCATTCATTGGAATTTGTCTCACTGGCATCCTACAATCTACATATTTGTTAATATATCTTTTGGTTTGTTTCATATGTTTTCCTTTCTATCTCTTTTCTTCTCTCATATGTAGATTCCTCTGGACTAATATTTAGGTTTGTTAGTCTTTCTATTAGTTCTCCTTGTTTTATACCATCTTCTTGTATGTTTTGATTGGGAGTTGACTCTGCTTGGGAAGTGCCTTTATTTTGTCTTTGTTGTTGATTAGAAGCTCTCTCTTTTTTTGATCTTATGTTTGGTAGAGGATTCTTCTCTTTCAATTGCAAGTTTCTCTTGTCTTTTGTCATGTTCATATTTTTGTTGCCTAGAAGATGTTTCTTCTTGTAGAGTAACTTGTCCATACCCTAAGCTTGATTTGTTTGTAGCCTGCTAAGTATGAGGTTGTATGGGTTCTGAGATACCTTCTTTTCTTTTTCCTACAAGACCTATTCCAGTGTATCCCATTTTCTGAAGAATGTTAAATCTTTTGCCATATTTTTAAGTGGGTATTCTAACATTATTGATGTTTTGTTGAACTTCTTCATCTTTATATAGCCATTGTAGCACATCTTTGTCCTTTGTTTACTCAGATAATGTCCCAGCACTAACAAATTCTCCATCAAATATTGGAAGAGGTTTTACAAATGGTTGTTGTTTTGAGTTTGATGGTTTACCATAAGATTTAGGAGAAAGTGGTAACTGTGACAATGAATATTCTCCATTCTCTCTATCCCTTAGTTGTATCTATTTTTCAAAACTTGACAAGATTAAGGAAAATGATTTTCCTTAGATTGTGTGCTTGAAGATGATGCCTCTCTATTATGCGAAAAAATGACCTCTTGTGCTGGTTTCAAATCACTACAATATTGGAATGAATTCATGTCTGTTGAAATTGTGATTTCTTGCCCATTGTATGGAAACTTTAGGCACTAGTGATAATTTGAAGGAATATCTTGTATGTCATGAATCCATGGTCTTCCCAAAAGTATGTTGTATGATAAATCTAGGTCTAGGACTTGGCATGATGTATCTTTTTGCAAGGGTCCTACTCTGATGGGTAATACCACAATTCCTTTGGAGGAATGTTCTTCTTCATCATATGCTTTGATTGTGATCTTTTTATGGGGATCAACTGCATTTTCAGAATAACCTAAAGCACAAACAAGACTTAATGAGAAAATATGCAAGCCATCTTCTCCATCTATTAGGACACATTTAATGCGTGTTTTATGAATAAGGACTTCAATATGCAATGGAGCATTATGGGGATGTTGTAAAGACATGTCATATTCTTATGTGAATGATAAGAAATGAGGAGATGTGAGGTGTCCCACCATGCTTTGGAATTGATCTACATCAAGATCTTTGGGTACCATCGTATCTACTAGCGCTCTTTCTAAGATTTCTTTATGTGCGGGTGGAAGTTTTAAAAGTTCTAAAATTGATATTTGCACGAGACTTTTATGTAATTGATCCACTAGACTATATTGTTTTGAAGTGGATGACATTTCAGCTGTAGGACCTGACAAAACAACTTTGTCTTTGCTTCTCGTGATAGCATGAATGGGTTCTTGTTGTTGCTTCTCTTTGACCACAATCACATTAACCATGTTATCATAAGTATGAGCATAGTTCACTTTTGCTTTACCTTTTCCATTATGTGCTGTTGATGATTCACCCTTCTCATAATTAGGAAGTGGAGTTGTGAAAGTTGTGTATGATTCATTTGTCTCATTCCCATCCACAGTTATGACGCCATTGTCAATCAAATCTTGGATGACATGTTTTAATTATTGACAATCATCTATTTGGTGCCCTTTGTTTCGATGGAACTTGCAATAATGGTTGTCATTCCACCAAGAAGGTTTTACCTTGGGTTCAAAGTTTCTTGCTTCTGGTAAGGTAATCAATTTGTTTGTAAGAAGTGTCTTTAAGGCTGACCCAATTGATTCACCAAGGTTAGTAAATTTCCTATGAAAGAAATTGTTAAAAGATGGTTTTCATTGATTATTATCTTGTTGAGCTATTGTTGTGTGATTTGATAGATTGAAAACCGGTTGCTTTGGTTTCATATTATTATTATCCACTATCCCATCATTGATGATGTTTTAATTTCTATTCCAAAATTTGGGTTTATCATTGTTGGTATTGTTGTTGGGAGGAGGATTAACTCCTTCTTTGTATATCTTAAAATTTTCCTTCTTTACCATAGCTTCCTCCATCCCTATTCCATTATCAATCATCTTTTTGAAACTTGAATGACCTTGCATTTTTAGGTTATAACTCATTTGTGTGTTTAGATTGTCAATTAATATGTCCATCTTTTCATATTCTGGCACTGTACGAGGATATTGTGTAGCTAATCGTCTCCATCTCTGTAGAAATGTCATGAAAGGTTCTCCATTATTTTGTTTGGTGTTACACAAGTCTAGCATTGTGACCTCATATTGTATGTTGTAAGAGTATTGTAAAACAAACTTGTCCACCAATTTTGAGAATGATCTAATTCCAGGTGGAAGTTTCGAGAACCATTCCATAGCTTGTCCAATTAAGCTCTTTGGAAATAACCTCATTAAGTATGTGTCTTCATGTATGAACTCCATGCTCATCGTGCAAAATTCTCTTATATGATCTTGGGGATCAATGTTTCCATTATATTTGTCATATCTAGGAGTTTCACAATTTGTCGGAAAAGGTATCATGTTGATACTTTCATCAAACAGATAAGGACAAATTTCTTCAAGTGAATACCTCTTAGTAGTTCCCCTTTGTATATCTTAAATTTGCGTTTGAAGTGTTTGTATCTGCTACGTGAGAGCTAAGAGAGGATCATCGACACAATTTCTCCTTGTATCATCATGGTCCCTTCTTGTGTCATCATTAAGTCTTCGTGTGTACTCATTGGTTCTTGTGTCATCATGATTCTTTCTTGTGTCAGAATTAGTTCTTCATGCATCCTCATTAGTTCTTCGTGAGTCCTAATGAGTTCTTGTGTCATCCTTTTTGCGAGTGAAAATTTCTTCATTTTGTTCATGGTCATTGTAAGTGTCATTTGATCCTCCCCTTGATCTTAAATTGTTTACGTCAAAATCTTGGGGGAGTGTAGCACCAGATTTTGCTAACATTAGGAAGTATTTTTCTTTTTCACCCTCCAATATTTTCTCCATGAATTTATCAAATTTAGGATCTAGTTTGATTTCTCTTATGTGTTTTTCAAAACCCTCTCTCTCTATCTTGGTGAAATTCGCTATTATTATTATTATTATTGTTATTCATATCATTTTTGTGATTAGATTAGATATAATTTATTTATTATGGTTGAAAAGTATTATAACAAAAGGATTAAATAATGAGCACACACTTGAGAATATAATTTGAATGAAAAATATTTAATTACCTAAATTCTATTTGAGCACATGTTGTTGTAGATATTGGAAGCTTCTAGAGGGAATTTTTCAAATTCCATGATCTTGCAAGTAACTCCTCCACTATCCCAATCTTGAAAAGAAACCTCCATTTTCAATTAATGATTTTGGTAATGGAATGGATGCATTTTTACTATATAATGAATGCAAGCTCTTCAAAAGGGATGTTCACGTTTTTGTGTGAAAAAATGGTTCTCAAGTTTTCTCATTTGATAGAAGTAGGATTTCTTTGTAGTCACAATCTTTTGGTAGATTTGTTAAGAGTGATTCTCATCAAGTTGCGAGGAAGAACTAGAAATGATAGCTAGAAGTTGGACAAGTTTCAGCAACAAACTTCAATGATCTAGGTTCTCCTCTCTCTCTCTACTTACTTATATGAGTAAAATTTGCATTTTCAAAAAATAATATAGCTTTATTCCTCTCTCAATTCATCTTTTATTAAAGAAACTTGCCCATTTTAATTGTTGGGAAGAATAATCTTTTTCTTTTATTAGAAAAATGAATTAAAAGATCCTCTCAAAAATAAATGCATATAGAGGTTTCTTTTATATTTTTTAAATCTTCTTCTAAAGAAAACAATGGAAAAAAAAATCAGAATTTTGTTGGCTTTTTACTTTTCTAAGATTTAAGGAAAATCTAGATGAAAATATGTGAGAGGAATGGATACAAAATTCATGTGTCTTGTTGTTCAAACTTCTGGATGAGGATCTTTGTGTTCTTTTCCCTTCCTCAAATATGCATCATCTGTATTTGTGTATTGTTTCTTTGAAAGTGGATGTTTTATACATTTTTTTTTTCCTAGGAATGAATTTCTTTCATTTCATCTCTGTGAATGAATCTATACCTCTGTGAACATATATTGGTTTATTCAAGAATAAATCATATTTTGCTTATTTATAAATTCTTGTGAAGGATCTTGTTCATTTGTGGATAAAACTTGTTAATTATTTGAATAATTCTACCCCTGTGTGAATTGCTCATCTACCAGTAAATCTTATTTTACCTATCTCTCTGTGAGAGCATAAATTTGTTCATTAAACTTACCTGATCAATTGATCTTTCCTTCTCTAGGAATTCATCAATGAATTATTCGCTATGAAAACAAATTTGGATCCGTGATTATTGATTTAACTAACAAAATTCATATCTGCGACTATTGATTTATTGAACCCTTCGTGAAACAAATTTTTATATGTGTTTATTGATTTATCTAAATCTCTCTATGGAAACAAATTTGCATCTGTGTTATTGATTTGTTGAAGGCTCTTTGTATTTGTAATTATTTACCTATCTAAATCTCTAGTTGAAATCTATGATTATCTATCTAATTAAGACTCTCTCTGTAAAACTTAATTTGTTATCATTTTTATTTAAATCTCTTAAATAAAAGTTTTATTTTATGAGTGTTATTTGTTCATTCAAATCTAACTATGAATAAATTAATAGATAAAAAAAGGGGGCTATATATATATATGTGTGTGTGTGTGTGTGTGTGTTTATATACTATCATGCATTATATAGAAAAAAATTAAAAAAATATGTTAATGATTTTTAATTGGTGTTAGGAATATGTCGGTGACCTTGATGTTTCCGTTATTGAAAGTTCTTTATTTAGGAAGATGGAAGATCTTTATTGAAAGTTTTTTATTTTAAGGGTAAGTGCAAGAAGTTGTGTCCACTTTTTGGCCAAAAAGTGGAAGTTTTTCCCCTTTTTTTTTGATTTTGTCCCGTTTGACCTAAATATTTGAGGCACTTAAAGAATGAATCTTGAAAAAATTCAGTAATAGAAAATGTAGTGCTCAAAGTGTACTTTCCAAATATGTAATTTATTTTAATACCCAGATCTTAAAAATGAATTTTGAATAGACATTACTAAAACCTATAGTTTAAAAGTCACTTTTCAGGACCATACCATGCTCGTGTACGACAAGCATAATTTGATCTAAATGAATTTTTTTTTATAAATCCTTTTGGGAAAAGATCTATAACTCACTCACCTTTGATTAGAATATTTTTTTATAATTTTTTTCTGCATATTTTTGTTTTGTTAATTTTTTATTGGGCATAATCATTGTTTTGAAAAATTCTTGTGTACAACAAGCATAATTTGACCTAAACTTAACATTTTTTTATTTTTTTTTTGTTTTTAAACTGTATAGAATTGTCTCTAGTTTGATGCCATTTAATTTTTTTTTCAAAAAAATTAAAAACAAAAAGTTATTAAAAAACAAAAAAACCATGTTATTTCGAGTTTATAGACCTCTTTCATTAGTAATTATTTTAAAAATAAAAATATTGATCAATTTTTTTAAAAAATTACATATTTAGAATCTAGACAGTCTCTACTATAATGGGTTTTTATTGTTTAAAAAAATCTGAAAATTTGGTGTTTAGATATATTTTTGAAGTTATTATTTTATATGAAGATTGATTTGGCCTTCAAGTTGCAGGTCAAACCAGGTCCAAGCCTAAAGGTTGGCTCTCCAAGCCATTTCCCAAGCCAAAAATGAAGCTACAACCGAACCAAAGTTGATTTTTTTAGAAACAGGATCCCGTTATCCCGTTTCATTTTTTAAAATAATTAAAAAAATGTTTAGCAAACGGGATCCTGTTTCCCTTTTTTTAATTTTTTTTTTTTTTTTAAAACAAACAAACTATATATACATGAAATATTAAATTTAAGTTTAAGTCATATTTCCCTTTGTCTTTTTCCTTTCTTATACTTTAAGTTATATTTTATGTATATATTAGCAAGATGTTTGAGAATGGTTTCAGATCTCTAGGAGTTATAATATACAGATTCTAGATTTTAGAAGATCTTATAAATTGTGAAGTAATAGGATCTATAATGTCATAATACAATGTATTATGTCATAATAAGTCTCATTGGTACATAATAGGTCCTAATGTGTCATGAAAGGTCATATTGTGTCATAATAGGTCCTATTGTGACATAATACAACCTATTATGTCATAAGACCCCTTAAGAAGACCTATTAAGACATTATACCTCTTACTAGGACCTATTATGACATAAGACCCCTTAGTAGAACCTATTATGACATAATATGATAGATTATCACATAATAGGTCCTATTATGTCATAAGATCCCTTAAGAGGACCTATTATGACATTATACCTCTTACTAGGACCTATTATGACATAAAATGGACCTTAGTAGGACCTATTATGACATAATAGGGTTTATTATCACATAATAGGACCTATTATGTCATAATACCCCTTAAGAGGACCTGTCATGTCATAATAGGTCCTATTATGTCATAAGACCCCTTAAGGGGACCTATTATGACATTATACCCCTTACTAGGACCCGTTAAAGGGTATTATGTCATAATAGGACTAATAATGACATAATAGGATCTATGATGATATAATAGGTCCTATTATGTCATCATAGGTCCTATTATGACATCATAGGTCATATTATGTCATAAAACCCCTTAAAAGGACCTATTATGACTTTATACCCCTTACTAGGACTTGTTAATGGGTATTATGTCATAATAGAACCTATTGTGACATAATAGGACCTATAATGTCATAATATGACCTATTATGTCATAATAGGTCCCATTGTGACATAATAGGTTCCATTATGACATAATACGACCTATTATGTCATAATACGACCTATTATGTCATAATACAACCTATTATGTCATAATACGACCTATTATGTCATAATATGACTTATTATGTCACAAGACCCCCTTAATAGGACCTATAATGACATTATACCTCTTACTAGGACCTATTATGACATAAGACCTCTTAGTAGGATCTATTATGACATATGTAGAGAAAGATAAGTTGGTTGAGAGAGAGATATGGTACTTTTAGAGAGAGTTAAGGGGTATTATGTCATAGTAGGACCTATTGTGACATAATATGACCTATAATGTCATAATACGACATGTTATGTCATAATAGGTCACATTGTGACATAATAGGACCTATAATGTCATAATAGGACCTATTGTGACATAATAGGACCTATTGTGACATAATAGGTCCTATTGTGACATAATACGACCTATTATGTCATAATAGTGTCCTATTATGTCATAAGACCCCTTAACAAGACCTATTATGACATAAGACCCCTTAGTAGGATCTATTATGACATAATAAGATTGATTATCACATAATAGGACCTATTATGTCATAATAGGTCCTATAATGTCATAAGACCCCTTAAGAGGACCTAACATTATACCCCTTTGTAGGACCTATTAAAGGGTATTATGTCATAATAGGACTAATAATGATATAATAAGACCTATGATGATGTAATAGGTCCTATTATGTCATCATAGGTCTTATTATGACCTTATAGGTCATATTATATCATAAAACCTCTTAAGAAGACCTGTTATGACTTTATACCCCTTACTAGGACTTGTTAAGGGGTATTATGTCATAATAGGACCTATATTATGTAGGTAGGGGGTAAGGGGAGGTGTATAGAGATAGCAAAGATAAAGAGTAAAGAGTTAAGGACGTGAGAGAGAGGTAGAGACATAGTTTTAGATTCTGGGAGAGAGGGGACAAAGTGAGATAGAAAGGAAAAAAAAAGACAAAGAGAAATGTGACTTATATATAAATTTTATATTTCATGTATATATAGCTTGTATTTTCTATTAAAAAAAAAAATTATTTTATTTTATTTTATTTTATTTTAATTTTTTTTTTTAAAACGGGATCCTGTTTTGTTTTTGAAACGAGATCCCATTTTTAGATCTAGGCTCGGGATCCCAAAGCTAAATGGGATCCCGTTTCAAATTTTGGCTCGGGATCCTGATGAGAAACAGGATCCTGTTTCATTTCTCATGCATTCCGTGAGATTTGCCTTTTTTTTCTAAGTGTAAAACTTCCACACTAAGTGGACACAACTTTGTGCACTTACCCTTAATTTTAAGAAGCCTATTGCATGGGAAATGCAGGGGGGTGGCGTGGGCCCACTCCCCCCTCCCCTTCCTCTCTTTTTACCACCATTAAACTTAATAACTTGCCTTTTCATATTTAATTTGACATCACTTTTAACTAACTATGAGTTCAAATTGGCATTTATTTATTTTTTGAAATTTTTTAGTTATTATGAAATTCGATTTTCATAATGTTATATTTTTAATAATATATTAATTTGTTTAAAAATTTAAAAAAGATCAATATAGTACATAAGTACCGATAAGTTAATTTCAAAAAAACAATAATAATAAATTTAATTAGTAAATACATAAACTATAATTTGGATTAGATGACTTATTTATAATTTATAAGTAGATTTAAATAAAGGTGTTTATAAATTTCATTGATTAAGTTATAATTTGGTTTTAGTAACCTTAATTTCATTGATTAAGTTATAATTTAGTTTTAGTAACCTTAAGAAATTATAATATGAAATTGATTTGACTATTTATATAGTTGATAATTAATTATATTGTTAACAAATGATCATACTTGTTTATGAGGGTTTGTATTCCACAACCAATACTTCAATTAAAATTTTATAATTTGGAGTTATCGATAAATATTATTTTCCATTTATTTTAGAACTACTTATTAATTAATAATTTGAAAACTTTACTTGCTAAGCAAATTTTGGCTGGTAAACTTTTATTTGGTCATGACCCACTTGAAAAATTGGATTCATTTGGTTAGATGAGATGTATTGGGGTTGTTAGCCATCTTTTCAAATTCAATATGAATTATTAGTATATATCGCTATGATCGTCAATCTAAATTTGATATGTTCATTCTTAGATGATTAGTCCTCGACCAATTGACTACTTCGAGCATCATGCAAGTTACACAACCAATGTATCATACAAATTACAAGAAGCTAGGTATAATGGACTTTCTTAAATTTGGATAGTAGTCTCCTAGTAGTAGTAGGTTGAATATTTAAATAATCAAGTCATTTATAATAGTCAAATCTAATAGTAGTCAAATTTATCTCCTAACTCTAAGGGAACATAAGACTAGTAAAAAGAAGAGCTACATTTAAGGAAGTGGTGAATTTCATAGTTGAGCTTCATAGTAAAATCTATTTTTTTAGAAAATTAATATTAATTGGGTAGTGGAGACACTTAATATGAAAACCAAAAGTTTAATCAAACCTGGTGTCATTTAACCATGAGTCTTGACTTATCTTGTGAACCCCAAATTGAATACTCAACTTCTATTGTAAAAGTTTAATAGAACCTAGCTTAAAAGATGAAATGAGTTGGGGAATCCTTACCTTAATATGTGCTTAAGAAACCTATTCCATGATCACTTAGTAGATTAAACAACTATTTTTTAATTGAGATAACCTAGGAGAAAATCTTAACTCTCCTCTAAGAGTTTGAGATTAATAAGGTGTTATTTGTAGAAAATATCCAAGGGATAAATGGCTTCTTATCTCCTTATAATATTGCATTAGTTCAAGAACCACTAGAAGAAGATTACAATTATTTAGGAACTTTTGTACATCGGTACATTGTTTGATTAAAAAAAATGATTGGGGTTATTTAGGAACCATAATCATATTGGTTAATCAAAAGTAGATTGTTGGGATCATTTGAGAGTCGTATTCATATTGGTTAAATGAAAAAGAATTGGTTGGAATTAGTTAGGAGTCATTTTCATAATGATTGATTGAAGGTAGATTAATTTCAAGTCTTATTCACATTGGTTAATTGGCAGTAGGTTGATTTGGAATTATTCATATTGGATTCTCTTATTTTCAATTAAAAGTAGTGTGAATATAAAGGTTATTATTAATAGCTTTCCATCAAACATGTTAGTAATAAATTAATTTCCAAAGCATTATTATTTGATGATTTAAATTCCTTAAAACCATTATTAGGACTCATAATCAAAGCAAGGATTATCATTTGAAAAAAATGATTAAAGATTAATTTTATGTTACTCCAATTAGAAGAATTAGTTGGTTTAATGATGATGTGGTTAATATTAAGCTTATCATTAAGTAGTTATTTTTCTTCCTTCAACAAATATGTGTTAAATTCATTTCCAAAGTTTTGCTACTTAATCATTTAATTTTTCCCTAAGCAATATAGTTCCTTTAAAACATTAAGAGTTGTACTCAAGAGTGATGGTTGTTCCAAAACAATTATATATTACAAGTGAATTCAAGTTCTTTTCATAAGTTTTCTTTTACAAGTATCAAGAAAATAGTACTTCATGTATTAGTCTAGCCTTAAATTTTTAATCATAGTTCCTTCCAAGAAAATGTTATTCCAAATAGTTGATTGTTTATGCTCCTTTCAATTACTAAGCTCAAGCATGAAATAGTTCATTCCCATGGTTGTATTATTATTGCTTCTCTTGATATTCATGAATTCAAAATTAATTTCTAGTTAGACAAATAAACAAGAGAAGTTGGAAAATCCTCTAGGTCACGCTTATGGGTAATGTCGGCATGTTGAACTACTGCACTTAACGCCTAATAAAGCTGCAATAACGACGTATGTGGCATCAACCCTATAAAATGTCGGGGATTAATAAGGGTCATTGGAAATTAAAATACAAGGGGTGGGTAATCCCCCATGGATCAATAATTCTAAAAAGATAATTTAAGAAATATACATCCGCTTAGTCAAAACCATAGAAAACCCCACTAGGGATTGGTTGTGTATGATGATGAAATCATTTGACTTGGTGTATTTTCTATTCAGTGGATAAAAATGGATTAAGGTTGATGTATTTAATAAGACATATGGCTTAGTTGTTTAGGCCACAAGCAAAAGGCCACCTTGAGCCTTTTTTCTATAGAGCTACCATTGTGGGTAGCAACCTAAAAGAAACTGTCTAGGACATTGACCCTAGAAAGGGTTGTGTACCTACCAAACAGTTAAATAAAACCTTATTTAGAAGCCAAAAATACATACGTTATGCCTTGATCTCGTGCCGAAATGGGTATGTAGGCAGTCCAGGGATGGAGTTGTCCCTTGTACTCAGGTGTTCGGGGATGGTGATTAGTATTTATTTATGGGAAGGTTGACCATGTTTTTCAAAGCTTCATAGTTCTTCAATCAAGGGTGTAGGTGATGCTAATTAGAAGATTAAAAAAAATTTATGCATACTCGAAAGGGATCCTGAATGGATTTGCTTGATTTCCCGAGGCTTTAGGCCAAATTCTAAGGCGGAAATCAGACTTATTATTGTACTCCTAAGAAAGGTGACCTCGATGCACTCTTGGTAGAGGAGTGTAATATTTAGTGAGTGACTCAGGAACCAGATGGTCCCGATGAGTCTAAAGTCTCTGGCCAGAGCACTCCCTATTCTTATGAATAGATGCCTACCCCATTTGGGTAGATGCCTATCATGAACTGGATAGATGAAGCTCCTTGTCCCATATGGATAGATGCCTAACCCATATGGTTAAATGCCCATCTCGGTTGGATAGATGCCTATCTCGTTTGGATAGATGCCCAAAGTATGCAAATGAATAAAACTCAATTTTTAATAAGTGGAAAAAAAAGGTAGTAAATTTTTTTGGGTTAACCAAAGTTTGGGTTATTACATGTGGTATAAGAGCGAAGGTTCAAGACTAGGCCTTGAGCTCATGTCAACTTGTGGAGTATAATGTAAGTAATTAGAAGTAGTAGAGATGAATTGCTATGTCTTAAACTAAAAATGAATTAAGAATTCAAATTTCAAGAAGACCTAGATGATAAAGACAAAGGAAGAGGAAGCATAACACCATTTCAAGGAATCAAGGGAAGCTACTAATGATGGAAATCAACAAGGACCAAGGAAATAATGAAACAAGAGTCAAAGCTATAATCAAGGGGATAAGCAATCAATGCAGGATCTTAGAACAAGGGGAAATGATATTAGAAGCGTAATTAAATGTGAACCCTAATTATAATCAAAGAAGTGGAAAAGATATGTTGGAGCTATCTAAGGATTGAATGGAAATTATCTAACCTAAATTCGAAGGGAAGAAAAGTGGTGAAGGAGCTAGAGGTTGGTTGAGTAGAATTTAAAGGACTTAAGTGAAGCAACTAAGGCATTATGGGTCCCTACCAACCTATCAAGGAAGAAACCAGTCGGTGGGTAGTAGGGATATAATAACATGAGATCATTATAAATCGATGGGAAGGTGACATGAATCCATAATCTTTGGCAAGGGGTTTTGACAAATTTTTAAGTACGTACCTATGAAGATGGCAGTCAAATCAAGAAGGAATCTTAATGAGAATCATTCTTTCAAAGGGAAACATGAATTTAAATAATAATCAAGGAATAATTCATCTGAAAGGAGACCACCTCCTAATTAAAAACAAGAGATGGATACAATAATAATGGGGGCAATTATAATGGAAATGATCAACAAAGAGGATAACTTATCTATCAAGTTCAATGAAGAAAGAAATGATCCTCATAGAAATTGGAGGAAATTACAATGCCCCTCCCTGATTCATCTTGTCTTTTTGTACATCAAAGGAATATATTGATCTAGCTTAGTCTACTTTATGATGAATTGATGGTATCATGTTATGTACTAACCCTATTTCATGATTGTATTCGATATGATGATGGATTTGTATTTGATCATTATTCATGATGGATCATATTTCTTGTGGGATTTTGATGACATTATGGTTATGCTAACCCTACTCTATGATTATGATGACTGAGTTGGTGCTACAATGTTTGTGATTATCTTCTAGTGTCTTCATGATTAGAGACGATGACATACCACTCATTGCGAGAATGATATGACATTGTGATTATCTATCACTTGCTTGATCATTTATGATGTATATCTGTTGAATATATATATTGTATTGCATTTAGTGGTGGATGCAGGATTGAAGGTACTAGACATCTACTCCACCTGGTCTCATAGGTCTGAGCGTGTCTTTATCCCAATGGAAAGTTTTTGGAGATGGAATGTGTTTCCCTCTCATACTCTAGGCTTAAGTTGATACCCTTGTCAATTAGTATCTTGGCTTGAGTCGTTGGTCTGCATCATGCGGTATGTTGTTCAACCTTATGTTAGGTTTCCTCGTGAGTTTGCGAATATTTTTTAATTAATAATTAATTAGTTTATATAGTTTATCAATATTAAATTAAATCAATGGATTACATTAATATTTAATATTAATGTGGGATTAATTTTTATTTTTATTTTTTTGATCGGTAAAAGGCCAAAGCCTAAAAAATTTTATTAATTAAGAAAAATGATTACATACTCCATTCAGTGTGGGCACCGGTAGGAAATAATGGAGGAAGAAAACCTCTGGTCTTGCCCAGATCCCTTAAAGGATCAGAATCTAATGATACACTTAACAAGAATGAGAACGAGATACAATAGTCCTTGGGAAAATCCCAATAGGTTGAGCTATATGACAAAGAGATATCATTCTAAAATTTTGAAGTTTTGAAAGAAGTGTTGGTTCCTAAAAAATGATGTCAGCATCACCCTTTATTGCTTGGATCTAGTCACTCGGAAGGAGGTTACAAAAATATCTCTTGTTCTGCAAAAGATCTTATGACCAAGATCAATGTCAGGTAATACACTACAAAGCTTAAATGGGAGAGCAATGTCAAGAGACTCCCTGAATGAATAATAAAGCTCCACAACCCTCAAGGGGAAGGCTCTGCAAGGCTAATCAGGACCAGACCTGCATAAAACCTTCAGACTTATCCTACATCAATCACTCCAAGAGATGTTAGCCCAAAAAACCCTCACAACTGGTGGTGCCAAACCTTCATAATTAATCTACATCACCCTTAGAGACTATAAGTAATGTTAAGAGTTTTTGACACCCAAATCATAGAATAACAATATCATAGCACTATATTGGGAGATAGAACCATTTGAAAAGGACAATAAGACCAAATCTTATCAAAATTAGATCATATCTCTCCTTCTTACTGCAAAGAGGAATCAAGATGGCTTCCGCCTTTCAATCATAGACAAACATCCTACGCAAGAGAGGAGGAAGAAGGAGAAAACCTTGAACCGAATTACAGAAAGAAGCTCGCATAATCAACATAGAAGCTTACAGATGAAGTAGAAAACAACCACCTTACTAAATCATCCATCCTCATTCATAAGAAAGCAAAAGCCAAACACTGCTTGAACAAAACCAAACAAAACCAAACATATTTCTCTATACATCTAGATAAGAAATTATACTTTAATATACCCATATATATGTTTATATATATATATATATATATATATATATATACAGAAAGAAAATAAGATAGCAACTGATTAAAAGCTTGGATCAAACAGAAACGTGTTTCCAGTCATAAAGGGTCAACAGTTCACACAAGATAAATAAATACTACCAAAGTAAAGACGACAAGCTTAATATACTTAATCCCATAAAAATTTCAAAAATCTAAGTCTGAACTATGAAGGGGTGACCCAGCTTAAGGGATAGAAACAAAACTAAAGTTAGAGTAAAAAATCCTACTTAACAACCATATGTCTAAAGATAGATTTGTCTATTCTAGGTCAAAAAACAAACTATAAACACTTGAAAGTCATAAAGAGGCAGGAAGCCTGAAATCATAACGGACCCATCTAACCAGTCTGATATCTCCTTACCTGCTCCTGTGGAGCCTTTTCAACAAAGTTGGCTGGCTAATTAGCAAGGGAGGAAGCAGGGGATGGAGGGATTTCCACATTGTCTGGAACCACTTCAATATTCTCCACTTCTAGATAGTTATCCAGCCACCTGTTGCACATCAGTTTCCTAACCTACAAAAGCCACACGAGGAAGAAGAAATTCCTTCGCCTAATTAGGTTATAGGCTTTAAAGGCTATTGGATCCTCAATTGTCATAATTGGGTATCTAGGCACCTGGTTATTCATCCTGATGAGAATATAATAGTCATGAGGCTTCAGAGCAGAGAGCTCCTCATCAATATTAACCACCACTTGGTCCAATTCTCCAAGCAGTTCCTTCTTGAAGACCTTTTTACAAAGTTTCATTACCACATTCCTATCATTCTCAAAATGCATAGCCACTTCCAAGAACATTGTGGCAATGTTTGAATTGGCTCGGGTGTGGTCTTCATTCATAATATAATCATTCCCGAGGATTTTCATGACCTCCATGATGACCAAGGGGTTTGCAAAGACCAGAATGCCTTTCAATCTCTCCTCCTTAATTTCTCCTACAAAAGCCATTTGTCGCTTGAGCCCTATTAATCTTAGCGAGGTATCCATAGGAGCTGCTAGAATATCAAATAAGCCAGAGCCCAAGCAAGTAATAACTTAAATAGAACTAGTATTGAAAGGCATCATGAAATATAGCTCATCTTGCCTAAGACAGATGATAGAAACTAATGGATGACAGAGATCGAAGGGCCAAGATGAAATTGAAACAATCTCCAGGATCAAGGTAATTAATACCATCGCCTCTACATGAATGGGCTTCTAAGAAATTGCTAGCTATTGTGGTAAGGGAAGTCACATCAACACTACAAGTATGCCGCCAAGTTGGTACTAATTGAGGGGAGTTGCTAACAAAAGATGTCTCGAAAAGGTATCGGCTACAGCTAAAATATGGCTAAAAGTCATAGATAAATATGGTCTAAATCATAGCTATAAAATACATATAGATTATAAAATAAAATAATAGATAATAGATAATTCTAACTCTTAAAGCACCATAATCTTTTATTCCTATTGGTGTACGATATATCTATATGAATATTAATACTTATACATCCTGTTGGCATTTTTGTTGTTTATGTTGTGATTGTCATTGATGGACACACACTTGTATTGAGATCCCCTTTATATGTATGAGCTCATACTCAACCGGTATTTGTTCCAACCGATATATTGTATACTAGTCTCTAGACTAGTGATTTTGTAGAATGTGTTTCCCAGTCTGAAGTGGCATGTCGACCCCAAGCGGTTCGCAGATCACAAGCGGTGCGAGGGAGAAAAGCGGCACAACACATTCTTACCAGTCTTCATTTTTGACAAACCGGTAACCGGTATTTTGTATGAACCGGTAATGCTCTGTGATGAGTTACCAATCCATCGATTGTTTGATGGTGCCAACACATTGACAGTGATTTTTGTGTCGTGTTACTGAGTATGTCTAGATTCATTGAACCTAGGAAATTGTAATGTAATCCTATTGGACTGACATGAAATCAGATTCCTTTAAAAGGACATCATGTCTAGGGTTTTAAGTTGTTGCAAAAAGGGCTAATGTTGAGCTAGGGTTTAAGGTGGAAGTCGAGAATGATCTTATCTGAGAAGATCAAGTTGTAACTGTGAGAGAGAGAGAAGACTGAAGTAATGTTGGAATGTATTAGTTGTGAGCAATACTGGATCTAACCAAGTAGTTTGTGCTATTAGATAGATCAAACACTTGTTGATTACTCACATCTTTGACAAGTCTGTAGCCCTTAACCGGGTAGGCCTCAAAGCCTTTGTAAAATCCTCTAACAAGGTGGTTCACACATGTGAATCTAAAATCCTCTAACAAGGTAGTCTTTAATCGAACTTATCTCCTAACAGAGATTGAGATTCCTAACAAGATCTATTCTGGTGAAGAACATTGTAAGACCTTAACCGGTCTGGTTTCTATTCTACAGATAGTGACTTGTGAGTTCCATCTCACCATGGTTTTTCCCAGTTGCATTTCCACGTCAAATATCTTGTGTTATGGTTGTATTGCTTTTGTGGGTGAATGCTTTATTCACATTTTGGTTTGCATGTGTGGTAACCGGTTTGACTGTTAGACTACTTTACTGGTTTATCTTTAGACTGTGTAATTGTTTTAGTGCAGTAATTTTTGGCATACTAATTCACCCCCCTCTTAGATTGGTATCAGAGCCTACCTTTCTATAATTTTAACCACTTGGAAAGAGATATGGGGGAATACACCTTGAGGGAACTTACTCAATGGCTCACTAAGTCTGAGCAAGCCTATGATGATCTTATGGTCAAATACAAGGCATCTCAAGCAAAAAGGAGAGAACATGCAGAGAGGCTGATGGAATTATCTGAAAGTAGTTCTGAAGATGAAGCTAACATGGAAGCCATGATTGCTGAAGTGAATAAGTTGAATGATTCAAACTCCAATCTAAGAAAGGAGTTGTAAGGACTGACTATTCAGTTTAGTCAAGAGCTTGAGAACCAAAGAAAAGCTAAAGATTTAGTAAAGGACAAAGATCATGAGATCTCCAAGTTGAAACATGAGATTAGTGCACTGACTGCTCGCCTTCATGAGAGCAGAGTGGAAAAAGAAGACATGCAAGGAGAATTGAACATTGCCATCTTAGAAAATGCAAGTCTAATGGAGACAAACACTGCTATTTCCAAAGAACTCTTTGAGTCAAAGGAAATACTTTCTAAGTTTGGCAAAAGTACAGTCAAGCTAGAGCAAAAGCTTGAGTCATCTAGACCGGCAAAGAATACCAATGGTCTTGGTTTCTCTGGACATGAGGAAGGAGAATCCTCAGGAACAAATGCCGAAGCATCAAAGAAGCAACCAACACTCAAAGGAAAAGGTAAGAAAAAATTCAAACCTATTTGCTTTAACTGTCTTAAAGAAGGACACACTGCCAATGTATTTAGGAGCAAAGCCTACAATAATTTTCTTTATTTTATCAACAATGTACCTAGATCCAATAAGTTCAATGGTCATTGTTATGCATGCAACAAGTTTGGGCATAGAGCATTTGAATGTAGGTCTGCAATGGATAACACTGGAAGATATCCTCAGAGGACCCAAGGAACTGGTCCTGAACCTTTTATGAACCAGAACCGCAACCGGTTTAATGTCTTCAATCATCAATCAAGAAGTGGTGGCCATCAAGTGGCAACCTGATGGAGAGAAAGTTGTATGATCTATCATGGTCATGGTCATATTGCTGCAACATGCAGAAGGAAGAATGGAAACATGTACAATGGACCTTGGAGAGCACCTAGACTTGTTTGCTATCACTGCAACAAACCGGGTCACATTGTAAGATTCTGCAGAAGCAGAAAAAGTATATTTGATGATATACCAGTTACTTAGGAAGGAGAAATCAATGTTGAAAAAGTTCAAGGGGACATGAAGAAAACATGGAGGAAGAAACCAACAATGTCGGAAGAGGAACTGGTTTCTGCACCTAGTGTGGAAATATCGGAACCGGCAAACTAAGCCTTAAAGGCTTAGGGGGAGAAAACAGCGAAATGCTTTCGAACCCCCGATTGACACCGGTAAAAGACCTTAACCGGTATGTGATACCTGTTGCTTGGCAGAAGATTGGAAATGGTAAAAAGGCAAATTAGGGTTTACGCCCTAATAGAGGAGCATTAATGATGGTAGGTGAGAGACATGTATAAATGCATTTTTCAAATCATTTCTCACTATCTATTTTCGAGCGAAGAAAAGTTTTCAAGTGCAGAGCGAAGAAAAGGTGATTTGAGCTTAGATTTCAAGAAATTGAATAACCTTGAAAGAGATTCAAATCTAGTTTGCAAACGATAGTGGAGAACTCAAAGTGGTGATTTGGCATCCAACAGAGAGTGAAGTGAAGCAGAATCAACAAGCCCTAATTTCGCGTTTGAAAGGTATTTTTTCGTGTTATTGAAATACTCTTCAATGGCTTCCACATCTCATACCAGTTCAAGTACATCCATTGAGTCAGAAAGTTTCATTCAGAGGAAGTCCAAGTATAATGCTTTATCACAAGTTCCAGCCAAAGTCATAGTTTAAGAAGGAATTTTTGATTATATTGATTGCAAAATAGAAGACCTAGGGTCTCTAGCCATTCATACTTAGTTAGGTCTATTTTGCGGAAAGGACAAAAGGATCAAACTAGAATTTAGTGTCATAGAGAAGAAGAAATTCCACAACGCAGTATATTTCCTGGAAGAATTCATAGAGGATCACACTAGGATCATCTTGAGTAGAGTCCATGGTGACAAGATGTACCTAGAGAGGACGCATGATATCATGCCTTAGGCAATCCATGCAATCACAGGTTTTTGCAACATAGGGGAAGTGCCAGCCCTGAGAAAAGTGATCAAAACAGAAATGACCAAGCTCACTAGTTCAACAAGTGATTCACGGGGTATGACAGTCAATCCTATCAAGGATGATCTGGTGAAATACACTTGCATGGCGATAGGCTACAGAACATTCTCAGCTAGCAGGATTAATTCTGTATCTGCTGCAGTGGTAAATGCCGCTTACTGAATGATAAAAGAGGATGCATCTTTTGACTTATGCACCGACATGCAGAGGCAACTCCTGCTAAATCTTAAGGCAATCAAGCAAGACAACTCACTAAGGTTTCAGTTTGGACAACTACTGGTAGGGTTGTTCTTTTATTTCCAAGGCTACTTTCCGGGTGTAGGAGATGTCCAGTGGTCACCTGACCAACCGGTAACCAAACAGATAAAGGAGAGTGTGCAAGCCATTGGAAGCAGCTACCCTGAGGTACTGAACAAATATTTTGATGAGTTCAGAAGAAAGATGAGTCAGAGGGTAAGAGTCTCAGGTGACATAGTGAAGAAATACAAAGATGACATCTATTTCACTATTCAAGTGGACAAATGTCTAATGGAGGCTATTGAGCCTAGAATGGAGGAAGTGGACCCTATGGGCTATGAAGTCATGTTTGACATGTTGGAAGGGTATGCCTCAACCCTTATTGCCTCACCTCTTGATCCAAAGGCTAAGAGGACCGGAACCTACTTGGAGAGGATTGCACTGGTTGAAGAACCATCGGTAAAGAAAGGAAAAGAACCAATAGCCAAGAAAGCTAAGGCAGTGCCTGCAGCATCAGCACCAACTACCACTGCAACTCCAAGAGTGACCAAGCGGTCATTGACAAAGAAGAAACTAGAGGTAACACCGGCAAAAGTCTTCAAAAGAAAGAGGAAGACTAAGGCAAATGAACCGAACTCTGAAGAAACTAAGTCTGATGAAAAGCCAAAGAAGGCAAGATAGACAAAGAAGATGAAGAAGAATGAACCGGCAGCATCCGCACCAATAAATATAGATATCTCCTCATACAAACCTTTGACACATTGTCAAAGAACAATAAAAAATATTAGGAGAAAGTTACTTCATGATTTAATAGATTATTATGATGAATTCAATAGTGAGGAAAAAGATGAAGTACTATAGGAAATCATTCTTTATTTATGTAAAAATGACCGGTCACCATCAGAGATTAAATCTCAGACACCAGATTCATTATTTAAAGCATTAGTTAATAAATGGCGCATTGCCATTGAAAAGGAACAAGAGATTAGGGAGAAATTTTTTGCACAGTACTTCCCCGAACTCTCAAATTCAGAATTATTTGATGCCCTGGATCAAAATAAAGGTCTCTTCTTCACAAGGAGAAGAAGACTCTGGTTGTTGGAGGGGAGAGTTGATGATGTTGAAAAAGATACACATCAGCATATGGCCCATGCTATCAGCTCTCACAAAGCACAAATGGCCAACCTCCAAGCGGAAAAGGAACCAGTTATTTCCAAACTAGATGAGGTCTTTGATGAGGAAGGAAACCTAGTGGAAGAACCAATCGACACCATCAATGTCGATGCCCTGGATGTAGAAGATGTCACTCAGGACATACCTTCTGAGGGAACAGAACGGGGGCAATAGGCCGATCAGGGTGGTGAACAAGCTGAGGACACACAACAAGCGACAAAGGAACGGGAAGAGAAAAAGAAGAAGGATGAAGCTGAGAAACAGAAGAAAGAGGAAGAGGAGAAACAAAAAGATGAAGAAAAGAAGAAGCAAGAAGATGATCGGAAAAAGAAAGAAGAAGAGGATAAGGAAGAAAAGAGAAAGAAGGAAGAAGAGGAGAAGAAAAAGAAGGAAGAGGAAGAAAAGAAGAAGGAAGTGGAAGAGAAGAAGAAGAAGGAAGAGGAAGAATAGAAGAAGAAGAAAGCAGAAGAGAAGAAGAAGAAGGAAGAGGAAGAACAAAAGAAGAAGGAAGAGGAAGCAAAGAAAAAGAGGGAAGAAGAAGCAAAGAAGAAAGTAGAAGTAGAGTAGAAGAAGAAAGAAGAAGAAGACAAGAAGAAGATGGAAGAGGAAGAGAAGAAAAAGAGAGAAGAGAAAGAGAAGGAGAAGAAAAAGAAGGAAGAAGCAGACAAGACAATTGAAGCAATGAAGACCACACAAATGGAAACTCCTAAGGCAATCAGTAGCCAAGCCAAACCGGCTGCTATCTCAAGCCCTATTGATCTCCAATCTGCAAGTGAGTCTAAGCTTATGCAGAGCATCAAGGTTGCCCGAGAGCACCTTGAAGGCATTCACAAGAAAAGAGAAAAAGATATTATTCAGGCGGCTGTAGACACACTTACCGGTTTAATCCCCAGTACTAATCTTCCTGGCACTGAATCATCACTAGCACAACTCAAACTTCTGTGTACTATAGTGGATGATTAGGTGCAGAGTCTAGAAGCAGCAGTAGAGGCCAATGTAAAGAAAGAGCACCAAAAGGATCTTAATGTTGCTCTAGTGAAGAAGTTGAATGAGCTTAGGACTGAACTGCTAAAGGATCAAAAGGACATAAGGAATGCCTTGGATGAGGGAAACTTGCTACTCAGCAAAATCTGTCAACCTCATCTATTTTGTGATGATGTGCTAGCCAAGAAGCAACAGCTTCAAATGGACTTACAGTCCTACTTGGGCACATTCAAGACTCCTTATGACTCCTTTGTAGCATATGGGCAAACCGTTCACCAGTTCCAGATCCAGTCAGCCAAGATGGAGCAAGAGATCAGCACATGGTCTAGGGATTTGCAGGAGCTTCAACTGGTATTACTTCCATGACTGCAAATTCTTCAGAAGTGTTATCTGAACCTAGATGCCCTGACAGTCACATAGGAATTGAGCACAATAGATGCCATGGAGGAACAAGTATCCTAGATGTAGACAGAGAAGGAAGTGGCAACCTCCCTACTTGAGTCCTAGTCCCTATCCATGAAACAATTTTTGCAGGACTATAAATCGGTTTTTGACAAGTATCATTCATTATTGTCATAAACTCTTTTATCTATATATGGAAACAGGTTTTTCAGCGGTACTTTGTCATTGTTGGCAAAGGGGGAGAAGTATATCTTTTTTTTTTGCCTTAAAATTTTGATCTTCTGCCATATGGGGGAGAAGTATATCAGGGGGAGATGTATATGTTTGAAATTTGATATATGCTGTGATATATGTTATATGCTTTGATGATTATGCTCTGTATGCAAAATTTCTATACACTATGCTGTTTAAGGGATAGTGTATATGCTTAGGGGGAGCAATTTTGTTAATGGCAAGTTTTTGTTGTAAAACACTTAGATGTCAAAATTTTATTTTCCCAAGTGTTGCCATCAATGCCAAAGGGGGAGATTGTTGGCATTTTTGTTTTTTATGTTGTGATTGTCATTGATGGACACACACTTGTATTGAGATCACCTTTATATGTATGAGCTCATGCTCAACCGGTATTTGTTCCAACCGGTATATTGTATACTAGTCTCTAGACTAGTGATTTTGCAGAATGTGTTTTCCGGTCTGAAGCGGCATGTCGACCCCAAGCGGTTCGCAGATCACCAGTGGTACAAGGGAGAAAAGTGGCACAACACATTCTTACCAGTCTTCATTTTTGACAAACTGGCAACCGATATTTTGTATGAATTGGTAATACTCTGTGATGAGTTACCAACCGACATTTTGTGATGAGTTACCAATCCACCAATTGTTTGACGGTGCCGACACATTGACAGTGATTTTTGTGCATGTTACTGAGTATGTCTAGATTCATTGAACCTAGGAAATTGAAATGTAATCCTATTGGACCGACATGAAATCAGATTCCTTTAAAAGGACATCATGTCTAGGGTTTTAAGTTGTTGCAAAAAGGGTTAATGACGAGCTAGGGTTTAAGGTGGAAGTCGAGAATGATCTTATCTGAGAAGATCAAGTTGTAACTATGAGAGAGAGAGAGAGAGAGAGAGAGAGAAGGCTGAAGTAATGTTGGAATGCATTAGCTGTGAGCAATATTGGATCTAACCAAGTAGTTTGTGCTATTAGATAGATCAAACACTTGTTGATTACTCACATCTTTGACAAGTATGTAGCCCTTAACCGGGTAGGCCTCAAAGCCTTTGTAAAATCCTCTAACAAGGTGGTTCACACATGTGAATCTAAAATCCTCTAACAAGGTAGTCTTTAATCGGACTTATCTCTTAACAGAGATTGAGATTCCTAACATGATCTATTCTGGTGAAGAACATTATAAGACCTTAACCGGTTTGGTTTCTATTCTGCAGATAGTGACTTGTGAGTTCCATCTCACCGTGGTTTTTCGTAGTTGGGTTTCCATGTCAAATATCTTGTGTTATGTTTGTATTGCTTTTGTGGGTGAATGCTTTATTCATATTTTGGTTTGCATGTGTGGTAACCGGTTTGACTGTTAGACTGCTTTACCGATTTATCTTTAGACTATGTAATTGTTTTAGTGCAGTAATTTTTGGCATACTAATTCACCCCCCCTCTTAGTATTCATCACATCCACATATATATATATATATATATATCTATAATTATTTATATATATGCATGTCTATATAAATATGCATATCCATATATGCATATGTATACCAATAGACATAAAATATTATAAGGCTCTAAGAGGAGATCTAAAGAAGATATATGAAAATAAGCTTTCCACAAAAAAGACCAGAGAATTATAAATATATTTCAAGAGCTTAGAGCCAAGCTTACTAAACTACCCCAGCTTGGAGCAATGATAGGAACACTTCCTTCCATCTTCGATCTAGGATTAGCCCCCTGAGGTAGCGAAGACTCACCTCGTCTAGAAGAAGGGGAATGCCACAATTTAGAAAAAAAAGAAAAAGAAAAAAGACCCTAGGGGGTCCCCACGCCAAGCTAAACAAGACCAAAAGTCAGGGATAAGCAACCAATTAGCTAAACCAGAGGAGGAGGACTCCCTCCTAACTAATGAACTGCCCATCAGCTCCTATATTAGCTATTTCATCCACCCTAGTGTTTCCTTCTCTATAGATATGGTTAAAGGTCATTTTCTTGAAATCTTTAAGGAGACCAAGAGCTCTAGACAAGAGCGCATTCAACTTCCAATCAGACAAAGAATCTTTTCTAAGGCCATTGATAATAATGGCCGAGTCTCCTTCAATGGCCAGTTTGTGAATACCCTTATTTTGACAAAGAAGGAGACCTTCAATTAGGGCTAAGATTTTAGATTTATTATTGGATTCAAACCCTATAGGTTTTGCTAGCCTAGCTAGTTTCCTCCCATCCTCATCATGCAGACAACATCTGATACCTGCAAGACCTGGGTTCCCTTGGGAAGCTCCATCAAATTTTAGCTTGACCCAACCCCTTTTAGGGGCTCTCCACTTGCAGGCCTTTCTCAGCTCCTATTTTTTAGAGTTGCCATCTTCAACAAAGGGAGGGATCCTCAAACCAAACCACCCCCCCCTCATCTTCTCATCCCAGTAGGTCATCTCTGAGAGATTATTAGGAAATTTTGAAGTTCTACTATTTAGAGTCTCCACAATTAAGGCTTCTATTTTATTCACCAGAAGGGTCCACTCCATCCTCTCCTCCTTAAAGAGTCTCCTATTGCATTCCTTCCAGAGTTTCCAGATAACCAAAGAAGGGGCCAAGTTCCATAGCCCACCCTATAGGGAGTTCTTGAAATGGATTGGCCATGCTTGAAACATCCCAAGAATGGTATTGGGAAAGGCTGAGTACCACCCTAATTTGTTGCACAACCAAAGCCAACACTTAGAGGCATAATTACAATTGAGAAGGATGTGGTCTTTATCTTCTTCAGCCTCTTCACATAAAGGACATCTGCTAGGGCCTTGATATCCCATCTTTCTAAATCTATTTGCTATTAAAATCTTATTTTGGAGAGCAAACCATGAGAACAATCCTGCCTTTAGTAAACACGTCTTATCCCAACATAAGGCTGAAGGGACAAAAGTGGAAGAGGAGAGCTGTTGACTCGGGAGGAGATTATAACCATCTTTTTAGGTATATTCTCCTGATTTTGACCCATCCTGGACAAGAGTATTTGACCCTAAGTTGAAAGTGACCATCCTCTTATTAAGAATGTCTTGAAGCAACAATTTCTCCCTTATAGGGATGTCCACCTGATCAAGGGATCTCCAAGACCATCCCTTGGCTAAGTCTCCCTTAGAAGGTGTGATGTAATCCTTAACATACCTACCCCAAACAAATTCTAGCACTACTCTTGACGATTCCAAGTTAACTTTTTGCTGAAGGACTGGGAAACCTCCCCAAGAGTCAGACCAGAAAAGGGCTTTATCACCCTTGCCTAGATTCCATGATAATTTGTCTAAGATGATTTTCCTACAATCCAACATAAAGTTCCAAATACGCGAGCCTCTCAGGGGGGAGGAGTCCCTGAAGAGGCTCATATGGTCCCTGGCTCAGAGATATTTATGGTAAAAGATTTGGGCCAACTTAAGATAAGGAGATCTAAACATTCTCCATACTAATTTGGCCCCTAACGCCCTACTCTAAACCTTAATATTCTTAATCCCAATAACCCCTGCCAACTTGGGCCTACAGATCTTATCCCAGGCCATAAGGGAGATCCATCTCTTCTGTTCTACCTCTTGCCAAAAGAAAGATCTTAGATGTTTGTTTAGAATTTTCTTTTTGGACTGGAGTAGGTTAAAACATGATAGCTGATAGATGGGCATAGCAGCCAGAGTAGCTCTACCCGTAGAGGATAACCACTTACCCTTCTAGGTTGCTACCCTGCTTCTAATCTTATTTACTACTCCATCCCATAGATTTGATGACCTAGAGCCCTTATCCAGGGGCAAACATAGATACTTATAGGGGAGACTTCCTAGATTGAAATTCAATATGCCACATATGTCTTTTTGTAAGCTTAACTTAGTGTTGAAAAAGAAGACTTTAGATTTAGCTAGATTGATTTCTTGACCCAAGGCCTTAGAGTAAGAGTCCAAGATTTGCTTAAAAGCCTGAGCCTCACCTAAATCACTAAGCTCATATAACATAGTGTCATCAAAAAATTGCTGAAGTGTTATAGGGTCAAGGTTGCTGGTAATTCTAATTCCCTCAATTCGACTGCTCTCCCTAGCTCTAGAAATCGATCTCCCTACCTCAGACCCCTAGAGGAGATAAAAAAACCTTCAGGGGTACCATTGACTAGCACTACAAATTTAGGTGTAGAGATACATTCAAAAATAAAGTTAATCCAGGCAGAGGGGAATCTAAAAGCTTCTAAGCATCTACATAAAAATCTCCAATTCACCTTGTCATATGCTTTTCTAATGTCTAACTCTAAGAGCATACTGGGAGTTCCATTCTTTTGGACATAGTGGATAGCCTCCTGAGCTATAATAACCCCATCATAAATACATCTTCCTTGAACAAAACCTGTTTGTTCCTCACTGATCAACAGGGAAAGGAATTTTTGAGGCCTATTAGCTAGAGTCTTAGAAAAAAGCTTATAGATAGTGTTGCACAAGGCTATGGGTCAAAACTCATCAAAACGCCTAGGTTTATCCTTTTTGGGGCTAAGGGTAAAAAAAGTGTTATTGATTTTCTTGAGGATATTAATCGAGTTCCTTAGCCCTTCAAGAGCTACAGTCACTTCCTCACCTAAGAAGGGCCAACATTTTTGAAAGAAACTAGTCGGAAAGCCATCCGGCCCAGGGGTTTTCTTTGGGCTCATCTGCATAAGAGCTGCTTCTACTTCTGCTAAAGAAAATTTAGTAGTCAGAGAATCGGTTTGGTCCTTACTCAGCAGCTTTGGGATACACTTAATAAACTTGTCCTGGACAGAGCCATGAGGGCTCCAGTCGGAGTTGAGAATAAGAGAAAAGAAATCTACAACCTCCTTTGCAATGAACTTAGGGTTATCCACCCCAGAGCCATCACTCAACGTAATCTTGGAGATATGGTTGATGACTCTTCTCATCCTCACACTATTGTGGAAGAATTTGGTGTTCTTGTCACCCTCCTCTAGCCAAGTCTCTCTAGATTTTTGTTTCCAAAAGACTTCTTCTTTGGCAAGAATAGATTCATAATTTGTAAGGAGTTTCTTTTCTCTCAGAAACAGGGCCTCGTCCATCCCATATCTCATCACCTTCTCATTAAATTTTTCCAACTCAACTTCCACTTGGGCCTTATTGTCCAAAATATTGCCAAAGTGCTCCTTATTCCAATGGATGAGATTTTTCTTAATAATCTTAAGTTTGTTAACAACCTTGTAGATCCCAAACCCAGAAACCTTGGCCGCATTCCACCATTCCTTTAGAATCTTAAGGATGTTGTCATCCTTTAGCCACATATTCTTGAATTTAGAAGGGCTTTTTTTGGGGTCAACCTTGCCTTGAATTCCAAGTTGAATAGGGAAGTGATCTGATCCTGAGAAAGGTGGAATAGAGGCATCCAAGATATAGGGAAAGTTGATGAGACTACCCAATACAAAATATTTATCAAGTTTCTCTGTAATGTTGCTAAAAAATAACCTTTGGTTATTCCAGGTAAAGGCTTCCTTTACCATATTGATCTCTATCATGCCACAATGATGGATCCAATCTGCAAAGTCAAGAGAAGCATGAGAATTTTTACCTAAGCCTCCTCGCTTCTCATGATGATGAAAAATTGCATTAAAGTCCCCTCCTAAAATGCATAACTGATTAAGAGTGCCCTTGAAAATCTCAATTTCCTCCCATACTCTCTTTTTATCCTCATTAAGGATTGACCCATACACATTAATAATGATAAAATCTAGACCATTTTTCAGGCTAGTAACCCTCCCGCTCATCCAATTCTTATGTGACTCCATAAGTGAGAAGAGGATATTGCGTGGGTCTCATTGACTGGAGCCCCATTAATCTGTCAAAAGCCTAATCTCTTGCTGAAGGAGGCTAAATCCTCATTCCCTAATTTGGTCTCCTGTAATAGAGCTAATTCTAGACTATAAGAGGATAGGCATTGCTTGACTATCCTTTGTTTGTTAGGGGCATTTAAGCCCCTAACATTCCATGAAACTACTTTAATGATGCCTTGGGAAGGAACTTCCCCTTCCCTGCATGAAACATGTTCGTGAGTTTCATCTAACCTACCATAGTACCATCATTATCTCTTAGCTCTGATAAGGATTTCCCACCTCTCTTTTTACAAAGCTTGGCACAATCCGGAGTAGATTTGTCATCTGCCCAGAGTTCAATACCCAAGGTTGCATTTTCCTTGTTGTTTAAATCTAAAAAAAGTTACCCCAAGTTTGAGACCACAGGGGGGAGAGAAGCCCAAAATCTCTTTTCTAAGCACATTTTTCTAAAGATCGAGCTCATCCTTGTCTATTATTTCATCCAATAGTTTCTCCATAATTTCCCCAGTAATTGAGTCACATAAATAGTTTATAATGCAATTTATCTCTTCCTCTTTATGGGCTTGATCCTCCTCTTGATCAGCCCTTTCCGATCCAATGGGGCCTTCCCTCGGATGGGGAGAGCCATTCGAGTTGCTCTGACCATCCAAACTAGTAACCTAATCAGAGGAAAGAGGAAGGAATTCCTTCTCCCCACCCTTCCCATCCTTAGAAGCTGGAGAAATTTCTCCCTTCTTGAAAAGGCGTATCTCTGGATAAGCAGTCCTGCCTAGCTTATCCAACGACATTTCCTCAAGGGTATGAAGAGAAGAGGGGATCAACTGATCATCCCTACTCTGGTCTGCTATAATTTCCCCCTCTTCTACTCCTCAGGTTGCCTAGATAGCAAAGAGACTTCCTTGATCACAAACCCTCCCTACTCCATATTGAAATTGATGTCTACCTCAGGAATCATTCTAGGTTTTGATTGAGAAGAGGGGAATTCTAAGATCAAATCGGGAGCAGGGTCTAAATCCATAAACCCTTTATAAAATTTAGGGTAGATAAGGAAACACAACACCCCTATTCTAATTTCAATGGACCTTAAAGATTTAACACTAATATCCATGTTAATTATCATTGCACAGTTTGAATATTTCCTATTTTTATCACTAATCTCTACAAATTTACCCAAGTGATTACGTATATTTCTAATAATTTCTATGTCCATTAATTCTACTGGTAGGTTAGGGATCATAACTGGTCTATCTACCTTAAAATATTTCAGTTTGTTTGGGTTAAAATCCGATTGCCATTCTAGAAAAATAAAATCAAAACCTTTGAAAGTTGGAGATTTACCTGTTAGGAATTCCTCCTTATGCCTTGAATTACCATAATCAATATACATAGAACCCTCAGTCAAGATAGCTATACTTACTATCCATTTGAAGGAGGACTTGAACGATTCTGCAATAGCCTCTAATGGATTTCCAAGTCCCTGCCATCTAGCGAAAAACCCAAAATCCTTGCAAGATTGTTGAATCCTCTTAAACAAATTGTCATTAATCTCTAAAACATTTGCCAAATCTAAATTAGGGCTCTTATTTGTGATTGTCTCAGCCCCTGAGGCTTTAGGAGGCGTAAAAAATTTCTTGCCCTTACCCTCAAAAGCCCTAGGTCTAGTTTGAATACCAACCGACCTTCTGTAATTATTATTTCCAATGCTTCTAACATTATCTGAATGAGATCTGACCCGGGGACCTGGTTTTATGAAACCTTCCTCAAGATTCTGCAAATGGTTAAACCTATTGGAGATGATCGGCATAGTGCCTCCTTGGCAGCGGTTGTTCATTTTACCCTGCTCGCCAATTCCAGCCATCAAAGGGTTTTTCATAGCTACCATGCGAAACCTCCTAGGTTTCACCACTTGACATTCTGAATTAGCCTGAGGCAAGGGAGCCCTATTCCCCAGGTTGCAGACCATGGGCGTTGTATACACCTAAAAATGGTCTAAAGATAATTAATTAAATAATCAATTATTTAATTAATCCCCCTTCCTAATTTAATTGAATTCATTAGGCAATTTGATTAAATTCTCCCTTTCATCTACTTATTAATAAATCTAAGGATTTATTTAATAGGTTCATTTCAATAGTCCCCTTTGATTAATTAATTCAAATTAATTAATCCTCCCCCCATTTTTAATCAATTCTTCTAGTCCTCTAATTAATTAAAATAAATCAATTTATGAGTTGTTGAGAATTAATTAGTCTTTTCCTATTATTTGAATTTTTAAATTCAAATTACCCACATGCCTCCAAAATTCTAACAACATAACCTAATCATCCCTCTAACCTAATCCATCCCACCTAACCCTATCCTATCTTGTACATTCTAACCTCCTTATCCTAACCTCCTATGGTGTGGATATTTTCTTCTTGAGACACATGGCACTTTGGCCACATGTCTCCTCTCTTGGACACTTTCCCTTTTATGAGAAAAGCTCCTTGACACTTTTCACCATAGAGATGACAAGTGTCTCTTCCTCCAACCTCTTCTCCAACCTCCTCCAATTTTACCCTTGATATCTTCAGACTCAATCTTGATCATTGATTCCTGCCACCTCACCCCTGGCCTTGGAAATCCTATAAATATCGCCCATTTTGGAGCACAAAGGATCCCATCTCATTTTCATCTTATGCATTGTTATTATAGGCATATCATTTAAGTATTATTGTTATAGGCAATTGCATTAGCTTAATTTGATGATTTTCTAGCATAATTGTTGAATCATGTAGCTTAATCAATCTCTTTTCTAGCTTAATTGCATCATCATCATAGCTTAATCATGCATATCATTATCTTAATTAGTCTCTTGGATCAATCTAGCATAATCAATCTCATCTTTTCTTATCATTATCATTTCAAATCCTCCATCTAGGTGTAGTCAAGTCATTGGGATTGCTTATCCAGATCTGAGAGCAAATCCATACTCACATCTCTTAGGAGGCGATAGGTCGCTTTGTCATGGTTCATCTTTGTTTGCTTATTATTTTCTAACCATGCTTGTAATGATCTATTGAGTGTTTATGTTGCAGCTACAGGTATCACACATCACAGGCACGACATTTTGGCACCCATCGTGGGGCCGAAAAACTTATTTTTGGCTCTTAGCATCATCAAATTTCCGATTTAGCAGGTTGTTGGTCGGGTCTGATTGAGAATTTTTTATGAGTTCCCTCTGTGCCTCGTATGAGTTCCTTTGTGTCCTCATACAATCAGAGATAATTTTTTGTACGATCAGGTGAGAATTGTCGTACGAAATTTTGTTTCTGTGTTTTCAATGCAGATTGCATTTTAGGGTTTTCATGCTTCAATTTGATTATTACTAATGCTAAACCTAGTCTATTTGTGAGTTTTTCGGTAGCCTAACTAGTTTTTGTAGGATGATTGTCAAAGATTATGCTTGTCAAAGCTTCATTTCATGCACACATCATGACTACTAATGTATCTATTTTGCAGGTTGCCTAGGAGGACTCAACCAAACTTTATGTCTTCTTTAAACTTTCTAGGCACACTTATTTTTTCTAAAGGGAATGAACAATCATGCATTATGTGTTTTAATGATAGGCGAGTATTCTCTCACCTTTCTTAGGTGATCAAAAATCCAAAATCATCCTTTTCTTTCATTAGTGCATATCTTTAGCAGGCCTGCCCTCCCGAGGAGCTAATAACTCTAAGCCATTAAGGCCGGTGAGAGGGAAAGGACCCAAGTGGGAATGGCTAATGCCAAGTACTCTAACCCACTATAAAATAAATGTGATTTGATGAAAATCAAGTCAATGATAGTGCTCGAGAATACCTCTCCTCCATACCTTCGGGTATATCAAACCTGGGTTTTCAAGGCTAGGAGACCTCTTAATTGAGTTTATACCCCGATGCACTAAACATATTTCTTAATAGTTCCAATTAAATTAGAAGCTACCCAATTCACCTCCAAAAGGGGGATAATATTTGTTTAAGAGAGATAGTAACTCTCCCAAGACACTTGCCATATTGTGCCCCCATTAGCATTTGGAGTCGGATAATACGTTGTTGAGAATCCATTGCGTGAGACTCAGCGACCGTGTTCTGATTAGCTATTGGATGTGTACCTAAGTTTGCAAACAAAGGTTTTCTCTCTCAACCAACTTCCTTAGGTAGGTAGCGTAATGTGCTTGAGGTCACTTATCATATCACATGTTTGCTGTGTCTTCATCCCTAAAATACAAAATCAGACATTTAAAACTGGAAAACATAAGCAAAACATCAAACTTCAATAATCAAAATTTTACCAAACAAACATATTTGTCTCTGTTCTATCCTCTTTCGTATGCGTTTGATATTTTGTCATACGAGGTATCTACTTTTTCGTATGGTCCAGTGAGAATTGTCATACGAGCCAGTTTAGCAAAAAAGATTATGTCATCTTTCATCGTCCGGTCTAGTGAGAATTGTCATACGAGCCAGTTTAGTAGGGAATTTTGTGTCATCATTTATCATCTAGTTCTGTGAGAAAGCTCATACGAGTTTATGTCTTTTGTCCTACGAAATTTCTAGTTTTTCGTATAAGCCTATCTAAATTGTCGTTCATGACTGTATAGTCTATTGTATGAATTTATGTCTCTGTCTGTCCAAAACTATCTTCTTGCATGTCTTTTTTAGATCTGTCATATTTGCTTGGTCAGTTTACAGTGAGCATAAACACCTGTTATCTATCATTCTATGCTTAGATTGTCTTCTTGGTTCGCTTGGTCAAGTTATCACCTATCAAATTAGACTCTAGAAATAGACAACTCAAGACTTTCAAGTATTCACATTCAACAAGTTCAAGATCTAAACATCTCAAAGTGCATCATCACCCTCTTTGATAAACTGATCACTCAAAACATAGTTTCTCATCAAGATCTATCATCCTTTATCACAAAACTACAATGTTTGGTCAAAAGATAACCTTGTCCCACATAGTAGGATATATCATTCCTATTGGACTTGGTTTTGATCAAAATCATCATCATTGCACTCGAAAACCAAAGATCGAAAAACTTGCAAACTTTTAAACACTTGAACCATCTTTTTGTGTAATATCGCTCTATCACATTTATATTGACAGTTGATCACTTATCAAAGCAACTTTTGGAAAATTGAATCCTAGCACAATATCTAAGACACGTATATGCCCATTTTAACTAAAACTCAAAGATGAAAGATCACAGAGACAGAAATAGAAACATTTGAGATAGCTGAAGGTCATATCAACATGGAATATCAAAGCAAAATACAAGAAGACATAACAAGCCAACATATCAAAGAAATCAAACAAGTCCAAAATCAAAATCCAACTATGTCAAAACCTCACAAAGATTCAAATGAATCTCCAAAGAAAGGTGGCTCTTTTATGCAACTCTTAAAGAGATCCCTAAAGGATTTTGCTAAAGAAGATCAAAATCATGCACCTATGTCTAGCAATGGTTCATCTCCTCATTAGCAAATTTATTCTCCAAATGCACCTATTCCTAAACTTCTTAAAAGCTTGCAAGAACCTTCCATGGCACTCTCACCAAACAATATACCCATCAAACCTATTTTAGAGGATCCTATTCAAAGCTCATCTCCTTCATATCGAAGCATTGATTCCTTGCAACATCCCCATAGCACTCTCTTGCAAATTGAAGTCCTCATTCATAGAACACTCGTTAAATGTGTCCTAATAGATGGGGGAGCTGGCTTAAACATTTTCTCTTTGATTCTTGTTTGTCCTCTAGGTTATTCAAAAGATGCAGTTGATCCTCAGAAAAAGATAAAAATCAAAGCATATGATGAAGAAGAGCATTCCTCTAAAGGGATTGTGATATTACCCCTTAGAGTGGGACCTTTGTAGACAGACACAACATGCCAAGTTTTTGACTTGGACTTACCATACATCATACTCTTGGGAAGACCATGGATACATGACATATAGGCTATTCGATCAACATGTCATCAGTGCCTAAAGTTTCCCTACAATGGATAGGAAATCACGATCTTAGTAGACTCAAATCCATTGCAGTATTATAGTAATCTCAAACCAACTCAAGAGGTCATTGTTCCTCCTAATAGAGAGGCAACATCTTCAAGCACACAATCCAAAGAACAATCATTTGCATCAATTTTGTCAAGCATGGAAAAAAAAATGTAGCTAAGCGACGGAGGGAATGAAGAATATTTGCTATCATGGAAAAACAAACAAGAGCAACTTGAAATTGAAAGGGAAGAAGTAGATGTAGGTGTCGATATAGTTCACATGTATGCAATACAAACATTAGGAACTAGCCCACTTGAATCAGAATCACATTCGGTTGACTTGGACTTAATTGAGGACAATCAGGAGCTACTTGTGAGAGGTCATTCTAACGAAAGTATCGTTCTAGACATGGAAATATCTATTGAAAATTTTGACATCTCTATCATGACCCCTAATATCTTTGAAACAATTCAACATGAGGATCCTTTATCCTTAATCGCTCCTGAACCTATGGATTGAGAAAATGAAGGACATACTGCCATTGATACTGTAGACACCTAAAAATGTCTCATTGATCATGTACTAATTATTCCTCTAATTGATTAAATAATCTTTATTATTTAATTAATTTAATTAATCTATTTCTTCTAATTTCATATTTCCTCATCATCTTACTAATTATTCTATTTCTTATTCTATCATCATTTAATCATTTTAATCATTTTCTAATGTTAATTAAATATTTATTATTTAATTAATTATGATTAATTCCTCAATTTAAATAATCATTATTATTTAAATAAATCTCTAATTATTCAATTTCTATCTCTAATCATCTAATCATTTAACCCTCTTCTAAATATTAAATTAAATATTTATTTAATTAATTATGATTTAATCCTTTAATTTAAATAATCTTTATTATTTAATTGAATTCCATTTCTAAATAATTAAATAGTTTCTTTAAATTATTTAATTAACTAATTAATTCTTCCATTTCCAAATCCCCAGATTCTAAGTTTATTTAATTTTATCAATTCTTCTAATTTCATTTAATTTCATATTCTTCTAATTTCTTCCAAATTCAATTACATGTGCATGATTTCAAAAACCAAATTGAAAATCAAAGTCAAGTTCTAAATATATTCAAATACTAAATTGAATTAATAAATTCAATTATTTGAATAATATCTCATACAAGGATTAAATTAAAAATCTAAATCTAAATGCAAGCACATGCTAAATTAATTAATTAATTAACTCATTTATCTCTTCAAACTTCTATTTTCATCTTTCAGGTAGCTTTTTCTAAATTAAGCTCTCTGTGTCATCTTCTTTATTTCCACCAATCATTGTTTTTCTTCCTTCAGTTAGCATTTTCTCAATTAGTTGACTCAATTAATCTATTCAATCTATTGAGTTCCACTCCTACAATCAGCAGTTCAACTATCAATTTTCATTTGAGCTCACCCAAGTTCACACCTTTTGATCAATTTGTTCTACCTTTCAATCAATCTTCTCCAATTTTCTATAAATCGAGCATCCAATCTCCATTTTCAGTATCACAAACTTTGAATATTTGTGTCACTTGCACGTTACCAACGCAATATCTGAGAGCCATCATACCATGAAGAGGAGAAGAGCAATGGAAGTTCTACATAGTCACGGAATAGGGAGTTTTTATTGATTTCATTCATAATTCCTATTTTGCTTGGTTGTATTATTTCATTGTATTGTTTGTTAAATTCTGATTAGGATAGGGATCCGTGATTTCCCTTGTTTCTAATTGATTACTTTGTTAATAGAAGATGAATTTTGCATCCCACAGATACCTTTCCTAATGACCATGCCATATCTTTATATCTTAATGAAATCAAACCCACAACAACTTTCACCAGGGATTTTGCTAATGTATCTTCGAGTCAGGTGGGTGCCAAATCTTCTAGTCACAAAAGTGAAAATAAAGAAAACAATATCAGGACTAATACTAAAAACCATTTATTAGCAATATTAGACTGCGAAAAAGTTAAAAAAAAAGGACGCATCTAATGGTGAAAACCTCCTGGAGGCGTCGGAAGATGGGAGATTTGACACCTTACCTCAATTCTATCAAGAGAGGTCATTTATCCTAATAGAACCAACAGAGGTAGTTATCATTGGCACAACCAATCTATATCCAACAACTTCACTATCAGAACTAGCAAGGCAAAAATATTTTGAACCCTTCAAAAGATGGCAAATCAATTTTACCTGGTCATATGTAGACATTCCGGGGTTTGATACAGGATTCAGTTGAACAATTGGCCTTAGATAGATATAATAGCCTAGTTCTTTCTTATACAGTTAAATATGATCTAATCAATATTGAATGGATGATGAGGGATTTGGCTAGGGCTTCACAATTGGTTTCGCAGGTTCCTGATCGGGTTTAGTTTTCTTGTATTTTTCTAACTTTTTTTTTGTTGTCTGCATTCTATCATGCAATCAAGCTGTTAGTGCTACACAATTGACCAGATACCGTCACACATTTGGTCTGTCAGGTTTATGCATTCGGTCTGTCAGATTTATGCATTCGGTCTGTAAGTATCACGCAATCGCTCAGGTAGTATCACACAATCGCCTCTGTCAAGTTTTGAGTTTCTGTTTGTTGTTGGTTTAATTTTACTACTAATCTTCTATTTACAACCTGTGGCGGATTTGCAGAGAGGATTAGATTAGTAATTTTGCATGCACACTTCACACTTCAATTTTTAGTGCTTAAAAACAACAATAGTTAAAAAGTACATGCATGGATAATCTCACACTTCAATTTTTAGTGCTTAAAATCAACAATAGTTAAAAAGGACATGCATGGAAAATCTCACACTTCGTTGTTGGTGTTTAAAATGAACATGGGCTAAAATTGACATGTGTATATCTCACACTTGGTTTTTAGTGCTTAAAAATCAAACAAATGGTTAAAATTGACATGTATGCCTTCATTCTTGGATTTGGTGTTTAAAATTGACATGCACATGCAGATCTAACACCTAAATTTGGGCTATAAAATGAATGTGAATCAGGCTGCATTAGATTAAATCATTTTCTATTTTTTAAGGTAAAGAACTTTTCATTGTGTCTGGGGTGGACCTATAGTTGCACTAACTGACTTTCTACCCGCCATCGGGCTCTTGGGAGAAAGAAGGAAGGTGACAACGAAATCTAAATTTTCTTTTGTTCTACATAGTGAGGGGCATCTTTGACTAGGGATTTCATCACCCCACAGAGGTAGTTCTAATTGGGATGCATTGGGGATATCATCTCTCCTAGCGTACTCTTGAGTGGGTTTTTCGAGCCACTATATAAATATACTGGTCAGGCGGCTAGAGTGTTGAGTGAATTCGACATATGTGGGGGCCTTCCCTACACCAATAAGCACAACTAAAGCCTTAAGTGGCTTGCTCTAAGAATCCATCATTGGATAAGGACCCCTCAAAACCTAATACTAAGAACCAATTTAGTTGCCAAAAATCCTACATTCAGTGGTTCCGGGAGTGCGGATCGTACCCCATAGATACCCTTCATGTACCTTACACTATGATACAGGAATCCCTTGGCTAAAAGATCCTTAGATCTTCGGGGTAAGAGAGACTGGCATGCTCGAGAAGTGTGTGTCGTGGAGTGGATCCAGTGCTGCCAAACTCTCTATCTGTTCATTTTGTCTCAATATTTCATAAGGGCCTCATTGAATGGTGTGCACTATCCAACCTAAGATTGTATTCTGTGCTTTTTTATGTATTGTTGTGCTAGACCAGTATTGAGTCAGTCCCTTGGGCTATTTCAGGCCCTATCCCATGTATCTCTGAATTTTTTGAGATTGTATGAAAATTGAGTCAGTTGGCTATACATACCTACCAGCAATTGTTCTCAGATTTGGAAAACTACAAAACATTGTCCTACACACAAAGTTACCAAAAACAAAGTCTATTTTGAAACCGATTCTCAAAAAGTCCTTACATACTTGTGACCCTAGGCAGTCCCTTACATAGTCTCTTGCATAGTCCCACTTACGTCCTCATTATCATCCTATGTCTTTTGCATAGTCCCACTTACATCCTCATTATCGTCCTACGTCTTTTTCATAGTCCCACTTACATCCTCATTATCATCCTAAGTCTTTTGCATTATCATCCATATTAGCTACATAGTCCTACATTATCATATACGTCGCCATCTAGACCTCATATACATCTGTCTTAGTTCATCATCATTTGCATAATCATCCTAGAAAGTCATACCCCAAATGTCCAAAACACAATCATAAGATCAATCAAAATCAAACTCAACCTCAACTCAAATAATTTGGTCAAGTTAAACATTGTCACATTCAGAGAAATGGAGAAAATATCTTACATGTTGTGATCCTAGGTCCAAATCAAACAAGAAAACATCATGGATTGGCATTATACATTTTGTAGGGAAGGTGGAGGATTCATCCCTTCCATTCCTATTCCATCACCATCCATAGATATATTAGCTCAACAAATCAAAACTTTGCAACAACAAGTGACAAACATGGCTTGTCCTGACAACCATAGGAGCTGGTTAGAAAACATGATGAGAGAAGTGATGACCACAAGGGGATCAATATCAATTCAACCTTCTTCTTCTTCTTGTGAGACCATTCAAACATGCCAACCTTCATTCTTCAACAAAATAATTCCTACCTCAGTTCAACCCAACATTCAAAGTACCTCTTTCAGCCAAAATTAAACCCCATTCAACCAAAGTCCAAATCAAAATTCACATCAATCCAACATTCAAACCTCTTTCAACCAAAATCACACCCCTTTCAACCAAAGTCCAAATCAAAATTCATTCAACCAAAGTCAAACCTCTTTCACCCAAAATCATACTCCTTTCAACCAAAATCAAATCCCTTTCAAACAAATCCCAAATCAACCATATCTATCCACCATTTCATCATCCCCTAAAGTCATGCAAGACCAATCCATGCCATCTCTATCTAATAACACAACCTCCCAATCGTTATTCATCGTACAAATCCAATATAATTCAAGTCATGATTCAAAGGATCTCATTCAAAATCCTTCTTCGTCAGGCCAATATGTTGAAACATTCCAAGAATCTCCCATGAATTTCCAAACTCCTTCCCCATGTCAAGAGGATGATCCAAAATCATAAGAAATGAGTCCTGAAACAAATAAAGGTCAAGAACAACCACTTCCATCCTACCAAATTTTTTATCAAGATCCCACCGAACAATAATCTTATGATGATCCCCTCACTCTTTTCTATTCCATTCATAATGACACCCTTTCATCTCAAGAACAAAGTGTCCTTTCAAGTCCCATTCAACATCCACCTCCTAAGAAAGATCAAGATATCCCTTTCATCCTCCCTAATAATCCCTTTACAAACCAAGATCAAATCATACCTTTACCTTCACTTCCTAAAAAAGATCCCATTATTTCTCCAAATCTTGATCAAGGTCCCTCCATCCCTTCATCTCGATGTCATAATCCTCCATGTTCTTCATAAGATTCCCTCTCAAACAAACTTGTCATTTCTCCTAGTCTTTCTCATGATTCCTCTACACAAGTTGTTCATGAACCCCTTATCAATGAAATCACCAATCCAGATTATACTACACAGAGAATCTTGTTAACAATTGTATGTGAGCCATCATCACATGCCGAAGGGGTGACAGAAACAAGCATAACACCAACTAATGAGATCAACACCTGGTTGGTTTCATCATCCTCTTCAAGTGCATCAATAAAAACAGGCATAACACCCACTCATGTCATAACTTTGAAACCAATTTGTCTCATACACCCACACTTGATAGATTGGGGGCAAGATAATCTACCACAATTGGATTTCTTTGAAACTGATAAGGCTATAGCTGAATTCATGGGTTCCAGAGCTATATTTCCTTACGATGATCCACAAAATCAAAAAACTAATAAAATCAACATTGGAGATTTTGAACATGTACACCCCGCTGAGTCCTTATATCCTATTGAAAAACACATCTTTATCCAACTCTTCAAACAAATACCAATGAACTACCTACACAAATATTATACCTAGAGGTTGGGTTAGTTTAGTTTTTACTTTCTGCATTGCATATCATTTTATCCAAAGCACTGGATCGCATATAGTTTCTTTTTTAAGCACATCATATTTAATTTCATATAGCAGCATCAATAAAACAAGGCAATTGTTCAAGTTTATCATTTGTTTGCATCTAAGAGAAACAGGGGTCATCTCCTTTCTTAGATATTTAGACATGAAGTCTTTGAGGTCCTAAGGTCATTCATCTGCAACATTACCCTGTGACGACGCTTTACTTATGGTTGGGTAGTGATTTCACTATTTGAGACTTGTCAACCCAAAATCTATCAATTCCTATATCTCACATATTAATAAGATCTCTAATTCATTCTAGACACCTAGTTGATCATATGACTAGTGAAAAATCTAAAATTCTACTTCAGCACCGCTGTAATTATCACACCCAAGTAGGTTTCATTACTTACAAGTCAAGGCAAAAAAAGAAAAGAAAAAAGAGAAAAAGAGCTATGCCAAATATCCATCTAAAGGCAAAAAGAGCAATGATATATAACTAAAATATCATGTATACAAAATGCGATAAAAAGCTTGACTATGGGAACATGCAAGTAACTCCATCGGGGCTATGAATGCCTACTGGCAATGGAGCAATATTTGAGAAATTATAGTCTATAACCTCGTCGGAGCTCTCAAGGCTTGTTGGCAGCAAGGCTCTATTCAGGATGCTTTTGAAGTTAGGATAAACCATGTAGCTAGTCATATAGGATGCTAAGGATCTTTAGTAAACACAAGAGCAGGAATTAACATATCTGCACACACATGGGCAAAAGAAGATCAAAGTTTCAAGAACCAGTGGGGAAGTTTTCTGCATCTCTATTTGTAAATCCTAGTCACTAAGTGTGTTAAGATGAATGTTCTGAAGGGCCTTAGAGATTGATTGACTGCTTATCTATGAAATGTTTTGCACCTCCATTTCAATAGGTGTATTACAAATGCTAAAACAAACACAGTCAACCTTGTTCAAATAGGAAATGCATCTTCATCCTGCATATTGCATTCACATAGGTCATGTCAAAAATTCATTTGTCTCCACATACATTCTGTAGATCAGCATGTCATACAGGTCTGGACATTGCGGGCATAACTGAAAAAACCCTAAAAATCAGATAAAGTCTTGAAAAAAATCCTAAAAATCATATAAAGTCCCGAAAAAATTCAAAAACAATGAAAAACTCAAAATTCAAAAACAATGAAAAACTCAAAATCCAAAAACAATGAAAAACACAAAATCCAAAAAAATCGAAAACCACAAAATCCAAAAACATTGAAAAACTAAAAATACCCAAAAACATCCATATAATGTCTTGAAAAAATACCAAAAACATTCAAATACGATCCTAAAAAAAATCAACCAAAAACATCCATATACGATCCTGAAAAGATCAATTAAAAATATTAAAATATTGATCTACATAATCCAAAAACATCGAAAAAGATCTTGGAAAAGAACTAAAAATTGAAAATCAATCAATAAAAAAAACTTGCAATAAAATGTCTTGTGAGAAATAAATACCCTAGTAGATATCCAACAAACACTTTGCATGAAGTTAACAAAGGATACGACTATCCAGTCAAACATCTGTAATCAACTGATCAAACTGTCTTATCAATCATATCATATCCATATCAAAGTGATCATTATCTTGTCTTAAACAGAAGAGGATACACTCGAAATCAGACAGGTCATTCTTACATGGGGTCCACAACTTTCTGAGATCAGACATTATCAACCATCACATCAAACATTGAGAATGAAGGCACAATGTCAGTATAGCTGCTGAATTTTGTTTGGGTCAGTCTTTATCTTTTATCATTTGGCGATAGATATTGTTCCTATGCTACTCAAGGATGTCCACAAGTGACTAGAGGAGCCATGATGGTCATTATTTTTTTTCTTTGTTTGTTGCTTGTCTGCTACGTGTTTGTTTCTACAATGAGATATCTTTACATCTTGGTTCCTTATACCTTGATGTGCTAAGCTTCATTTTTCAATAATAAGGCTCAGTGATGAATATATATTGACGCAATAAAATATGTGACACAGGTTCATGATTCATTCAATTTCATTCTCATTTTCATCTCATTTGCTTCTTTCTAGTTTGCTGATTCTTTTATCATCTCTTTCTAAATCATATCAATCATCTTCAATTGCTTCTAATTCTCATCTAACATTATTCTATTTCATCAATCTATTCTCTCATATTCTATCTCAATATCATCTTCACATCACCTATCTCTATCTCTAATCAACTAACCATTCTTCTATCTTTCATCTCACATTCTTCTTTTTTTGAGAGATCATTCATGTCTTTAACACACAAACAATCTCTCGAGGGGGCATTACACCCTAAGTATCATTGGGGCATACTGGGGCAGAATTTTTTGCTTTCTTTGAAACAACATCATTCTGACATTGTCTCAAAGAAGGGCAAATGTAGACACCTAAAAATGTCTCATTGATCATGTACTAATTATTCCGCTAATTGATTAAATAATCTTTATTATTTAATTAATCTATTTCTTCTAATTTCATATTTCCTCATCATCTTACTAATTATTCTATTTCTTATTCTATCATCATTCAATCATTTTCTAATGTTAATTAAATATTTATTATTTAATTAATTATGATTAATTCCTCAATTTAAATAATCTTTATTATTTAAATAAATTACTAATTATTAAATTTCTATCTCTAATCCTCTAATCATTCAACCTTCTTCTAAATATTAAAATAAATATTTATTTAATTAATTATGATTTAATCCTTTAATTTAAATAATCTTTATTATTTAATTGAATTCCGTTTCTAAATAATTAAATACTTTATTTAAATTATTTAATTAACTAATTAATTCTTCCATTTCCAAATCCCCAAATTCTAATTTCATTTAATTTTATCAATTCTTTTAATTTCATTTAATTTCATATTCTTCTAATTTCTTCCAAATTCAATTACATGTGCATGATTTCAAAAACCAAATTGAAAATCAAAGTCAAGTTCTAAATATATTCAAATACTAAATTGAATTAATAAATTCAATTATTTGAATAATATCTCATACAAGGATTAAATTAAAAATCTAAATCTAACTACAAGCACATGCTAAATTAATTAATTAAATCATTTATCTCTTCAAACTTCTATTTTCATCTTTCAGTTAGCTTTTCCTAAATTAAGCTCTTTGTGTCATCTTCTTTATTTCCACCAATCATTCTTTTTCTTCCTTCAGTCATCTTTTTCTCAATTAGTTGACTCAATTAATCTATTCAATCTATTGAGTTCCACTCCTACAATCAGTAGTTCAACTATCAATTTTCAATTGAGTTCACCTAAGTTCACACCTCTTGATCAATCTATTCTACCTTTCAATCAATCTTCTCCAATTTTTTATAAATTGAGCATCCAATCTCCATTTTCAGAGTCATGAACTTTGAATCTTTGTGTCACTTGCAGGTTACCAGTGTAATATCTGAGAGCCATCATACCACGAAGAGGAGAAGAGCAATGGAAGTTCTACGCAGTCACGGAATAGAGATTTTTTATTGATTTCATTCATAATTCCTATTTTGCTTGTTTGTATCATTTCATTGTATTCTTTGTTAAATTCTGATTAGGATAGGGATTCATGATTTCCCTTGTTTCTAATTGATTACTTTGTTAATAGAAGATGAATTTTGCATCCCACAGATACCTTTCCTAATGACCATGCCATATCTTTATATCTTAATGAAATCAAACCCACAGCAACTTTCACCAGGGATTTTGCTAAAGTATCTTCGAGTCAGGTGGGTGCCAAATCTTCTAGTCGCAAAAGTGAAAATAAAGAAAACAATATCAGGACTAATACTAAAAACCATTTATTAGCAATATTAGACTGCGAAAAAGTTAAAAAAAAAGGACGCATCTAATGGTGAAAACCTCCTGGAGGCGTCGAAAGATGGGAGATTTGACACCTTACCTCAATTCTATCAAGAGAGGTCATTTATCCTAATAGAACCAACAGAGGTAGTTATCATTGGCACAACCAATCTATATCCAACAACTTCACTATCAGAACTAGCAAGGCAAAAATATTTTGAACCCTTCAAAAGATGGCAAATCAATTTTACCTGGTCATATGTAGACATTCCGGGGTTTGATCCATATCTTACAATACATCACTCAAATATTAGTCCAAGAGCAAGCATCAATAATGGAACACAACATGGAATAGGAGCAGGTATTCTATTCATCACACCACAAGGTCATACAATCCCAAAAGCATACAAATTAAGCTTTCCATGCACCAACAAGACAACAGAATATGAAGCTTTGGTTACAGGAATCAAAATGGCTATAGAATGGAACATTACACAACATCAAGTCTTTGGAGACTTTGTATGGCCTTCCCCAAACCAAGCTTTGATTAACTTAGTTGACCATGTTGACCCTATTAATAAATTCCTTATAATTCAATAAAATGGACTGTGTTAGGCAGATAGATTGGTGAGAAAAGTAATTGAACCAAGTTATAGAATTATTGCACCTTGTGGTGTACATTTTGATGTGTTATGAAATTGAAATCCTAAAAGATCCACTGATTGGCTAATCTTGATCTGACATATGTCAGCTATATCTGGATTTAGAACTCATCGGATTCCATGATTTGGATAATATTGATGTAGGATTGATGCTTCATTTATATGCTTTATGGTATAGAACTCTATATGATTCTAGAATAGGATAAATTGGAGATGATGTATGTCATTATTAGATTTGCAGGACTTTATTATGATGATAGAATTAGGATGTATGTTTTATGTGTGGACCAAAATTATGAGAATTATGATAATTGCTTATGTGGATTTATTTGAGTATGCGATATAGTGAATTGTTCAAATGTAAATTGTATGCAATGTGGTTGATGTGTATTCCAATTCATGTGTTTAATATTATACGAGGTTATTGGAAATTACTAATGTGTATTTGAGTGGCGCAGGAAAAGATTACCCATGTGACCATGGAAATATTACGGAGAACCAAACCTAGACCTATGTATGTGTGTAAAGCCAGGGTTTGTCTATTTGGAGAGACAACACCCCGTTTGTGTTTTATTTTATTCATAAAAGTAAATGATGCATGTGTGTTAAGTGTTATTTAATTGATTTATGTAAAATCCACAAGAGACGATTTCATGTATAAATTTGTAAAAGTATTTTCTTTGTGTCACTTGACACATGTGTGGATTTATGTTTGAATTTTTAAATTTGACTCTTGGTGGGAATTGTTTAACTATAGCTTTTTTAATTAATGTAATGAGATTCCATAAATGCCTTGGGTAAAGAATCTTTGGGATGGTCAACATAGGTTTGACCCGAAAATAAACTTCAGAGGGGTTTAAAAAAGGGTTAAATGGACACCTAGGGGTAGTTTAATAGGGTTTCCTAAAGCCCATAAGGTATCCCTAAGGGTTAGGGGTAATTTTAGGCAAGTTTCTACTCCCATGTGACCTTTTAGACACCCTAAAAAGTGACTTTTCTAAGTTGTGCGAAAATTGAATTAGAAGACTTGAACTATGTTGAAAACCTTCCTTTTCGAATGAGAGTTTCCTTTCCCATTTTACCTTACCTTCCTTTTTAGTTTTTGGAAACTTGTGAGAACTCTCACAATGGACTTCCTAAGCAAGAATTAGAAAATTTGTGGGTAATCACCCACTCTCCATTTTTGGAGACAAAAGAATTTTGGAAAGAATAAGCTAGATTTTTGCATTGAAAATTTTGCTAAGGGTAGAAAGGGAAGAACCGTGGAATTGGGCTGCTCATCCTCAGCAAAACTAGCATACCTTTGGGCAGATTAAGGTTGGTTGTATCTTTCTTATAATGGATTTCTTATTGCATGTGTTTTTTGAAAGTAATGTTTGTGAAAAAGACTAGTTTCCGTGCATGTTCTCTTGGAAATTTATTTGGTATTTTTGTGTTTATACATTGTATGTGTTTTTGGGAGTCATCAAGACCTCTTACTCTTAGGAGAGAGGAGGATCTTGTGGGTGGTAGAAGTGATAGCCCTCGAGTGAGAGGCTCTCGTTATGAGAGTGATCACAAGGGATTTTATAGACCCTTGCTGCATGGCTTGTTTATGCATTTGGGGTCATAAGGAGGGAATTAAGGCATGAATGCCTTGGGGGGTATAAGGAATGTGGGGTTGTTATACTTGATGTATTTGGTTTGCCATGAGGTGGCTATATGTTTCGGTTTACCATGAGGTGGCTATATGTTTTACCATACTGCAGTCTCCTCAAGGTACTTGGTCCACTACCACCCTTGAAAAGACATCACAAATGTGTGGTGCAGTGAAGGCGGGTTGGGATTGTGTTTGAGATTGTGTTTCCCTTGTCTTTTGTGTTTGCATGTGTGTTACCCGTCTAGGGCTTGGTTCTCTGAGCTCGGCGGTGGCTACCAGTTAGCCTAGGTTGGGAGGTGAGCACTCCATGGTCATAGCTTTGATTTAAAATGCAGGTTGTTGGAAGAGAGAATAGGACAAGTGGAAGTTTGTTGGAGTTATTTGTTGCAGAAAAATAATTGTAAATGTAATTATCATTTTGAAAGTTCTCATTTATTTGAAAGGAGAGACCTGTATGTAAAGTGACAATAGTGTCTTTGAAATATGTTTTAAAGAAATGTAATAATTATTTGTACTAGATTGCAGAAAAGAAATAAGTATTTTCTGGTTTTAATTTTCTATGGTTCTGAAGAAAAAAAAAAATTATATCATTTGTTGTGTATAGAATACCTTGAAAAGTAAGACAATGGTTTATTTCCTTTATGCATTAAAACAAATTATTAGAGAGGAAATGGAATTAGATTTGCATGCATATAGTAGGCTAGTAATAAAACATTTTGATCTATACATGGGAATGTAAAATTTAGTTTATTTAAAACTGTTATTTAAATTATTTGCAGTAAATAAAATAAAGAAGAAAAATATTATTATATCCATCTCTAAAGTTTTATTTAACAATTACAGGTTATTCTAGTTATGGTTAAATTTAGTAAATTTTGTCATTTAAACAGTTGTTGTAGATTTGTCAGACTCTGTCATTTGTTTATTTCAGAATTAATTTCGATAGTTAATCAGATTGAATGGAGATAAATAAAGTCTAAAGATGTTGTTTCTAAACATATCTAATGCTGTAAAATTTCTTTATTTTTTTTAGGAAGGAAAATCTATAATTAGATAGCCAAATCATCTCCTTAGCAATTAGGAGAATAATGAAAGGAAATATATTAAAAGTGATAGTATATCTCTGATTTATGATAATTTATATTTTTTTTTTTTTTAAAAAGAGGTTGACCTAGATCTAGTATGCAACAGAAAAATAAATTTATACGATTAATAAACATATGTTCATTGTTTTCATTCTTAAAACATACCTATTATATAATATTAATATATATATATATATATATATATTATATTGTAAGTTAAACTTACAAAAAAGAACAAAATTATTTAAACAAAAATTTTAAATATTAAAAAAAAAAAGAAATAGAAAAAAAAATTAAAACCTAAATTTTGTGGGAGACTTAGCCCCTTGCACCATGGGCGGCAACCCTCCAGTGGCGGCTGCAGCCGCTACTATGGGCCGCAACCCACATTAGGGAAGGCTTCGGCCCTCCCCCTCTGTGGGCGATGTCCCACCGCAGCGGCGCTGTCGGGCTATGGGCCGAGACTCGCAGGCTCGGTAGTAGCCACCCTGCAGGGAGCCCCAATTGTTCTCCTTCGCTGCAAACTGTATCTTGAAACCCTCTTCCGCTGCTCCTCTTCGCTCTGACCTAATATCAATAAACACGAAAGGAATAAACCCTAGCCTGGGTAGGGCTAGGGAAAATGGAAGTAAGAAAAGTTTTCTTTAAAAAAAAAAATAGAAGGGGCATTAATATATAATTAAAATTAGGGTTTACTATAAAGTGAAAGCTTTTTCTAGTTATAAATATATTTTGTATATAAAAATAAATACATGTCTATATACATATATACATTAAAAATATATATATATATACATATATTTTATAAATAGAGTTTTAATTAATGAATGGATAATTGTAAATTTGGTATTTCTTTAAATGGTCATAAATTATATATGTTTTAACAAACATATGAATGTAATTTTTTTTTTAAATGTGATTAAACTCAAAATATACATAGAGTTTTAGACTATTATAAACATTAGAATAAATTGGGCAAGATTATTTTGGCTATTGGGAGATTTTTAAACTCATTTTAATCCTTGATTTATAAATAATATTAGACATTAAAAAATAAAGTGTTAGGTCAAATTTAAATTTTTCCTTAAGACAAATTTTGACTTTTTTGAGATTAATAATATCTTCGCCAAATATCTTTAGAGAATTTTAATTAAGTTAAATTAGTGATTAAAATCGTTGGGATAATAATAAATTTTCTTTGAGAATTAATCTTCCGCATTTATTTAAGTTTGCTATCGTTTACTTAAGTTAATAATTAGAGTTAACTCTAAACGTGAATTACAAAAACTTACTAGAGCATTTCATTATCGCTAAATTTAATTGAGACAGTTGTGAGTAAAAATTTTTTTTATTCCATTCTTGCCCTAAATTTTGGGCATGACAGACTCTCAGCTCCTCATTAATCAAATAAATGATGATTATCAAACAAAGGATGAAAAGTTGATGCCTTATAAAAAGATGGCTGATGATGTAAAGAAATACTTTCTAGAAAAAAAATTTCAGCAAATTCCAAGGAATGACAACAAAACAACAGATGCCATGGCTCCACTTGCTTCTCTACTTCAGACACAAGAAAATCAACAACGTTATGAATTCCTGGCAAAAGAGTTGTTTTACCCTGCTCATAATTGTCCTAGTTCCCAAACTATCTGTCACCTTGTTGGGCATGATTCCTCCCGTTATAGTCAAACTTACACATACCTGAAAGATTATATCCTCCCTCTTGACTTGTCGAAAAATCAAAAAAACTTTATTCGCCAATCCTCCCATTATACTCTCATCGCGGACACCCTATTTAAACGAGGTCTAGATGGTATTCTTTTAAGATGTCTCAAACAAGAAGAATCTGAGAAGGCCTTACATGAAGTCCATAACGACATTTGTGGCACTCATTCAAGTTGTCTTACCCTTTCGAAAAAACTCATACGCTTCGGCTATTACTGGCCAACTATGGAACGAGATTCTTTTCAAATAGCTAGAACATGCAAACAATGTCAGATCCATGGGAATTTGATTCATGCACCAGCACAAGAACTTCATGCTTTGACAACATCTTGGCCTTTCTGTCAATGGGGCCTTGATCTAGTAGTAAAGATAAATCCTTCTTCATCTAATGGTCACAAATTCATCCTTGTCGCTACAAAATATTTCACAAAATGGATTGAGGCAGTACCTCTCACAAATATCACAAGAAAACAAATTACTGCATTTATCTTGAACTACATCATCTGTCGCTATGGAATACCCATGACCATTATCACTAATAATGGGCGACCGTTCAAGAATCAGGATGTACAAGAACTATGTGATAAATTCAAGATCCAACACAAATTTTCCACACCCTACTATCCACAAGGGAATGGGCAAGCGAAATCATCAAACAAAACTATTTTGAAAATCCTCAAAAAGACAATGAATGATGCTGGAAGAGATTGGCATATTCAATTGAACCCGGCTCTATGGGCCTACCGTACTAGTATCCACACACCAATAGGGGTCACACCTTTCTCTCTAGTTTATGGATCAGAAGCAATACTGTCAATAGAAGTAGAGATACCTTCTCTACAAGTATCATTAAAAGGTCTTATCCCAGATGAAGAACAATGAGTCTCTAGATTGCATGAGTTAGAATTGATCCATGAATGAAGACAAAATGTCTTTGATCATTTAAAGGTATATCAACAAATAAGGTGTCAAAGTTATAATCACAAGGTCAAACCACAAGTCTTTCAAGTTGGAGAACTAGTACTAAAGGAAAATCTACACAACCAGACAGATCGAGAAAATAAAGAAAAGTTTGAACCAAACTGGTTAGGTCTGTTTGTGGTCACAATAGTATTTGGGTCAAGAGCATATCAACTATCAACATAGGACAGGGATCAACTCGAAGAACCCATCAATAGCATGCATCTAAAGAAGTTTTATGTCTGAAAAAATAGAAAATCCCAAAAACAGTGAAAAAATAGAAATTCCAAAAACAGTGGAAAAGCAGAAAATTCAAAAAAAAAAAGTGAAAAAGCAGAAAAATCCAAAAACAATGGAAAAACAGAAAAATCCAAAAACAGTGACAAAGCAAAAAATCCAAAAAAAAGTGAAAAAGCAGAAAAATCCAAAAACAGTGAAAAAGCAAAAAATTCAAAAATAGTGAAAAAGCAGAAAATCCAAAAAAAAAATCAAATATGAGAAAAAGTGCAATAGAAATAGATGGTGAAAACCTGGCAAACAGGGGCTATATGTTCGCTAGCTCTTCCATCTATTGGTTCATGCATCCTTCCTCTTGCATTCTTTTCCATCGGTGTTGTTCATATCCATAATAAAGCCTTTGTATATATGCAGACATCTCGGGTGGCTTCTCGCCATGGTTTGGATCAATGGGTATATCATAATGAATTTGGTTCTAGCCTTGGGGCAAAATCCTACACCTAGTTGGGGGAAACATTTTTGATCATTTTGAGCTTAATCAAATAGGTAGAATAATGTTCAGGCAACCCTTGTCAAGCGACAACTGAGACACATCCAACATTGAACATGAGATCAAATTGTCAACCATCAAACTATCGCATGTCAGTCTAAGCACATTCACACACTTTTCAATGGATGATATCTTTTGGATAATGATTTTAACATGCTTGTTCAACTTTTCTATCTTGATTTTAGAGTAACTCTAGGATGTCTCTGACTAGAGGAACAAGGAAGGAACATGATATTTTTCTTGTCTGTTGTCTGTAAATTAATCATTAATATGTGTAAATTTGTCTTAGGACATGATCATCAGAGTATCATCGAAGACATTTCCGATTTGCATATTGAAATGGTTAATACTGCCTGTTTTACACAAGCAACACTCAAGTCATCTTGGTTCAATTATACCTCGATGCTTGTGCTAACTTGTCATATCAAAATCCAGGAAAGTCATGCTCAGGTCATCATGGTTTAATTATACCATCGATGTTTGCACTCACTTCCCACATTTAAAAAGCTCAATGATGACAAAACGCAATAACCTAGTGACTGGTCTAGTCATAGCTTTGCATTTCATTTACATTGGCATTTGCATTTAGCTTGCATTTCATTCTTGCATGGGATCTCGCATGCTCATTTTATCCAAGGTTAAATCTATCACAGAAATCATCAAGGTATCATCATAGGTGTATACGCAATCAAAATGATGACTCATCTCTATCCAGATATTATCGACTTAGCGAAAAACTTATACTCCCCTACCAACAGAACCAACATCAACATATGTAAATCTTCCTGCAACTTGATATCAACAAACTGTCATTTCTTATTCAATCGATTTAATCTATTCTATCATGTCTTATATAGGATGTATCTTTCCCGAAATCAGACATTCTGATCATGTCTTATATAGGATATATCATTCCTAAAACCAGATGCTCTGATCATCTTTGTCTTATATAGGAGGTGTCATTCCTGAAACTAGATCAAATCTTGATCCTATCAATCTAATCAATCAAGCTTTATCAATAATCAAAAACCACATCACCTTGATCATAGAACTCACATTTTCATCAACCACAGTTGCAGAAAACAAATCATTTCTACTCCGGATATCAATTTCGCAAAGATCCAGACACTCCAAAGATCAATTATCTCAATTGACCTCCTGAGGGGGCGTCATCGTACTGCAATTTATCAATCAATAGTTGGGGCATCCTATCGAACCAATATCATCATCAAAATGAGGTTATTCTTTGAATCAATGTGTCATCACAACTCGCTTCAAAGAGGGGCAAAATGTATACACCTAAAAATGGTTTGAAGATAATTAATTAAATAAGGAATTATTTAATTAACCCCCCTTCCTAATTTGAATTCATTAGGCAATTTGATTAAATTCTCCCTTTCATCTACTTATTAATAAATCTAAGGATTTATTTAATAGGTTCATTTCAATAGTCTCCTTTGATTAATTAATCCTCCCCCGATTTTCAATCAATTCTTCTAATCCTCTAATTAATTAAAACAAATCAATTTATGAGTTGTTGAGAATTAATTAGTCTTTTCCTATTATTTGAATTTTTAAATTCAAATTACCCACATGCCTCCTAGCTTCTAACCACCTAACCTAACCATCCCTCTAACCTAACCCATTCCACCTAACCTTGGGTTTGCCTAACCCTATCCTATCTTGCACATTCTAACCTCCTTATCCTAACCTCGTATGGTGTGGATATTTTCTTCTTGAGACACATGGCACTTTGGCCACATGTCTCCTCTCTTGGACACTTGCCCTTTTAAGAGCAAAGCTCCTTGACACTTGTCACCATAGAGATGACAAGTGTCTCTTCCTCCAACCTCTTCTCCAACCTCCTCCAATTTCACCCTTGATATCTTTAGACTCAATCTTGACTGTTGATTCCTGCCACCTCACCCCTGGCCTTGGAAATCCTATAAATATCCCCCATTTTGGAGCACAAAGGATCTCATCTCAGTTTCATCTTATGCATTGTTATTATAGGCATATCATTTAAGCATTATTGTTATAGGCAATTGCATTAGCTTAATTTGGTGATTTTCTAGCATAATTGTTGAATCATGTAGCTTAATCAATCTCTTTTCTAGCTTAATTGCATCATCATCATAGCTTAATTATGCATATCATTAGCTTAATTAGTCTCTTGGATCAATCTAGCATAATCAATCCCATCGTTGCATATCATTATCATTTCAAATCCTCCATCTAGGTGCAGTCAAGTCACTGGGATTGCTTATCCAGATCTGAGATCAAATCTATACTCGCATATCTTAAGAGGCAATAGGTCGCTTTGTCATGGTTCATATTTGTTTTCTTATTATTTTCTAACCATGCTTGTAATGATCTATTGAGTGTTTGTGTTGCAGCTGTAGGTATCACACATCACATGCACGATAGGCATATATTTGGTTCATTCAAAAATCCACCTCTGTTGATCAAGGCCTGGAGATTTCCGCAAAGGAAATCGCGATGACAAATTCACTCAGCTCCTTCGCTTCATTATTTTGCTTTCGTTCCTTAATGTGCGATTATTATTATTATTAGAAAATTATTATTCATTAATGTTTATTTTATGGATTTATATTTTTTTGGTTATTTGGAATTATGGAAATTAATTAATCAATTACTACATATAGTCATTGGCGTAAATTATTAAATAATGGTTAGTACGAATACAATATATTTATACATGTTTATTTACTGGGACTTTATAATTAATTAATAATTAAATTGGTGGAATTATATTAGTTTAGTATTTATGCTTATCAGTACATCCATTTATTTATTTATTATTTATTTGATTATTTTATATGTATATGGGAGATATTTATAGTATTGAGTTTAAAATATATTGGCTACAACATTTATATGTATCTGTACATTTAATTATTTGTTAATTGTTTATCTATTTATTTATTTTTGGCTCATCTATTTATTGGTTATTTATTATTTATTTATATTGGTTTTGATATATTATTTGAGCTTTTGATTTGTTGGATTATTATTTATTTATTGTTGGATTATTTATTCTTTTGATTATTTATTTATTTGCATTATTGTTTTATTTATTTGTTATTATTTATGTACCTACCCCTTGTTATGATTGGCCCTCTTGGGAGTTGTGATTGCGAGGATAATATTAATTAATTGTTTATTTATTTATTTATATTATTTGTCATTTTATATTTAATTGGAGCATTTATTTAAATTGCCTTTGATTTATTTTATTGGGCTTTAATTTGTTAATATTGTTTATTATATTATTATTATTACATTCTCTTGTTACTAATTGAGTAATTAAATATTATGTTTATACCTACCCTATTATTTTATTGGTTGAGATTTAAGGATAAGTAAATAATATTATTCTTACCTCGATTTTTGGAAGGGGGTTTGTATAGAATATATTTTATTGAAATCTTTTGATTGGCGGATATTCTTTTGTAGTTTTGAATGAGATTCTTTTTATTGGATTTGTGAGCATTTTTGTGGGTGTGCTTCTAGATATCTTGCTGTGACTTTTGGATTTTAGAATTTCTTGGAGTGAGAATTGCTTGGTTAAGTTTAATTTTGGAAAGCTTGTTGGTTTGGATTTTTTCACTTCTATGCTTGCATTACCATCACTCTACTTCCAGGTTGGAGATCTTTTTCCATTCTTGCATTTTGATTTTTGAAAAGAGATGTTTTCTCCGTGACTATTAAAAGATTGTTTAGGGAGATTTGGGAATGAATGATTATTCTATTATCAGTAATTGGGAGTAATATTTTGGGAAAAAGATCTATATATGATTTTATGAATTTTTGTGTTGTATTGCCTAAAAAGGGCATTTGTGTATGTTGATATGTTGATTATAAGTTGGCTATGAATGTATTGTGGTAACGGTTGGTTTTGTGAGGTTTATTTGTTGTTGCATACCCCATCTTGTGTCCATTTGGTTTGATTAGATCTGGAGTGGCTATGTCTATAATCTTTTATGTGCAAGTTATTGTCGGTATAAGTTGGAATTCTTGGATGTGTTTTACTGTTGGCCTTGACAAGTCTTTGTTTTGGCTTCTTATTGGCTTTTAGTGACTTCTAGGTCATATTTATGCCATTGTAAGGCCCGTGCCCGAATCTGGGCAAATTTTAGTATCTTTGTATCCCATTTTTTGTGAGTTAGACCCTTGTTACAATAGCTCTAAAATAGAGAACAATATCACTATTCTAGGCTACAATAGCACCAAAAGTAGTATCAATAGATTTTTGGGTTGGTTTTTGAGTCCCTCAGTTGATTTCTCTATTTAGTCTTCATTCCAGAGGCTTGTTTTATTATGTTTGAAGGTTTTGGGGCATTGTGCCATTCATTTGTGATGTGTGTGAATCCATTTGGGCTCCGACAAGTGGTTTTGTTCTTTTCTGTTGAGTTTTTGATATGTTGCTCCAGCAAGTTGAGTGATTCCTTGTTGTTGAGGATGATTAATTGTATCTCCAGAGAGAGGTTATGTTGTGCCTCACTGTGGAGGATCATTCTATGTTATTGGATTCATGTATTGCCCATATTTATGTGTATTTTACATTCTTAAGTCTCTCTTTATTATTTCATTTTGGCATTATGATCTTATGGCCTGATCCTTGCTAAGTGTCTATTGATGACAATCTTTGTGATTTAGTTGTATCAGTTTTGTAATGATTTTTGGATGCTTTCCATGTTGAGATTAATGCTATTATTGTGTTGTATTTTGTTATGTGTTACCCTATGGCTTGACATATGATTAGGGGGAGTGGGATTCCTTGTGATGACCAGGGTCACGTGAGTTAGGTTGCTTCGTACCTAGACCACTAGGGCACATTGGGAGTTTTCCTTTTTGTAATTCAGTGATAACATTTAATAATTGATTGGGTTTGGGTTTCACCTAATAAAATAATTTTATTTGGTTTGGGCCATGTGAGATGGCCAGCTGATCTCCCTTGTACTCACATAGGTTGAGATGGCTCCACATGTCTATTAAGGGATTGCTTTCACCCTTCTTTTGTGAGGGTACCTTGTATGTCTATTAGGAGTATGGATTGCTCTTCTTTGTGAGGATAGCATACATGTCTACTATGGGTGCATATTTACCTTCTTTGTGAGGCTAGCATGTAGGAGCGTGGCAAGTAAGGATGGCCATATTCCCTTCTATATGAGGACAACATGTGATGACACTCTAGCCCTACATGTGACCATGTCCATATGCCATGATGTAGTGTACACCTCTGGAAGAGTTTATTGTTGATTTCATCCTTGTGTTGTCATGTGATTATTGGTGTGTTGAGTTCATTATGCACTATGTTGAGTCCCATGGTTGTTAGGTGTCAACCTAGGTCTTGAGTGAGTATTGGAACCCCATGTTATCTCCTAGCACAGAGAGTGGTTCCTATTTGGTTCCACATGGTTGGGTGGTTTTATGCCTTCTCCCATTGGGATATTCTTCTTCTTGGATGCTAGCGTGCATAGATTGGATTCTTGGATTCTTCATTATGTAGATATTCTTTGGAGCTGATATCTATATACTTGGAATAGAAAACAACATATCATGATGATTTGTATTTGTAGATGAAATCATGTGCCCCTAAGTTATGTATCTTCATGTATTTGTTGATGTAATTGAAAGGGAATATGTAGTAGTTTAGGAGGAGTTCTCATTGCATATTCATTGATGTATTGGATACTCGTTTATGTAATGTTAGAGTATAGTTTGATGTGAAAGAAAGGGATAGTATTTGTATGTTTGTATTGTGTGAAATTGTAAGATGGAATTGTATGTATGACCTTAAGGAAAATTTAAGATGAAAGATTAGTAGTTGTTGTTATAGACTTTGTTTAAGTAATGGAAATCATTTAGGTGTGATGGATTATGTTGCTTAGGAGATTGAGCTTCTTGTCTTAGAGATTTGTAGTAAAAACTTAAAGGATATTCTAGTATTTTTAAATAGAATGGTTATATTAGCTATGTTTATTTTATGATGAATGAAAGAATGGATATTAGGAGTATTTGATTTGGTAGTTTCTAAAAGAATCTAAAGAGTATGTTATGTGACTAAGTTATACATATAAAGTATTTATCATAGTTGTATGGAAAGTAAATGAATATATGGATAATATAATATGATGTTATAAGATGAATATGAGATGTGTTAAGATTTTGTCAAGTAGTGACGCTGAGATACCCTAGGGAATGGATTTGCATTGTATGAGTTTATATAGAGTTATGTTAATGGTTAAATGGTTATTTCACTTGCGTAATATGATTCTATGGTTATGCTCTTTTTTATTTAGGTATTCATGTATATAGTTAATGATGCATTGATGAATAATGGTAGTAATGTTACATTAATAAATGCTAGTAATAGCATAGTTGTAATGGTTATCTTAAAAGAAAAAAAAATTATCTCTATTTGTTGGCAGATTTTGGTTTAATTCTCTAGGGTATTTTGGAGGGCATTACAGAAATAATGATAGAACCCTTCAAAGTTTGAAAGGCACGAGTAGCAATTGCGCAACAATGAGGTTGATTAATGCAAGTACAATGGAATCAATATGATGAATGCGAAGAATCAATGAGATGCAATAGATGTTTTCACTTTTAAGATAAGTGCATCGGGACGATGTACAATTTAAGGGGGGAAGGATGCCATAACCCTCTCTCTCTATCTTTGTGAAACTTGTTATTATTGTTATTCATATGAGTTTTGTGATTAGATTAGAAATAATTTGTTTATTATGGTTGAAAAGTATTATAACAAAATGATTAAATAATGAGCACACACACTTGAGAATATAATTTGAATGAAAAATATTTAATTACCTAAATTCTATTTGAGCACATGTCGTTGTAGAAATTGGAAGCTTATAGAGGGAATTTTTCAAATTCCATGATCTTGCAAGTAACTCCTCCACTATCCCAATCTTGAAAAGAAACCTCCATTTTCAATTAATGATCTTGGTAATGGAATGGATGCATTTTTCCTATATAATGAATGCAATCTTTTAAAAAGGGATGCTCATGGTTATGTGTGAAGAAATGGTTCTCAAGTTTTCTCATTTGATAGAAGTAGGATTTCTTTGTAGTCACAATCTTTTGGTAGATTTGTTAAGAGGGATTCTCATCAAGTTGCGAGGAAGAACTAGAAATGATAGCTAGAAGTTGGAGAAGTTTTAGCAACAAGCTTCAACGATCCAGGTTCTCCTCTCTCTCTCTACTTCTCTTACTTATATGAGTAAAATTTGTATTTTCAAAAAATAATATAGATTTATTCCTCTCTCAATTCATCTTTTATTAAATAAATTTGCCCATTTTAATTGTTGCGAAGAATAATCTTTTTTCTTTTATTAGAAAAATGAATTAAAATATCCTCTCAAAAAGAAATGCATTTAGAGATTTCTTTTATATTCTTTAAATCTGCTTTAATAGAGAAAAGATGCGAAAAAAAAATAGAATTTTGTTCGCTTTTTACTTTTTCTAAGATTTAAGGAAAATCTAGATGAAAATATGTGAGAGGAATGAATACAAAATTACCATGTCTTGTTGAGTTAAAGTCTCATGGGAAAATAAAATGAAAATAAATAAATAAAGGCATTTCCCTTTTACCTTTTTTATTTAACTTTTAGATTTTATTTTGCTTAAAAAGGGATTGCATCATGAAAAGAAAACCAGATTTTTTTTACTTTTTAAATAGTTTATTCTTATTGGTTGGAAAAACGTTTTAACCTAAAAAGTTTAGGTTGATTTTTTTTTGGCTATATTGCATGTGAGTTCATGGGAAGATAAGAGGATTATTTTGAATGCAAAAATTTGGAAATCCATTTGGCAGGAGAAACTTGGATTTGGAATTTGTATGCAAGGTTGAAGCTCTTCCACAAATTTGCTTCTTGGATTGCTTTGCAGGTTGGGTATTTTTCTTCTTATGTTTCAATAAAAAATTGAATGGTTGATCTTTCTTCCTGTGTGTTTTATTTAAATGGTGAAATCTTATTGAAGATTCTTGTTGGAAGTTGGATTTGGAAATAGAGTAGTTGCTATTGAATGTTATTGAGTTCTAAATCAAATGTGTTGTATGTTTAAAGAAAATGGTTCAATATCTTGATGGTTGTATGTTCCCTAGTTCTTGCAAAATCAAGTTGATTGATTTTTTCCTCTATTTTGTGTAGAAAGGAATAGATTTGGTTTTTTGTATGGTTGCAAGTTTCTATTTGCCAAAGATTTGGGGGTTATGCTGACAAATTTGCTAAATTGCCTCTTGCATGATGCAAGGATTCTTCCTGTGTTTGAAGAGATCAATTAATGAATCAAATCCCCTCTCATTTCTTTATATTCTTCTGAAATTTTGCCCAAAATTCTTTGATTTGGGTATTTTGTGCTTAATTGGTTTACCAGTTTTCCTTATTGAAAATATATCATTGCAAACTTAATATTCTACTCACTGTGTGTTTTACTCATGAATGTGTGCAGGAAATGGTTTAAGTTGTACTTAAATTTTAAAAAAAATAATATAAATAATATTATTGTACCCACATGGCAGGCTAATCCCACCACGTGGGACGGTAGTTGTTGCTACCATGTGTTAGCAGCACTATCGGCGGTAGTGACCGGGTCGGTAGCAGCACTATCGGCGGTAGTGCCTGCTACCGGTTGGTAGCAACACTACGGGTTGGTAGGTAGTAGACACTTCCCGTGGGTAGGCTTGGGCCATAGCATTGTCTTTTATTCCCTCCGTGGTGTCTTAAATAGTGTTGTTAGTTAATAATAGTGTGATTAAATTTACATGTTAGTTTTAAATTTTATTTTATTAATTTATTTGTAAATATTTATATATGTGTATTTATTTTATTTTTTCTTGTCAAATCAAGGCTTTAGTTATGTGATCTAATTGATAAATTAGATTTAATTTGGAAATAGATAACATGTTTTAATATAATTCATATTTTGATTGTTAAATATTTAATATGGATTTTATTATTTTGTTTAGAATATTATATTGGAAATAAATAGAATTGAATGACGTTTTAGAATAATGTATTAAATGTAGGGTGTTTTATTTAATTTTCAATCAATGAATTTGCAAGTATTTATGATGTTGATGTTCTCAAAAGATTGTTTGAGTTCAGACTTAGTAAGTGTATCTTTTCTTGCAATGGGTTTATTTTGTTATTTCTCATCTGTGTATAGTCGTCATGTTATGGCGTATTTTGTACCTCTGGTTTAGGTGATGTATTATGACTAGTTGTCTTAACCATGTTGTGCTTATTCCTTATGGTTAACCAAAGGTTAGTAAGTCTTTGTTTTTGGTCACCTATATTTTGATAGTGGTGTTATGGTTGTTTGTTTTGCCATATGTTCCTCGTGGAGTGACCTTGTTTGTTGTAGTGTCCTTTGAGAGAGTGGCTTTCGAGTGGGGGCCGCACCCAAAGTGGTTGGCAGGATAACCCCTCAAAAGTCAGATAATAAGTGATAACCTAATAATTGATTAGAGGGTGGGTAGTTTATAACATTATATAAGATATTGTACCCCATGCATGGTTGATTTATCGTATAGGCTCAAGATGTAGGGGGAAGGCTTGGAATGGCAAACCAACCACCTTGTATTCATGAAGGGTTGGTAGGGTCCGCATGAGACTTAGATGAAATGGAAGGTTCGAGAAAGGTTACCAGGATAACCCAAGATGGGGGTTGAGACCTATGGAGGCTTACCTAGGGTAACCATCTTAAGCTATGCGATGACACTCCCTCTTTAGGGTCACTAGTGTGTTGTGTTGTCGAGTTCACCTGGAGTATTATGGAGTAGTATTGTTTTGTCATCCATGTCTTGCTTATGCTTGCTTGAGGGTCCTCTGTTATCTCCTAGCATGGTGGGGTGATTCCATTTTTGGATCACATCGTCGGGTGGTAGTGCCACTTCCCATCAGATGTCCTTGTTTGTGCCTTCATGTGAGGATTGGCTTCGCAGGTGTTCATGTGGTTTGTGACTCATGCATTATCTCATGTTGGAGATTGTTGTACTTTTGGAGACCTATGTGGTCATTTGTATTAATAAATTTATGTATCCTTGTCATTGGTAACGATGTAAGTTGTTCATGTATTTTTGGAAGCCATGTATTTTATGATCAATGTAATCTTAAGTTTTGGATGTTATTTATCAGTTTTCTTTATGCTATGTACAATACTTCATTGAAAAGAAATTATATTGTAATACTTTCAATCTTTAAATAGTGTACTCTGTTTAGGTATATAGTTTATAAGTTTGATGAATAAATGATTGTTAATTGGATTAATCATAATTATGGAATTTAACCTTTCATTTAATTCTTTGTTGGTAACCCTTTAGGAATTCTGGTGTTAGTCTTCCGCTTTGTTATTTTGTGCAATGTAGTAATTAAAGCACATAATGTGATTTATATATATATATATATATATTAAATTATTTCACCCTTAGTTACCTTGATCTGTAGTTATTCCTTTGGGGTTCCTGGTGGGGCTTTACATTTGGTATCAAAGCCCATGTTTCAACACTAGGTACTCTGGTTTTGTAGTGGGGCCATTCAGCTTGACCTTTTGTTTAGGTCTTAGTGGTGGTGTTTCCCTTGTTATTTCCTTGTCATAGATCTAAACCTTTTTCTCTTGTGTAGTGTTAGGTCATGGCTAGGAGGTCCAAGGGTAGTGGTCGTGTTGGTGGCTATAATAGAGGTAGAGGTGGGGGATGAGGTCGAGGTTTTGATCACCATAGTCCTTCGCCACCACCAAATCATGTGAGTGTGGATCAGGATCAGTCTGTTCATCAGGATGAGTAGCATGCAAGAGAGAAGGTTCTCAAAAGGGAAGAGTTGAGGCAGATGTTTCAAGAGGTGCTAGCTAGACTAGGCCTCAGGCCTGAGGTTGATCAGCCCATCCATGCTCAGGTTGGAGAGTCGCATTAGCAGATTCTAGAGGGGAGAGAGAGAGAGAGAGAGAGAGAGAGGTCTCCAGCTACCATGGGGCACATGAAGGACTTGATGTGGTCCCATCCTCCTTTGTTTAACAGTAAAGGTACCGGTCTCGAGGTAGAGACCTGTTTGATTAGTCTAGATCAGTATTTTGCCATGCATCTGTGTGGCAGCAACACTAAGGTGAGATGCCTCATCATGCATCTTGAGAGTTTTGCATCTATCTGGTGGCAGTTAGAGGAGGAGAGGATCAATGTGAGCATTAGCACCATATCATGGGAGATCTTTTTGGAGAGATTTAGGGCACGATTTCTCTCACCTTAGTGGAGACAGTCTCGGGAAGATGAGTTATATGCTTTGTGCCAATTTGGTATGTCAGTAGATCAGTTTGAGCATAGGTTCTATGAGCTCAAATAGTATGTCGGTATTGGCAATGATGAGGCAATGCTAGTTTAGCAATTCTTGAGGGGTCTAAATGATCGCATCAGTAAAGGAGTGAGAGTGTTTGAGCTTGCTTCAGTCGAGGTAGTCATGGAAAAAGCTAGGCTGGTGGAGGAGAACCTTAGCTATGCTCATGGCATTCATTCTGGAGTGTAGATTGGGAGTGTGCCTTTCAATGGGTCCAGAGTTAGAGGGAATCAGTCCTAGACTGCTACACCTTTTAGGGGTTCTTAGGCAGCTGCTAAGGGTGGGCAACAATAGCAACAACAAAGTTTTCAATTGTCGAGGCTGAAACAATTCAGGGCCAGCAGGGTGGCAACCCTCAGCATAAGAAGAACAAGAACTAGTAGAGGAGTAGGTAGAATTTCCCAGGGTAGTCCTCTCAAAGTGAATCTTAGGCCCCTAGTAGGGGAGGCTACTGATAGTCCAATGGGCCGTCTGGAGGTAGAGGACCTGGTAGGGGATCTTGCTTCTCCTGTGGTCAGTTTGGTCACATAGCCACTCAGTGCCCTCAGTGTTCTCAGCAAATGGGTAGTCAGAGGCCAGCAGCATCAGAGCTGATAGTGGGGGATGCAGGTAGATCCCATAGAGTATTTGCAGTGGTTGATGACTGTCAGGCTGAGCACTAGGGTACAGTGATTGAGACTATAGGTGTGTTGGGTGGTATTCCTATCTCTGTACTTTTTGACTCCAGTGCTTCAGATTCTTTCATTTTGTCATCCATTGTGAAGCGATGCAGACTCACGTCTACTAAGCAGGTGGATAGGTGGCAAGTATACTTGGCTACCAGTGTGCGTGTGTCTATAGATGCATTCATTTCTAGTTGTGAGTTGGACCTAGAACCCTTTGTTTCTTCTGTTGACCTTTGGGTCATTCCTTTGGGATCTTATGGAGTTGTGTTGGGGATGGATTGGCTATCATCTCACAGTGCTCTTGTATATTGTCCTCAAAAGATAGTGGAGTGTTTAGATGATCAGTGCAGGAAAGTGGGGATCATTTAAGTTTAGAGATCGACATCCTTATGTATGATTTCTGCTATGCAACTTAAGCGGTGTATGCATCGAGGGTGTCATCTTTTTGCAGTTTCTCTTGAGGATGTGGATGAGGAAGAGAGTTGAGAAATCTCTCTTGATGGTCACCCTATCCTTTGAGAGTATGCTGATGTGTTTCCTTTGGAGATTCCTGGTATGCCTTTGAAGCAATACATAGACTTTCGCATTGACTTGGTTCCTAGTGTGGAGCCTATTTTGAGGGCTACATATCGGATGACTACTCAAGAGGTGAGTGAGTTGAGCTTGCAGATGGAGGAATTTTTGGATGACATATTGATCTATTCTAGATCTATGGAAGAGCATGAGGGCCACTTGTGATAGGTATTGTAGTGCTTGAGGGAGAATCAACTTTATGCCAACTTGGTGAAGTGTGACTTCTTCCAGTCAGAAGTGAGCTATCATGGTCATATAGTTTCGGGAGAAGGTTTATAGGTTGGGGTTTTCTGCACCTACCTTGATCATTTTGTCCTTGTTCTTGGATGACATATTGATCTATTCTAGATCTATGGAAGAGCATGAGGGCCACTTGTGACAGGTATTGTAGTGCTTGAGGGAGAATCAACTTTATGCCAACTTACTGAAGTGTGATTTCTTCCAGTTAGAAGTGAGCTATCATGGTCATATAGTTTCAGGAGAAGGTGTATCTATGGATCCTTCTAAGATCCAAGCCATTGTAGTTTGGCCAATGCCAACCAATGTTTTAGAGGTCTGAAGTTTTATGGGTTTGGCCGGATATTACCATCGCTTTGTGCAGAGTTTTTCCCAGATAGGTAACCTGATCACTTCTCTTCAGAGGAAAGGGAAGAAGTTTGTTTGGTCAGAGTAGTGTGAGTCATCTTTTCGTACCTTGAAGGAACTCCTTGTTAGTGCTCTAATTTTGGCAGTTCCTGATCCATCCTGAATTTTATGGTATACACAAATACCTCTTTAGAAGGTATAGGAGCAGTTCTTATGAAGGATGGTCGTGTGGTTGCCTATGAGTCTCTCAAACTCAAGGACCACGAGCTGAGCTATCTAGTTCATGACTTGGAGTTGATAGTTGTAGTGCATGTGTTGGTTAGATGGTGACATTTTCTAGTAGGGCATCGATTTCAGCTGCATAGTGATCACCATAGTTTGCAGTATATTTTCACACAGCCAAACTTGAATTCTCGACAACAAAGATGGATGGAATTCCTCTATGAGTATGATTTTGAGGTTTGATATATTCAGAAGAAAGAGAATGTAATGGTAGATGCTTTGAGTCATATCTGGCATGAGGTTGCAGCTTTGTCCCTTGGAGTGGACTTGAGAGAGAGAATTCTTGAATTTCTTCCTCACGACACCTAGTATCAGCATGTTAGAGTCGTGATAGAGTCCGGAAGGATATTAGAGGGTAGATATTATGGATATAATCTTGAGGTGGATGGTCTTCTTTGATACCTTGGATGGATCTATGTACCTCCTTTGGAGGGTCTACGCATTTTGATCATGACTGAGGCCCATTGTGCACCTTATTCAGCACACCCTGGTGTCAAGAAGATGCATGCAAATCTTAGATAAATATATTATTGGGTTGGCATGAAACATGACATTGCTGATTTTACGTCAAAGTGTTTAGAATGTCAGCGGGTGAAGGTGGAGCATCAGCACCCTACATGGCTTTTACAACCTAATTTGGTACTGGATTAGAAATGGGATATCATTTCCATGGATTTCATAGTGGCATTGCCTTTTTCTTCACATCATCATGATGTCATCATGGTCATTGTTGATAAATTGACCAAAGCTGCTCATTTTGTTCCTATTCGATCTTCTTATATAGCAGCAGTGGTGGCACAAGTTTTCTTGGAAGATGTGGTGAGGTTGCATGGGATTCTTAGGCAGATCATTTTCGATAGAGATCTTTACTTCAGCATTGTGGACCTCACTTTAGCATGCTTTGGGGACCCAGTTGAACTTCAGATCAGCTTATCACCCAGAGATCTTCGGTCAGACTGAGCATGTGAATCGGGTCTTGGAGGACATGCTTTGCATGTATGTTATGGACCAGTAGTCATGCTAGGAGGAATATATTTGCCTTGTGGAGTTTTCTTATAACAATGGATATCACAACTCCATAGGCATGTCTGCCTTCCAAGCATTGTAAGGTTGTCCTTTTCATACTCCTTTGAGTTGGGATCAACTAGAGGATAGGGTGCGTTTAGGACTGAATATGCTTCAAGAGATGGAGAAGCAGGTTGAGCAGATTCTTGGGCATTTGGTTGTTGCTTAGGATAGGTAGAAGAAGTATGTCGATGCTCATAGAGTGGATCATCAGTTTTGAGTTGTCGACCGTGTGTTCTTGAGAGTGCATCCGCGGAAGAGTCTGATCCATTATGGAAAGGGTTCTAATTTGGTGCCTCATTTTGTTGGCCCTTTTGAGATCCTTGAGAGGATAGGACCTATTGCCTACCATCTTGCCTTGCCACTGAGTCTATCCCGCATCCATGATGTATTTCATGTTTCAGTTCTTTGAACTTATCATCCAGATGTGACTCATGTTCTTGATTGGAATGCTTTGTAGGTCTAGGACGAGTAGCTTTCCATGGAGCCCGCACACATTCTTCAGCATCAGGATTTAACCCTCAGGGTTCATACCATTGACTAGGTAAGGGTCCTATGGGACCTAAATGATGAGACCTCGATGACATGGGAGAATGCAGTGAAGATGAGAGAGCTTTATTCTTTTCTATTTTAGGCTTCTAGGAGTAAGCCTAGTTTTTGGGGGGAGAATGTAGTATCCCTTCTTGATCAGACTCTTTTTAGACTTATGTTTGACTTCAGTTGACTATTTAGTGGATACATTACTATTATACTTTATTTAGACTTTATGCGATGTTATTACATGCTTCAACTTGATATGTAGTGTATGCTTTCTTACATTATTTCATTACTTATTTTAAATGTGATTTTATGGATTACTGACATGGACTGACACATTTACTTTATATGTGCGATGCGTTATTTATATGTTTCATGTTTGCAAGTGTATGGGATGTGAGGGGATGATTTTCCTTCACTCACTTCGGCAAGACAGGAAACGTCATGATTCTCCTTCATCAGTGTGCATGTTGTGTCTATTTATATATTTGTCTATATGCATGTGTGGTTCATTGTTGTAGGATATTGCAAGTACAAGTACCGAGTAGGTACAGAGTATCGACTCCACCTGGTTTCACAGGTCTGAGCATGCCTTATTTGTCTGATGGGAGTGGAGGAGATAGTTGTTGGACCCTAACTTGACCCGCAGTTACACTCATGTGAGTGTTGTCAGTCGGTCGTCTTTCCTGTTTGACCAGTATGTGAGTCATAGTTCATTGGTATTGTTGTTTTGTGAGTCATCGTTTGATCATTCCTCATTTTGTGTGTTTCCAATTATTTGGATAGTTACTAAAATTGAGTGAATGATGTTATTGTGTTGGCGTAATTAGTTATTTAATATGCCCTTGAGTTTATTGATTTAATTAAATAAATGGAGTTGCTAGTTTTAAGTGGTTAAATTTGCATAATATATTATGTTATAGTTGTATTAAATTATTGGAAAAAGAAATAAGTAAATGCTTTTCTATTTTAATTTTAAATGCTATGTTGAGTTAAAGTCTCATGGGAAAAGAAAATGAAAAAAAAAAATAAAGGCTTTTACCTTTTTTATTTAACTTTTAGATTTTATTTTGTTTAAAAAGGGATTGTGTCATGAAAAAGAAAATCAGATTTCTTTTACTTTTTAAATAGTTTATTCTTATTGGTTGGAAAAACTTTTTAACCTAAAAAGTTTAGGTTGAATTTTTTTGGCTATATTGCCTGTGAGTTCACAGGAAGAGAGGAGGATTATTTTGAATGCAAAAAATTGGAAATCCATTTGGAAGGAGGAACATGGATGTGGAATTTGTATGCAAGGTTGAAGCTCTTCCACAAATTTGCTTCCTGGATTGCTTTGCAGGCTGGGTAGTGTTCTTCTTATGTTTCAATAAGAATTTGAATGTTTGATCCTTCTTCCTATGTGTTTGATTTAAATGGTGAAATCTTATTGAAGATTCTTGTTGGAAGTTAGATTTGGAAATAGAGTAGTTGATATTGAATATTATTGAGTTCTAAATCAAATGTGTTGTATGTTGAAAGGAAATGGTTCAATATCTTGTTGGTTGTATGTTCCCTAGTTCTTGCAAAATCTAGTTGTTTGAATTTTTCCTCTATTTTGTGTACAAAGGAATAGATTTGGTTTTTTGTATGATTGAAATTTTCTATTTGCCCAAGATTTGTGGGTTATGCTAGAAAAATTGCTAAATTGCCTCTTGCATGATGCAAGGATTCTTCCTATGTGTGAAGAGATCAATTAATGAATCAAATTCCCTATCATTTCTTTATATGCTTCTTAAATTTTGCCGAAAATTCTTTGATTTGGGTCTTTTGTGTTTAATTGGTTTACCAGTTTTCCTTATTGAAAATATATCATTGCAAAACTAATATTCTGCTCACTATGTGTTTTACTCGTGAATGTGTGCAGGAAATGGTTTAAGTTGTAATTAAATTTTTAAAAATTAAATATAAATAATATTATTGTACCCACTTGGCAGGCTAATCCCACCACGTGGAACGGTAGTTGCTGCTACCGCATGGTAGCAACACTACCAGCAACACTACCAGCAATAGTGACTGCTACCACGAGGTAGCAGCACTACCGATAGTAGTGTCTGCTACCAATCGGTAGCAGCACTATCGGTGGTAGTTTCTGCTACCAGTTGGTAGTGTTTGCTATCGGTTGGTAGTGTCTGCTACCTTTCGGTAGCAGCACTACCTGCAGATAGGCTTGGGCCACCGCTTTGCCTTTTATTCCCTCCACAGTGTAGTGCCTGCTATCAGTCGGTAGTAGCACTACCCACAGTAGTGTTTGCTACCTTTCGGTAGCAGCACTACCCGTGGGTAGGCTTGGGCCACTGCTTTGCCTTTCATTCCCTCCATGGTGTCTTAAATAGTGTTTCTATTTAATAATAGTGTGATTAAATTCACATGTTAGTTTTAAATTTTATATTAATAAATTTATTTGTAAATATATATATATATATATATATATATATATATATATATATATATATATATATATATATATATATATATATATATATATATATATATATATATATATATATATAATTTTCTTGTCAAATCAAGGCTTTAGTTATGTGATCTAATTGATAAATTAGATTTAATTTGGAAATAGATAACATGTTTTAATATAATTCATATTTTGATTGTTAAATATTTAATATGGATTTTATTATTTTGTTTGGAATATTGTATTGGAAATAAATAATATTGAATGATGTTTAAAAATGATGTATTAAATGTAGGGTGTTTTATTTAATTTTCAATCAATGAATTTGCAAGTGTTTATGATGTTGATATTCCCAAAGGATTGTCTGAGTTCGGACTTAGTAAGTGTATCTTTTCTTGCAAGGGGTTTATTTTGTTGCTATTTCTCATTTGTGTATAGTCGTCCTGTTGTGGCGTATTTTGTTCCTTAGATTCAGGTGATGTATTATGACCTCGTTGTCTTAACCATGTTGTGCTTATTCCTTATGGTTAACCAAAGGTTAGTAAGTCTTTATTTTTGGTCACCTGTATTTTGATAGTGGTGTTATGGTTGTCTGTTTTGCCATAGGTTCCTCGTGGAGTGACCTTGTTTGTTTTAGTGTCCTTTGAGAGAGTGGCTTTCAAGTGGAGGCCACACCCGAAGTGGTTGGCAAGATAACCCCTCGAAAGTCGGACAATAAGTGATAACCTAATAATTGATTAGGGGGTGGGTAGTATATAACATTATATAAGATATTGTACCCCGTACATGTTTGAGTGCTCGTATAGGCTCAAGATGTAGTGGGAAGGCCTGGAATGGAAAACTGACCACCTTGTCTTCATGAAGGGTTGGTGGGGTCCACATGAGACTTAGATGGAATCGGAGGTTCAGAAAAGGTTACCAGGATAACCCAGGATGTGGGTCGGGACCTATGGAGTCCTACTGAGGGTAACCATCTTAAGCTATGTGATGACACACTCTCTTTATGGTCACTAGTGTGTTATGTTGTCAAGTTCACATGGAGTATTGTGGATTCGTATTGTTCTGTCATCCATGTCCTACTTATACTTGCTTGAGGGTCCTTTTCTATCTCCTAGCATGGTGTGGTGATTCCATTTTGGAATCAAATGGTTGGGTGGTAGTGCCACTTCCCATCAGATGTTCTTGTTCATTCGTTCATGTGAGGATTGGCTTCGCAGGTGTTCCTGTAGTTCATGACTCATGCATTATCTCATATTGGAGATTGTTGTACTTTTGCAGACCTATGTGATCATTTGTATTAATGAATTTATGTAACCTTGTAATTGGTAAGGATGTAAGTTGTTCATGTATTTTTGGAAGCCATGTATTTTATGATCAATGTAATTTTAAGTTTTGGATGTTATTTATCAGTTATCCTTATGCTATGTGCAATACTTCATTGAAGAGAAATTATATTGTAATACTTTCAATATTTAAAAGGTGTAATTTGTTTAGGTATATTGTTTATAAGTTCGATGAATAAATGATGGTTAATTGGATTAATCATAATTATGGAATTTAACCTTTCATTTAATTCTTCATTGGTAACCCTTTAGGAATTCTGGTCCTAGTCTTCCGCTTGTGTTGTTTTGTGCAATGTAGTAATTAAAGAACATAATGTGATTTATACTTTTGAAAAAAAAAATTATTTCACCCTTAGTTGCCTTGATGTGTGGTTATTCCATTGGGGTTCCTAGTGGGGCATTACACTAAATCTCTCTGTGGAAGCAAATTTGCATCTATCTTATTGATTTGTTGAAGGCTCTTTGTATCTATAACTATTTACCTATCTAAATCTCTAGTTGAAATCTATGATTATTTATCTAATTAAGTCTCTCTGTGTAAAAATTAATTTGTTATCTTTTTTATTTAATTCTCTATGAATAATAGTTTTATTTTATGAGTGTTATTTGTTCATTCAAATCTAACTGTGAATAAATTAATAAATAAAATAAAGGGGGCTATATATATTTATATACTATCATACATTATAAAAAAAAGTAAAGAAATATAATAAATATTTTTAATTGGTGTTAGGAATATGTCGGTGACTTTGTTGTTTCCGTTATTGATTTTCCATTTAATTTAGAAATACCTATTAATTAATAATTTGAAAAATTTACTTGCTAAGCAAATTTCGGCTGGTAAACTTTTATTTGGTCATGACCCACTTGAAAAATTGGATTCATTTGGTTAGATGAGATGTATTGGGGTTGTTAGCCATCTTTTCAAATTCAATATGAATTATTAGTATATATCGCTATGATCGTCAATCTAAATTTGATATGTTCATGCTTAGATGATTAGTCCTCGACCAATTGACTACTTCAAGCATCATGCAAGTTACATAACTGATGTATCATACAAATTACAAGAAGCTAGGTATAATGGCCTTTCTCAAATTTGGATAGTAGTCTCCTAGTAGTAGTAGGATGAATATTTAAATAATCATCATTTGTAATAGTCAAATATAATAGTAGTCAAATTTATCTCCTAACTCTAAGAGAACATAAGACTAGTAAAAAGAAGAGCTACATTTAAGGAAGAGGCGAATTTCATAGTTGAGCTTCATAGTAAAATCTATTTTGTTAGAACATTAATATTAACTGGGTAGTGGAGACACTTTATTTGAAAACCAAAAGTTTTATCAAACCTGGTGTCATTTAACCATGAGCCTTGACTTATCTCGTGAACCACAAATCGAATACTCAACTTCTATTGTAAAAGTTTATTAGAGTTTGAGATTAATAAGTTTAACTCCATCTATCTCAGGAGGTGAGTGAGTTCAACTTCTATTGTAAAAGTTGAACTTAGTAGATCAAACAATATTTTTTTTAATTGAGATAACCTAGGAGCAAATCTTAACTCTCCTCTAAGATTTTGAGATTAATAAGTTGTTATTCGTAGAAAATGTCCAAGGGATAAATGGCTTCTTATCTCCTTATAATATTGCATTAGTTCAAGAACCACTAGAAGAATATTACAATTATTTGGGAACTTTTGTACATAGGTACATTGCTTAATTAAAAATAATAATTATTGGGGTTCTTTAGGAACCATAATCATATTGGTTAATCAAAAGTAGATTGTTGGGATCTTTTGAGTCGTATTCATATTGGTTAAATGAAAAAGAATTGGTTGGAATTAGTTAGGAGTCATATCCATAACGATTGATTGAAGGTAGATTGATTTGAAGTCTTATGCACATTGGTTAATTAGCATTAGATTGATTTGGAATTATTCATATTAGATTCTCTTATTTTCAATTAAAAGTAGTGTGAATATAAAGGTTATTGTTAATATCTTTCCATCAAACATGTTAGTAATAAACTGATTTCCAAAGCATTATTATTTGATGATTTAAATTCCTTCAAATAATTATTAGGACTCATAATTAAAGAAAGGATTATCATTTGAATAAAATGATTAAAGATTAATTTTATGTTACTCCAATTGGAAGAATTAGTTGGTTTTATGATCAATGCGGTTAATATTAAGCTTATCATTAAGTCGTTATTTTTCTTCCTTCAACAAATAAGTGTTAAATTCATTTCCAAAGTTTCGCCACTTAATCATTTAATTTTTCCTTAAGCAATCTAGTACCTTTAAAACATTAAGATTTGTACTCAAGAGTAATGGTTGTTTCAAAACAATTATATATTACAAGTGAATTCAAGTTCTTTTCATAAGTTATCTTTTACAAGTATCAAGAAATTAGTACTTCATGTATTAGTCTAGCCTTAAAGTTTTAATCATAGTTCCTTCCAAGAAAATGCTATTCCAAATAGTTGATTGTTTATGCTCCTTTCAATTACTAAGTTCAAGCATGAAATAGTTCATTCCCATGGTTGTATTATTATTGCTTCTCTTGATATTCATGAATTCAGAATTAATTTCTAGTTAGACAACTAAACAAGAGGAGTTGGAAACTTAAAAAACCTTAGCATCATTTGGTATCCATGGTGCCTCTGGGTGACACTTATGGGTAATGTCGTCATGTTGAACTACTGCACTTAATGCCTAATAAAGCTGCAATAATGGCATATGTGGCATCCTTCGTATAAAACGTCGAGGAGTAATAAGGGTCATTGGAAGTTAAAATCCAAGATAGTTTAAGAAAAAAAATTACATCTGCTTAGTCAAAACCATAGAAAACCCCACTAGGGATTGGTTGTGTATCATGATGAAATTATTTGACTTGGTGTATTTCCTATTTAGCAGATGGAAATAGATTAAGGGTGATGTATTTAATAGGACATAGGACTTAGTTGTTTAGGCCACAAGCAAAAGGCCACCTTGAGCCTTTTTTCTATAGAGATACCATCGTGGGTAGCAACCATAAAGAAATTATCTAGGACATTGACCCTAGAAAGGGTTGCATACCCACCAAATAGTTACAATAAAACCTTATTTAGAAGCTAGAACTACATACTTTATGCCTTGATATCATGTTGAAACGGTTATGTAGGCAATCTATGAATAGAGTTATGCCTTGTACTTAGGCATTCGGGGATGGGGATTAGTATTTGTTTATGGAAAGGTTGATCATGTTTTCGAAGCTTCATAGTTATTCAATCAAGGGGGTAGATGATGCTAATTCGAAGATTAAAAAAAATTGATGCATACTCGGAAAGGATCCTGAATGGATTTGCTTGATTTCCTGAGGCTTTAGGCCAAATTTCGAGGTGGAAATCAGACTTATTTTATTATATTGTACTCCTAAGGATGATGACCTCGATGCACTCTTGGTAGAGGAGTGTAATCTTTAGTGAGTGAGTCGGGACCCAGATAGTCCCGATGAGTCTAAAGTCTCTAGTTAGAGCACTCCCTATTCTTATGAACAGATGCCTACCCCATTTGGGTAGATGCCTATCCTGAATTGGATATATGAAGCTCCATGTCCCATATGGATAGATGCCTAACCCATATGGTTATATACCCATCTCGGTTTGATGGATGCCTATCTCATTTGGATAGATTTCCAGAGTATACAAATGAATCAAACTCAATTTTGAATAAGTGAGAAAAAAAAGTTAGTCAAAAATTTTGGGCTAACCGAAGTTTGGGTTATTACAGTGTTGATATGTTATCTCTTCTTCTTGTATTTCATTTTCAGGTGCCATTTCCTCATGATCTTCTGCCATTTCAAGCATTTCTATTTATGTTTCTTCGATATTTCATCTTTGATCCCTGGTTAAAACGGGCATGCACGTGTTCTGAATGTTTTGCGTGGTTTCAATTTTCTATAATGTACCCCAATAAGTGATCAGTTGGTGAGGTAAATATGATATATTGATAAGACATGAAATGGTCATTCAAGTATTTGTGATTTTGCAAGTTCTTCGATATTAGTTTGGAGTGCAAATTTTGTGATTTTTGATATGACCAAGTTCAATAGGAACGATATATCCTATGATAGAGAATGAGGTTAATCTGATTAAATGATTGTAGTTTCGTGTTAAAGGATGATAGATCCTAATGAGAAACTATGTTTGAATGATCAGTTTATCAAAGAAAATGTGATGATGCACTTTGAGATGTTAGATCTTGAACTTGTTGGAAATGAATACTTGAAACCCTTAGTGTGTCTAGTCTTGAATTTGTTTTGACAGAAGATAACTTGACCTAGTGACCCGAGAAGACAAATTATACATGGGATGGGAAATACCAGATATATGCTCATTGTGGACTAATTAGGCAAGTATGACAGATCCGAAAAGGCGTATGAAAACACAGGTTTCTAGACTGATGAGAACAAAGTCTCATAGAAAAAAGACTATAATCCAAATGACATTTTAGTGACTTCCAAATGACAAAAGGGAAATCTCATACGAGCTGATACCTATATTCGTATGATAGTTTAGGGTGAACCAGACGATAATTCTCAGAGACCAGAACAACAAACTAGAAGACTCGTATGATAGTTTAGGATGAACCAGATGATAATTCTTAGAAACTAGAATGACACACTGGAAGACTCGTACAACAGTTTAGGATGAACCAGATGACAATTCTCAGAGACTTGAATGACAAACTATAAGATTCGTATGACACAGGACTGGTGTAATGCCCTGCCAGAAACCCTAAAGGAAAATAATACAACTAGGCAACTAAACGATGGAATATTTTTTTTTAAAAAGATTAAGTGCATAATTATAACCATTGCACGTCTAATAACACAATGGAAGTCTAACACATGATTCCCTAAGGGTTACCAATGAAGAATACTTCATAGATTATGTTAAAAATATGGTTAATCCAATTGTTCATCTGAATAGGAAAATCAAATGCTTAAGACAAAAACTACACATACATCCATTATCCATAATGAAAGAATCAAAGTACTCCAACGCATTCATTTCTCATAGTTCATATATACAAAAGTGTAAAGTAACTGAATTAACAAACATTCCATTGATTCCCCTTTTACAATATCCAAAAATACATGGTTACCACAAATACCACAGATTAGAAAGTTACAATATCAAGGTTACACAAAAGTTTGATACAATGACCTCAAGGTTTCAACTGAACATATATCATGAACGAGAGCTGGTACATGAACCACGAACCAAGAACAACAGTGAAGCCCTTCCTCGCCTGAAGATACATTCCAGAACATCTGATGGGAAGTGACATTACCACCCGACCATGTGATCCTGAAATGGAACCACTCCATCGTGCTAGGAGATAGTAGAAAACCCTCAAGCAGGTAAAGTATGACAAGTACAAAAGAAATAAATGACTCCGCAAACATTCAAGTGACTCAACTCACAAACACTAGTGACTCTAAGGAGAGAGTGTCATCACATAGCTTAAGATGGATACCATGGTACAACCTCCTAGGTCCCAGCTCTCTGTCCTGGTAACCTCTCTCGGCTTTCGGCTCCAATTAAGTCTTATGCAGACCCTACCAATCCTTTCATGAAGACAAGGTGGTAAGTTTGCCATTCTAGGCCTTCTCGTAACATTATGAGCCTTGTACAAGAACTACACCTATGCACGAGGAACTTTATCTTAATTAATATTTATCCCACCCATATCAATTTTTTGATTATCACTTTTTAACTGACTTTCAATGGGTTATCCTGTCATCCACTTTGGGCACGGCCCCCGCTCGCAAGCCACTCTCTCTCATAGGACACTACAGGAAAGGTCTCTCTACGAGAACTCTATGGTGACACAGATAGTCATAACTAATCCTGACAAACCACAGGTGAAAGAAACACAACTTACTAACCAAAGATTGACCATTTGGACAAAATACACAATGGCTCACATCAATAAGGTTATGCATCTACACCTGACCAAGAAACATAGTAACATAGGACACAATGACAACTTAACCCGAAATGCAACGAAATTAAGACTTGACTGCAAACACCATTTTAACAAGATCCTAATACAAGCAATCTTTTCATAAAGCATCCAAATGCATAAATAACTTGCAGCAAGAATTTACAACTATATTAATACGAATAATTAACATTGTCATTTTGTTGAGAAAAGAGGTAATTTAATCCAAGACACATAGAAATATGCAAAAATCAGACGGTATAAACTTAGAATTTAAATCCTTAAGAAATATCATTATTTCTTAGCGAAAAGAAACATATTGTCTTTCATATCTTCTATCAGGATACCTAACAACCAACCTTATAATATGATTAAGAGATCAAATACTCTTATTAACTACTATAGGGAAACAATATTATATTATGGCAACCTAGATAATTTTCAAATCCTCATTATTCAAGATTATACTATAGGTTAGGGTCAAACTAAATATATTTATAGCATCATAGGAAACTTACAAGAAAACATAATATTTAACTCAACTTATAATAGAAAGGATGATATTTTTATTTCTTGACATTAGAAGTGACTAATAAGTCCTAAAACCTAGGTTTAGATATACAAGCATGAATTTTCATTTAGCTATTCTAAACAATTAATTATACCTTTCAATAACAATAATATAAATAAGATCATATTAATACTCATAACTAATAACAAAGACTTCCATAAACAATAATCCAAAACTAAAAGAAATTCCTGACCTCTTGTGAGCTTGACTAGTTTGCAAGACCTCGACGCTCTTCCGTCAAATAGTAACGCGCCTTGCTTGTGAACCTATCTCCAATTTACTCCTAACTCTATTTCAAATTTATCTCAATCTCTCTTTGATAGTTTAAAAGTATCCTCTCTATTTCTCTCTCCTATTCTATTCTTCTCCTCTATTCTATTATTCCCTCTATTCTATTCTTTTCCTCCCGAGTCTATCGTCCTTCCTTGGTTGTGAATGAATGTCTCCTCTCTTCCTTTCTCCAACCTCTATTTATCCTAAAATTTCCTATGATTTGTCCCCATTCATAGGCTCGATGATTGTGATAGATGAGAAGCCTTCTATGAAATACGTTGACTTGACTTTAGCTCAAGACTTAATTATTGTAATTGTTTATCCTATCCTTTAGTTTACATGTCTAACAAGTTACTACAGTTCAGAGTGCATGAGTCAACTATGCATCTCTCCCTATCATTGGTTTTCCTAAATCCATGGCACACGTGCCTTCTAACTCATCTCCCTCTGCAGTTATAAGTATCAGATCATGGATTATATGGCAATCGACGCATTTCTTGTGGAATGAGGGAGTTGTCATGGCCGAGATTATTGCACACACTGCCAGATCTATCCTTGATCTCTATGTTACTTTCCAAGTTAGCCTACCACCATATAGCTTGCTGGACATGGTTGCATTTAAGTTACATCTCGATGTCCCTTCTTACATAGACGGTGTATGTTGCAACGTGGAGAAGTTTTAATTTAAATGGGATGAGGGGCACGTATAATAAAAAGGGAGGAGGGTGGTCGGTGGTAATACCGACCCCTCCCTTTTATTAAGGGGGCGTGGTCAATATTACTATTGGCCACCCTAGTTATTTGTTTTTATAACCTTCTAACCTGCCACCTTCCATTATTTGCTATTATTGTTATATTATATATTTTTTTAATTTATTTTAATTTGCATTTTTTTTTTATTATATATTTTTTATATATAGTTAATGACCCTTCCACTAATATATATTTTTAAACATTAATCATTATTTAACAAATTAAATATATATGCAAATATATATTTCGGTTTTCCATTAAAACAATATTTATAATTTAAAAAAAAAATATATTTTTAATATATCATAATTACATATTTATATATTTGTATATGGTCGATTCATATACATATATATAATATGTATATATATTTATTCTCATGATAATTGTTTATATATATATATATATATATACGATTGATTTCACAGTTATTTAACTACCAAATATATTTAACAATCAATATAACAAAACGATTAATTAAAAATCAATCATTCTATATATATATGGTATGTTATATTGTAAACTCTAATTTATTCAACTTCCAAATAATCCTATTAAAATAATCAACATAATTGAACATGACTCCTAATTACCTACACGTATATATATATATATATATATATATATATATATATATATATATATATATATATATATATATATATATATATATATATATATTTATTTATTTATTTATTTATTTATTTATTTATTTATTTATATTTATATATATATATATATATATATATAAATATATATATGTATGTAATATATATATATATATGTATGTATGTATGTATGTATGTATGTATGTATATGTCCGAGTGTGAATCTACATATAACTATAGTACAATTTGAAAACCAAACATCGAACATAGTTTTGATAATTCACCTACTTCTACACGAAGGACGTTAAATCATAGCGTCACTATTTAATTCACATTATTAACAATTTTTCACCCTTCACAAACAAATAAAACATAACATGCAGTAATTAAAATCATTAAACACACAAACTGAGCAAACCTCAAGCAAATACTCATAAAAGATCAAACAACAAAATACGAAGGCCAAACAAACTGACCAGACGACCAACTGACAACACTCACACGAGTGTAACTGAATAAACTAGGGTCAACTACTATCTCCTCCACTTCCATCAGAAAATATAAGGCACGCTCAGACCTGTGAAGCCAGGTGGAGACGATACCCCGTACCTACTGTAGTACCCCTTCTCGATCGGACTTTTTAGACTGATTTTGTGTTGCAGTTTACTATTCAGTTGGCACTTTATTGCTCGTCATTTTGCAGACGTATTTGATATTATTTCATGTTTATCTGGATATTGGATGCATGAGTTATTTTCAGTATTTCAGTATTGGTGATTTCTAGTATTTCATGGATTATTGCTCGTACTGACATCTTACTTTATCTAGGCGATGTGTCATATATATGTTGCATGTTTGCTATTGTATTGGATGCAAGGGGACGATTTTCCTTCACTCGTTTCGATGAGACAGGGAACGTCGTGATTCTCCTTCATCGGTGTGCGTGCCGTGTATTCTATATTTATATGCATGTATGTGTGCTTCGATGATGCAGGATAATGCAGGTACAAGTACCGGGTAGGTACGGGGTATCGTCTCCACCTGGCTTCACAGGTCTGAGCGTGCCTTATATGTCCGATGGGAGTGGAGGAGATAGCTTTTGACCCTAGTCCTTACCTCAGTCTTTATTTTGTGAGTGCCGTCAATCGGTCGTTCATCCCTTTTGTTCGAATTTCGAGTCTTTTTGCTTTCCTCGATTTGCATGCCATAGTGGTTCGGTTATTTATTTAAAGTTTAAGTTGTCATTATTTGTTGGCTTGAGCGATTTATTCCTTATTATGCCTTATGTCTTGAATCAAGCTTAATTGATTAGTTTATTAGATTTTAACTTTTAGTTGCTTATTTTGGCAAAGTAATCGTGTTTAGATCCAACGGAAGAAGTAGAATAAATTAGTTAATTGCTTTTAATATATGCAAATAAAGCTAACTCATTGTTTTCCTATTTAGTAGAAAAGTTGATTTAATTGCTATTTATGAAAAATGTAATTTTCAAAAAGGGAATTTTCATTTATTTGTTTTGAGTGATATGAAAAAGAAAATAAAAATAAAAGAAAGTCAATTTTGGGATTTTAATGTTTTTTTTTTTTAAATAGAAATATTGCAACCTAGAAAATTAGGTTAAAGAGATTGTCTTACTAAATTACCTTAGAGGAGATTTTGGGGGTTATGCTTATTTTGGAGGAGGAGAAAGAAATTCTGGAAAAATTGCTTGAAGGGTGGATTTGGGTTTGAACTAGCTGGGATTCTTGCTGAAGCATACCATTCCTGCTTGGAAATCATAGAGGTTGGTTGAATCCTTGTTTATTTCAACAAAAAAAAATCCTTGCTTTCTTCCCATTTTCTGTTATTTGTTTAAAAGCTTGAATTGTGAATTTTGGGTGTTGAGTGTTTGTTTGTCATGGGTTTGTGGAAGAAGGATTCTATCAATTTGTTATCAAAATTCCAAACTCAAACTTTCTCCATGTAGTTTTTTAACTTAATTTGTGTTGTTTCATCTTTGTTTGTGCAAGAAATTTCTTGGTTTATTATGCTGTTTGTAATTGGAAATTTTGTTGGGTTTTAGTAGTGTTATGCTGGCAAAATTTTGCCAAGCATTCATAAAATATCTCTCCCTGGTAAATTTCAGTTTAAAAATGATGATTATGAGTTAATTTTTCTTGTTCATGCTTGTTGGGAGCAAAGAAATTTAATTGGAGGTTAGAGATTAATTCTATTCCCATTTAATTTAAATTTTAGAGTGAACAGGGCTGATTTGAATGAAATTTTATTGCCCCTATTTTGTCTCAGAAGATTTGTAATTGCTGATAAAATTGGCAATACCAGTGACTCTTTTAATTTGTTTTTTTGGTTGTATGTTTGTCAAAAATATGGTGGCTGGGAAATTATTTGTTAATTTTGTTTTAACAGAGGTTTTCACCTCTGTCTCTGTTATTAGTTTCTTTTATTTTTGTCTCAGGCATTTTTGTTCAAAAACGAAATTTAAATTGTTATTAAAACAGAAAAAAAAATTTGAAAACAAAAATTTAATATATTGGTGTTTGGGATTGGGGGCGGTGGCGGGGAGCTGGGCTCAACCCAGCCCACGCAGCTCCCCTCTCCCTGCAGCCTCGCTGCTTTCCCCATGACTGAGGATGCAGCAAGCGCTGCATTCCCCAGTCTGGGAACAGCAGCAAGCTGCCGTGGGAGCTTGGGGGCCCCATGTTGGGGTTTAAAAATTGTTTTTTTTTAATATTTTTTTTTTAGTTTTAAAAAAAAAAGAAAATAATATTATAATATGTTAGTGGTTTAAATAAAATCAATAAGTGTTAATTTTGTGTTTAATGTTAAGTGATAATATATTGTTATTTAAACAATAATAACAATATGTTATTATTTAATATTAAATAATTATAATGTGTTAATTGTAGTTTATAATGATGTTAAGATTAATTAGTAATTTTTCGATTTAGTGATGAGGATTATTTGCTTGGTATTGTGAAAATAAATAAAATGATTTAGAGGTTAGTATTAATGTTTGGAATAAAGGAAAGATTGGGTTAAATTTAATATTAGTGTTTGTTATCCAAGTAATGTAAAATAATCGTATGATGATTGTATCCGACGAATAGTTGTTATTTTGGAATTATTTTATATTAGCTTGTATATATTTGTTTATTTGATTTAAATGTTGACTGCTTAAAGAAAGATTGCTTGTGTAGGATCTTGTGTATTTAATAATTGCAGTCTAGTTGTTTTAATGTCGTCGCATTATGTTTAAAATTGTCATTTTGTTGTCGATGTTTACCCTTGGTCAGGTGTCGATGTTCAAACCTTGAGGAAGTGGGCTATTATGTGTTATGTCCCTAATGGTCAACCCTGGGTTCGTGACTGTGAGTCCTCCACCTGTGTTATGTCTGGATAATTTATGGTTGTCAGCCCCTCCATAGAATTCTCATAGAGAGTCTTATCCAGTTAGTGACCTAGTAGAGAGAGTGGCTTTCGGGCGGGGGCCGCACCCAAAGTGGATGGCAGGATAACCCCTCAAAAGTCAACTATTAAGTGATAACATAATAATTTGATTAGGGGGTGGGTAGTTATTAATTTAATTAAGATAATGCACCCCATACACGGTTGAGTGCTTGTATAGGCTCAAGGTGTTTGGGAAGGCCTGGAATGGCAAACCTACCACCTTGTCCTCATGAAAGGATGGTAGGGTCCGCATGATGCTTAGATGGAGCCAGGGGTTCGGGAGAGGTTACTAGGATAACCCATGATGGGGGCCGGGACCTATGGAGACCTACCTAGGGTAACCATCTTAAGCCATGTGATGACACTCTCTCTCTAGGGTCGCTAGTGTTTTGTGAGTCGAGTCACTTGTGTACTGCGGAGTCATGTGTACTGTTGTACTTTTATTGCTTGCCTGAGGGTCTTCTGCTATCTCCTAGCACGGTGGGGTGGTTCCATTATGGGATCACATGGTCGGGTGGTAGTGCCACTTCCCATCGGATATCTTGTTCCTACCTTCACGCGAGGATTGGCTTCGCCGGTGCATCTTGGTTCTTGCTTCATGTAGCACTTATGTTCTTGATTTTGTACCTTGAGGCCCGTGTGGTCATTGTATCAGCAACTTGTAACCTTTGTATTTTATTGTTCTATGGAAGCCATGTAATTTATGGAATATTGTAATTTAAGTCCTTGGGATATATATTGTTTTAATTATCTTTCCTATTATGTATAAATGAATCATTGGAAGTATATATGTTGTAATTCTTTAAGCCTATCTTTTGGAGATCAATTTATGAATATGAGTTATTTAATCGTTATTGGCTTTCTCTAATTTTAGATGGATGATTGGATTAATATTGTGATGTGGTTTTAATTAGAAGTAATCTTTGTTGGTAACCCTTTAGGATGTAATGATAGTCTTCCGCTTATGTTATTATTGTGCAAAGTTATGATTAATTCATTTGATCTTTAAAAAAAAAATTATTGCACCTTTTAGTTGCCTTGTTGTGTTGCCATCCTTTAGGGTTCCTGGCGGGGCATTACACCTACTCGGTACTTGTACCTGCAATATCCTACATCACCGAACCACACATGCATATATACAATATAGAAAACACGACATGCACATCAATGAAGGAGAATCGTGACATTCCCTGTCTCACCGAAATGAGTGAAGGAAAATCATCCCCTTGCATCCAATATAGTTGCAGACACACAACATATAATTCCACATTGCATAGATAAAGTATAGTGTCAGTACATAGCAATAATCCATAAAATGTCATAAATCACAAGTACTGAAATACTGTAAATAAGTTAAGCACCTCATATCCAGATAAAGCACGAAATAATGTCATATAAGTCTGAATAACAAAACATGGTAATGTATCCACTAAAAACAATAAGAATAAAATATGAGTCCAAATGAGTAGGGGTGCTACATTCTCCCCCCCAAAACTAGGCTTACTCTTGGAAGCCTAAAACAAATAAAAATATAGCTCTCTCATCTTTGTTGCATCTTCCCAAGTCGCCGAGGTCTCATCATTTGGGTCCCATAGGACCCTTACCTGGTTGATGGTGCGACCCTTGAGGATCAACTTGGCAGTCATCCACCGCTGAAAACACTCTATGGGATCTCCCTGCATCTCCCACTATAGGCTCTGATGTTGCTGGCCTCTGACTACCTGTATTGTGGAAACACTGAGGGCACTGCGCGACTCTATGACCAAACTACCCACAAGAGAAGCAAGCTCCTCTACTTGGTCCTCTATTACCTATTGGTCCACTAAAATGCTAGAAACTTCCTTGGCTAGGAGTGTGAGATTCACTCTATGAGGACTGCCTTATAGGGCCCTAAAATTGTTTTGGTTTTGATGGTTGTTGTTGTCCACCCTTAGCAGGTGCCTGAGGACTCCTAAATGGTGTAGCTGACTGGGACTAATTCCCCTGAGCTCTATTCCCACTGGAAGGTGCACTCCCTATCTGCACACTTGGCTGACCACCAAGTGCATGGCTAAGGTTCAACTCAACTAATCTGGCTTTTGCCATGGCTATCTCCACTAAAACTGGCTCAAACACCCTAACACCTCCACTAATGTGGTCATTCAAGCCCCTCAAGAAGTGTTGTACAAGCATAGCCTCATCATTACCAATCCTAGCATATTGCTTGAGCTCATAGAACCTGTGCTCATACTGGTCTACTGTCATACCATACTGACGCAGAGCGTGGAACTCATCTGCCCGAGTCTACCTCCACTAGGGTGAGAGAAGTCATGCCCTGAATCTCTCCAAAAATAGCTCCCATGTCACGATATTAATGCACACACCGATCATCTCCTCCTCCAGTCTCCACCAGATCGAAGCAAAGTTTTCGAGATGCATAATAGCACATCTTGCCTTGGTGTTGCTACTATATGGGAACATAGCAAAACACAGATCCAGACTGATAAGCCAAGTCTCTGCCTCGAGACCAGTACCCATACCATTAAAGTAAGGAGGGTTGGACCTCATCAAGTCCTTTGTGTGACCCAAGGAAGTTGGATCTTCATTAAATGTAATCTCCCTCCTCCTAGGTGATCTTTCCCTCTCTCTCTCCTCTGGAACTAGTTGATCAACCTCAGGCCTGGGGCCTAACCTAGCAAGAACCTCATGAAACATCTATCTCAGCTCATCCCTTTCAGGAACTTGTTCTTCTGCATGAGGTGAGTCCTGATGAACAGACTGTTATGGCTCTACACTAACATGAGTAGGTGGTGGTGAAGGACTGTGATGATCAGAACCATGGCCCCATCCTCCACCTCTACCTCTATTGCGACCACCCATACAACCGCCTCCCCTAGCTAGCCATGACCTAGCACTACAAAAGAGAAAATGGTTCAGATCTATGGCAAAGATAAACAAGGGAAACACAAACATTAAGACCTAAGCAAAAAGGTCAAGTTGAATAGGCACACTACAAACCCAGAGTACCCAGTGTTGAAACTTATGCTCTTATACCAAATGTAATGCCCTGCTAGAAACCCTAAAGGAAAACAATACAACTAGGCAACTAAACGGTGGAATAATTTTTTTAAAAAAAGATTAAGTGCATAATTATAACCATTGCACGTCTACTAACATAGTGGAAGTCTAACACATGATTCCCTAAGGGTTACCAATGAAGATTACTTCATAGATTATGTTAACACTACGGTTAATCCAATTGTTCATCTAAATAAGAAAATCAAATGCTTAAGACAAAAACTACACATACATCCATTATCCATAATGAAAGAATCAAACTACTCCAATGCATTCATTTCAAATAGTTCATATATACAAATGAGTAAAGTAACTAAATTAACAAACATTCTAATGATTCCCCTTTTACAATATCCAAAAATACATGGTTACCACAAATACCACAGATTACAAAGTTACAATATCAAGGTTACACAAAAGTTTGATACAATGACCTCAAGGTTTCAACTGAACAATGATCACAAACGAGAGTTGGTACATGAACCACGAACCAAGAACATCAGTGAAGCCCTTCCTCGCCTGAAGATACATTCTAGAACATCCGATGGGAAGTGACACTACCACCCGACCATGTGATCCTGAAATGGAACCACCCCACCGTGCTAGGAGATAGTAGAAAACCCTCAAGCAAGTAAAGTAAGACAAGTACAAAAGAAATACATGACTCCGCAAACATTCATGTGACTCAACTCACAAACACTAGTGACTCTAAAGAGAGAGTGTCAAAGCATAGCTTAAGATGGATACCATGGTACAGCCTCCTAGGTCCCGACTCTCTATCCTGGTAACCTCTCTCAGATTCTGGCTCCAATTAAGTCTCATGCGGACCCTACCAATCCTTTCATGAAGACAAGGTGGTAAGTTTGCCATTCTAGGCCTTCTCGTAACATTATGAACCCTGTACAAGCACTACACCTATGCACGAGGCACTTTATCTTAATTAATATTTATCCCACCCATATCAATTTTTAGGTTATCACTTTTTAACTAACTTTTGACGAGTTATCCTGTCATCCACTTCGGGCACAACCCCCGCTTGAAAGCCACTCTCTCTCATAGGACACTATAGGAAAGGTCTCTCTACGAGAACTCTATGGCGACATAGACAACCATAACTAATCCTGACAAACCACAAGTGGAAGAAACACAACTTACTAACCAAAGATTGACCACTTCGACAAAATACACAATGGCTCACATCAATAAGGTTATTCATCTACACCTGACCAAGAAACATAGTAACATAGGACACAATGACAACTTAACCCGAAATGCGATGAAATTCAGACTTGACTACAAACACCATTTTAACAAGATCCTAATACAAGCAATCTTTTCATAAAGCATCCAAATGCATAAATAAATTGCAGCAAGAATTTACAACTATATTAATACAAATAATTAACGTTGTCATTTTGCTGAGAAAAGAGGTAATTTAATCCAGGACACATAGAAATATGCAAAACTCGGATGGTATAAACTCAGAATTTAAATCCTTAAGAAATGTCATTATTTCTTAGCGAAAAGAAACATATTGTCTTTCATATCTTCTATCAGGATACCTAACAACTAGCCTTATAATATGATTAAGAGATCAAATACTCTTATTAACTACTATAGGGAAACAATATTATATTATGGCAACCTAGATAATTTTCAAATCCTCGTTATTCAAGATTATACCATAGGTTAGGTCAAAATAAATATATTTATAACATCATAGGAAACTTACAAGAAAACATAATATTTAACTCAACTTATAATAGAAAGGATGATATTTTTATTTCTTGACATTAGAAGTGACTAATAAGTCCTAAAACCTAGGTTCAAATATACAAGCATGAATTTTCATTTAGCTATTCTAAACGATTAATTTTACCTTTCAATAACAATAATATAAACAAGATCATATTAATAATCATAACTAATAACGAAGACTTCCATAAACAATAACCCAAAACTAAAAGAAATTCCTGACCTCTTGTGAGCTTGACTGGTTTGCAAGACCTCGACGCTCTTCTGTCAAATAGTAACGTGCCTTGCTTGTGAACCTATCTCCAATTTACTCCTAACTCTATTTCAAATTTATCTCTATCTCTCTTTGATAGTTTAAAAGTATCCTCTCTATTTCTCTCTCCTATTCTATTCTTCTCCTCTATTCTATTCTTTTCCTCCCGAGTCTATCGTCCTTCCTTGGTTGCGAATGAATGTCTCCTCTCTTCCTTTGTCCAACCTCTATTTATCCTAAAATTTCCTATGATTTGTCCCCATTCATAGGCTCGATGATTGTGATAGATGAGAAGTCTTCTATGAAATATGTTGAGTTTTCAACTTGACTTTATCTCAAGACAAAATTATTCTAATTATTTATCCTATCCTTTAGTTTACACGTCTAACAAGTTACTGTAGTTCAGAGTGCATGAGTCAACTACGCATCTCTCCCTATTATTGGTTTTCCTAAATCCATGGCACACGTGCCTTCTAACTCATCTCCCTCTGTAGTTATAAGTATCAGATCATGGATTATATGGCAGTCGATGCATTTCTTGTGGAATGAGGGAGTTGTCATGGCTGAGATTATTGCACACGCTGCCAGATCTATCCTTGATCTCCATGTTACTTTCCAAGTTATCCTACCACCATATAGCTTGTTGGACATGGTTGCATTTAAGTTACATCTCGGTGTCCCTTCTTACATAGATAGTGTATGTTGCAACGTGGAGAAGTTTTAATTTAAATGGGAGGAGGGGCATGTATAATAAAAAGGGAGGAGGGTGGTCAGTGGTAATACCAACCCCTCCCTTTTATTAAGGGGGGGTGGTCGATATTACTATTGGCCACCCTAGTTATTTGTTTTTATAACCTTCTAACCCATCACCTTCCATTATTTGCTATTATTTTTTTTTGATCAATAAAAGGCCGAAGCCATATTTTATTTCTTTTGTAAATTTTTACAGCTCCATTCAGTGTGGGCACCGGTAGGAAAGAATGGAGATAAGAAAACCTCTGGTCTAGCCCAGATCCCTTAAGGGATCAGATAACAAACAACTGAAAAAAATTTTTACAATTCCTCATCTGAGTGAGATGACTGTCTTAATAAGACATTTAGTTTCTTTTTGTACATAAAAGCTTGCACCAATTTCTGGATGGACCCATCTTCACAAAAATGGAGAATCCATTAATATTCCGAGCTTTAACTTTAAGACCTGTATCCCGCATCTGCAAAAACCTTAATGCAACTTACTTTGCCAAATTGTTAGTAGCATAGTAAACATGATAATTTGTAAAAAATCATTCAATGAATAGTAATCATCTTTCCTGTTTTATGTAAGAGGATTGTAGCCTGGATATCCCTTAGCTTGAAACCAATTTTAACCTTTTAGGCTTCAATTTAAGAGATTATCCAGGCTACAATTCTGCCTACACTAATGGGAAGGATCAATTTCTAACAGTTCCTTAATCACTTTTAACTCAGCAAGCATCTGATACTCCATAGCATAAATGAATTCATATGTCTATGTATGCACATTAAAATGTCAATATGCGAGATTATCATAGAGTCTAAACAACAAAAGATCAAAGGGCCTGAACAGAGGCTAATTCAATAGGACCTACTACAGATCTGAAGCAATGATTAAGACTGTGCTGATCTCAATTTCCCTCCTCAAAACCACTAAAAAACATTCCATTATTTTGCATAAGATAATAAAAATCCGAATGAACCCCACTTGATAGAGAAAAGTCCAATTCACAGCTTATACCACTATAACTGCAACAAACACTAGAGCAATCTGTCCCCTCTATAAAACAGGGCTAAAGACAATCACATCCGGAGCAATGAATCAAGATTATCAGAAAACCGAGCCACAGACCTAAGCATGAATACACATAGCCTGGTAGACACAATTGTCATAAAAAGACATCATATCTGTCATATTGAAGACTACACCCGTGCAGCCCAGTGCATACTAAACACAGATATCATGCGATGGAGTGTGAACCTACATGTGCCTAAACATGAATACCCGGCATCAACCCATCACCTTGCTACACTCCAGAGACACCCCTTTACCCACAAACAGGGTCAGGAGATGAGAGGATGATACAAACATATATGAAGGTTTGAAAAAGGATATTTGAACATATATACACATACTCATATATATATAGTCTCTGTACTTATATGTATATCTGTGTGTATGTAATTTTATGAATATCTGCTTACACCCACACATACACACACACACATATATATATATATATATGAATATATATATATATATATGTATATTTGTTAGATTGTATATATATTCATATATATGCATCACCATTGTAAACTAAAACCAAGGAAAGTCCAATACCACTGCAAAATCACTATAAATGCAGCAAAAAACCATTTCTAACAGACCCCACTATAACTCATGGCTAACAATCGATGCATTGAATGAAGAATAAAACCAGAAAACCTTAGCTTGAATACACATAGCACGGCAGACTCAGATTTGTCATAAAAGACATATAATCTGCCATTATAGACTAAACCCACGCTGCCCAGAGCTTTCTATATACAGATAGCATGCATTGGAGGGGAGACCAGCATAATCCTATCCCCAATTGAAATTGTAAGATTATCTGTTTACACCCACACATATATACATATATATATATATATATATGAATATATATAAATATGTATATTTGTTAGGTTATATGTATATTCGTATATATGCAACACCATTGAGAACACAGCTTACCTCTATAAATGCTACAGAAACCAGTTCTAACTGTCCCAGGGCTATAAATCGAAGCAATGAACAAAAAACCCGAAAACCTTCGCTAGAAAACACAAAGCACGACAGACTCAAATTTGTCATAAAAGACATCCAATCTGCCATTGAAAACTATACCCACACTGCCCAGGGCATTCTAGACTCAGATGACATGCATCACGACAGACACAAATGTGCCATAAAAGACATCAATCTGATATAGAAGACTATACCCACGCTACCCAGGGCCTTCGAAACATGCATTGGAGGAAAGACCAGCATGAGCCAAAACCTGAATAACCAACAACAACCGATCACCTTGCAACACTCCCGAAACACCCCTTTTCCTGTGGGGATAGAATGGTACAAGCATAAAGTTATCAATGAGTTAGTTTTAGTACATATATACACATACTCATATATATATAATATCTGTATTTATATATATGTGTGTATGTGAGTGTGTAAGTGTATGAGTGTCTATTTACACCCACATACATACACACACATATATATATATATGAGTATATATATATATGTCTCTTAATATGATTGTAAATATATACATATATCTATATATATGAATATATATTTATGTATATGTTTGTATTTAACGAATCCATATGGGTTAATCTACAAATATATACATATATATATATGTGATCATATATATATATATCTGTATATATATCTATATATTTTATCTGAAACTTAGACTACCAAAATGCTGTACTAAGGAAACCAAGACCACAAATCCAAGGATATATATAAGAGGGCAAGGAGAGGACTTGGAGAGGAGTGAAGTGAGATGCTGACAATACCAACGCCAGAGTTTTAATCCGATGGAGTAACCTTCCTAAAGACAGACAAATTACCATTTGCCCCTAGATTTGCTAACTTGTCAGCTATAGAGTTACCTTCCCGATAAATATGTTTAACCGAAGTTTCCTCAAAGTATTTGATCAAGTCCAGAATTCTTTTTAATTTCGTTTTCAATTTCCAGTTAGATATATCCCTAGTCCTGACTGCATTAATAGTTAATGACGAATCACCTTCAATTTCCAGATATTTAATCTTGAGTGATTTAGCTAAAATCAGACCCTCCCGCAATGCTAAAAACTCAGCCATGTTATTTGAAGCCACACCTATGGGCATATTTATGCTAGCTATTAGATCACCATTGTCTTGATGGATAGCACATCCAATACCTGCTACACCAGGGTTCCCACGGGACGCGCCATCAAAATTTAGCTTAGCCCAGCCCTTTCAGGGAGGTGCCCATTTTGTTAGCTTCCTATCCATCTCAGCCTGATTCCCACCTTTCCCAATAAACGGGGGTATTATCAAACCCAACCATTTAGATCGAAGAACCTCATCCCATCTGGATAAGTTAATGGACTTAACCTGTGTGTTTCTAAGATTATTATTGATTTTTTCCACAATTGTTGCTTCGATCTTATTTAGAAGGGATTCTACCCTCAAATTTGATTCTTTGAAGATCCGCCTGTTTCTCTCCTTCCATATTTCCCAAATGAGGATTGCCAGGGAAATTAACCATACTGAGTGATATATATCCTTTGTGTGAGGCGGTTGCCAGCTAAGCAGCCATTCTGAGATGTCTCTAGGTCTCGGCGTCATCCATCCAAGGCTTGAGCAAAGCCAATCCCAACATCTCTGACTGAAACTGCAATTGAGAAGCAGGTGATCCGTGTTTTCTTCCTCAAATTCGCATAGAGGACATCTCGATGGACCCAGGAAGCCTAATTTTGAGAACTAGTCTGAGGTAAGAATTCTTTTTTGGGAAGCTGCCCATGCGAAGATGCCAGCTTTAGGGAGACCAATGTTATTCCAGCATAGGCTAATTGGTATATTAGGGTAAGTTGCAGCTCGACTGAGTTTTAAAAGTGAGTATCCTTCTTTGGCTTTGTAAATGCCTGAAGACCTACCCGCCCATATTATCCTGTCTTTCCCAGAATGTAATGATAATTGCCTATTCCTCAAATTAATCCAGAGGATCTCCTTATCAGAATTTGACAAGTCCAACTCATCAAGGGGTTTCCACTCCCAACCCAAAGCGGGATCATTGGAGATAAGCTTGATATAATCCTTAACAAACCTGCCCCTGATAGATTTGCAATGTTCTATACCTTCTAGGCTTATCCCAAATTTGTCTAAGGCTGGATAGCCCCCCCACGAGTCTTCCCAGAACAGAGCCTCAGAACCATCCGCAATATCCCAAGTAAGATAATCCCTGATCACCTTTCTACATTCCATCATAAAATTCCAAACTTTGGATCCTTTGGGTACAATTTCTGTCCTCAAAATGCTATCAGGGTTGGAATTAGTAAGATATTTAGCTTTGAGGATCCTTACCCATTTAAGATTTGGATCCGAGTACATTTTCCAGACTAATTTCGCCCCCAGAGCCATGTTTTGAACCCCCAAATCTTTGATGCCAACTCCCCCTAAACTGATAGGTTGGCTAATTTTGTCCCATGAAATCAATGCAAATTTCTTTTTGTCTGAAACCATATTCCAAAAGAACTTCCTCATCTTTTTTATCAATTTGAGTCGAGCTCCTTTAGGTAGTTGCTGGCAGGACATTTGATATATCGGAATAGCCGCCAAAACAGCTTTAAGTAAAGTAATCCTCCTAGCCGAAGAGAGGCTTTTATTCTTCCAAGAATTCAACCTGAGGTCCATCTTGTCAAGGATACCTTTCCATAATGAGATTAAATTGTTTCCCTTATCCATCAGTATCCCTAAATATTTACATGGTAGTTTTCCTCGATCAAACCCAAAAATATTACATATATCTGTTTCTAAGATCTGCGATGTATTAAAGAAGAAGATTTCCGATTTATTCTTGTTTACTTCCTGACCTGATGCTAAAGCATAAATGTCAAGAATCCTCTTGAAAGCCATGGCTTCTGCCCTATTCGCACATCCCATCAGCATTGTGTCATCAGCAAACTGCTGGTGAGTAATGGCCTCCATTCCGTTAGTGATTTTAACCCCTTTAATAATCTGATTCATGCGAGCACTTGAAATGATTCTCCCAAGGCCCTCTGCCATTATGATAAATAAGAAAGGGGATAAAGGATCCCCTTGTCTAATCCCTCTAGATATCTGGAAGAAGCCTGCAGGGGAACCATTAATGAGTAATGATACCCTGGGAGATGAGATGCATTCGAATATTAAATTGATCCATTGTTTAGAAAACCCAAAAGATTCTAAACATTTACACAGAAATCTCTAATCGACTTTATCATATGCCTTTTTAATATCTAGTTTGATCATCATAGCCGCTGAACGATTTTGTTGTAGCGAGTGCATGACTTCTTGAGCCACAATAATTCCATCAAAGATGGATCTGCCTGGAATGAATCCTGTTTGTTCCTCTGAAATAATGCAAGGGAGAATGCCCTTCAATCTATTCGCTAAAATTTTTGTAAAAAGCTTATAGATTGTGTTGCATAAGGAAATAGGTCAGAATTCATCAAAGTTTCTTGATTCCTCCTTCTTAGGAATCAAAGTTATGAAAGTATTGTTGATCTCTCTTAAGATACTTCCAGAGTTTCTAACAGCTTCCAAAGCATCCACCACCTCCTTACCAATAATGTGCCAGCATTTTTGGAAAAAGCAAGCTGGAAAGCCATCGGGGCCTAGAGCTTTATCCGGGTTAAGTTGCCCCAATGCTAATTTTACTTCAGATTCTGAAATTTTGTTGCAAAGTGCTTTGTTTTGGTTTTCAGTTACGATCTTAGGAATATTCCTAAGCAAAGCTAAATTGGCGTCTTTAGGAGAAGATTCCGAACTGAATAAGGATTTGAAATGGTTCACCGCTTCTGTAGCTATGTCCTTTTGATCTTCTAGAAGGATGCCATTATTGCTCATGATCTTGTGAATACTATTGGTGATTCTCCTGTTTTTTGTACTGTTATGGAAGAACTTAGTATTCCTATCCCCATTTTGAAGCCAATTCTCTCTAGATTTCTGTTTCCAAAAAATTTCTTCTTTTGTTAACGTATCTTCATATTTCCCGAGGAGCTCCTTTTCTTTGAGGAAGCTTTCCTGATCCATTCCAAGTCTAAACACTTTATCATTAAGGTCTGCAATTTCTTTTTCTAAAGAAATTTTGGTTTCAAAAATGTTACCGAAGACTTCATAATTCCATTTCAGTAACTTGCTTTTAAGATGTTTTAGTTTGTTTACCAAGCAAAACATTTTTGAACCTTGAAAATTAACCTCAGACCACCACCTGGCTACGAGATCATAAAAATCCAGATTTTGCATCCACATTTTTTCAAACTTAAAGGGGCAGCACCGCGGTGTAGCCTCACCCTCAATATTGAGGATGACAGGATAGTGATCAGAGCCTGAAGAGGGGAGTAACGAAGCTGAGAGGTTAATTGCTAGATCGCTCAGATTCCCTCTAAAAAGGAATCTATCTAATCTCTCAGTGATTTGAGTAAAGCCTGATCTTCTATTGTACCAGGTATACATTCCATTACTAGTTTCTATATCAATCAGATTGTTACGGGCTACCCACTCTCTAAAGTCTTTTAAGGATTGCGGTTCCCTGCGAATACCACCCTTTTTCTCTGATAAATTTAGGATAGCATTGAAGTCCCCTCCTAGAATAACAGGGGAAGAGGGATCGAGTTCCATCATAAACGAGATTTCCGACCACACTTTACGTTTCCCAGCATCAGGAATCGGGCCATAGATGTTTATAAGGGTAAATGAGAGCTTACTGAGTTTGCTGGTAACCTTTCCCAATAGCCAGTTTCTGTTTCCTACTATTGGACAGAATAATATACTACGTGGATTCCAAATAATACCTAATCCACCAGAGGCACCCCTGGCTTCCACAAATTCCCAGCTTAGAAGACCTAGTTTACTTTTAAAAGCCTCAGCTTCTGCCTGGGCTAATTTAGTTTCTTGAAGGAGAACGATGTCATGTTTCCATTTTATGATGTTGCGTCTAATTAGACGCTGTTTGTTAGGGGCATTCATGCCCCTAACATTCCATGAAGAGATTTTCATTGGACCGTGGGAAGGCCCTTCCCCTTCCCAGCATCAAAGAAGGCAGTTAATTTGCCTTGGTCTTTTGCATTTCCGTCCTGCAACCTTAATTCGCTTAGGGATTTTCTGCCTCTACTTTTTGCTTCTCTAGCGCAGTCAGGAGTGTTTTTCCCGTCATATATGTTAGCTATTCCTAAGGATTGATGGGGAATTGTCACTCCTTCTCCGTCATCCTCTCCCAGCTGGGACTGAGCAATTGTGTAATCATTGACAGGTAGCGGGGAGATATCTTCTTCCCTATTCTCATTATTGTCTCCCATATCCATAGAGGCCAGAAGTTCCTGAATTAGAAACCTCTTCTCATCTTCCTCTTTCGGGGAAAGATTTTCAACTTCATTGTTATTGAATACCTCTAGAGCTGCAACCATTCTAGAAGACATTACTTCTTGATCAGCCTCAATTTCTTGCCCCAAGTTTTCGACTGTTTTTGTTTCAGAAGGGGATTTCAATGAATCCACCGAATCGGAGATTCTTTTTGACATCTCCACTAAGGCTTCTGCTTTTATGGAATTTGCCTCATCTATTATCTTATCAAGGTCATTAATATTACTGAGACTATTGTGAATATTTTCATCTGTATTAGTCACAGGAGGACAGTCAGCATTATCATGGATAGAATTTAATGTGATATTTACATTCTGATCTGAAATAGGGTTTTCCTTATGCTCGATACTTTTAATCTGTGACGGGCTTGATTTCAACCAGATATCGGATTCATTTATGACCCCATCATAGAAGGTGGGATTAATGTTCCATTCCCCCCTTTTTGTTACTAGCTTGGAGGGTTCCAAGACCCGGGAGTTACAGTCAAATTCGACTAAGATTTTGTTGTTTTTGTTTAAAACCATTCTTTCTAACCTTTCGCAGCCCAAAAAGGACCCGAACTGTTCCCCTAAGAATTCCAAAATTTTAAGATCCAAATATTCGATAGGTAAAGAACCCAGATTAATCCATCTAGGGTATTTGTTTATATTCTGTGAATGTGGGTCAAAATTCAGCCTCCATTCACATCGAAAAAAACCAAAGCCTCTATATAATTTAGCCTTACCATGCAAAATGTCATCCTTTGTATTATGATTATCACATAAAATTGCAAGAAAATTATTTTCCAGTATAGAAATACTTACCTGACCCGGATATAGGGCCAGCCACCAGTCGACAATCCTTTCTATATCATCACCGAATCCAGTCCATTTAACAAAAACCCCATAGTTGCTATATAAATTGAATTGGGGGTCCATCAGATAATCCGGGATCATGCATATACACCTCTGCCTAAAATTAGGTTTTGGCTCAAAAATTCAAACTTTCCCGAGCGGCACCAAATTAGCCCCTGTAGCCGGAGAAAGCTTAGGATCTGATTGTTTGCGCTTATCCATATTTAAAGCTGTGCCTTTATTATTGCCCATCTTTTTGAGGGTCTTTTTCGAATGATACACTTGCCATCTTCCGTCGGAGGGAAGCGACAGGGTTTTGGCGTTTCTTGCCCTAGTTTCATTATTTCTCCAAGAGTCACCCTCGCAGAAGCCCGAAACCCTTCTTGCATTTGACACCGTTGTGTTTCTTGCAGGGATTCTCTTGCAAGGCGGACTGAAGACCGAGATGCTCTTCGGACAAGAGGCGAAAACCTGCCTGCTCCCCCCCGCCGAAAAACTCGCCAAATGCATAGTATTTTTAATTCGCATTTTCGCCTATTAGCAGAGCATAATATTTCACAACAATCTAAAGTTATCTATCCCATTATTTGCTATTATTGTTATATTATATTTTTTTTTAATTTATTTTAATTTCCATTTTTTTTGTTTTTTTTAATCATATATTTTTAATATATAGTTAATGAACCTTCCACTAATATATATTTTTAAACATTAATCATTATTTAACAAATTAAATATATATGTAAATATATATTTCGGTTTTCCATTAAAACAATATTTATAAAAAAAAATTAAAATATATTTTTTATATATGATAATTACATATTTATATATTTGTATAGGGTCGATTCATACAAGTATATGGTCGATTCATATACATATATATAATATGTATATATATTTATTCTCATGATATATATATATATATATATATATATATATATACGATCGATTCCCAGTTATTTAACTACCAAATATATTTAACTTGCATCAATATAACAAAATGATTAATTAAAAATCAATCATTCTATATATATATGGTACATTATATTGTAAACTCTAATTTATTCAACTTCCAAATAATCCTATTAAAATAATCAACATAATTGAACATGACTCCTAATTACCTACACGTATATATGTGTGTGTGTGTGTGTGTGTGTGTGTGTGTGTGTGTGTGTAATTAAAATCATTAGCGTCACTATTTAATTCACATTATTAACAATTTTTCACCCTTCACAGACAAATAAAACATAACATGCAGTAATTAAAATCATTAAACACACAAACTGAGCAAACCTCAAGCAAATACTCATAAAAGATCAAACAACAAAATACGAAGGCCGAACAAACTGACCGGACTACCAACTGACGACACTCACACGGGTGTAACTAAATAAACTAGGGTCAACTACTATCTCCTCCACTTCCATCACAAAATATAAGGCACACTCAAACTTGTGAAGCTAGGTGGAGACGATACCCCGTACCTACCCGATACCTATACCTGCAATATCCTGCATCACCGAACCACACATGCGTATATACAATATAGAAAACATGACATGCACACCGATGAAGGAGAATCATGATGTTTCCTGTCTCACCGAAATGAGTGAAGGAAAATCATCCCCTTGCATCCAATACACTCGCAAACACACAACATATAATTCCATATTGCATAGATAAAGTACAGTGTCAGTACATAGCAATAATCCATAAAATGCCATAAATCACAAGTACTGAAATACTGTAAACAAGTTAAGCATCTCATATCCAGATAAAGCATGAAATAATGTCATATAAGTCTAAATAACAAAACATGGTAATGTATCCACTGAAAACAACAAGAATAAAATATGAGTCCAAACGAGTAGGGGTACTACAACTGGACATGGATGAGTTTATTGCAAGAATAGAGTTTTGACCAATGATTTTTTATGTTTTGATTATTTTCTCCAGTTTTAGTTTCACGGGCAAAAAAACAACAAACACGCCAGATGCAAAGTGACCTCAAGCACATCATGCTAATCCTAAGGAAGTTGGCTAAGAAAGAAAACCTTTGCTTGCATACTCAGGTACACACCCAATAGCTAATCAAAATATGGCCGCTAAGTCTCACGCAATGGATTCTCAATGTCGTATTAGCCAAGTATTAGCCGACTCCAAACGCTAATGGGGGCACGATATGGAAAGTATCTTGGGAGAGTTACTATCTCTCTTGCACAAAGAATATCCCTCTTTTGGAGGTGAACCGGGTAGCTTCTATCTTAAATTTCTTAATAAGGACTTCCATTCAAAATTACCCCTTGAAGTCGTGCAAGCACAATTGAGGCCTATAGCCTAACAAGGTACCAAAACAAGATGTAGTCACGCAAGCGTGATTGAGACCACGAAGCCCTACAAAATGCCTGATATGAGAGATCTCAAAGAGAAATCTCAAATAACTCCGTCCTCCGAGACTTTAATCCTGAGAGGCCTCTTTATTATAGTGAGTCGAAATGCTTAGGTCTAGCTATACTCACTTGGGTCTTTCTCACAGGGTGATTAATTGTTCCCACTATTACAGGCCCACTAAAGGACCACAAATATCAAACCGAAAAGCTTCAAGGGTTGGGATTTTTGATTGTCTATATAGACAAGAGCATTCTCTCCTACCTTTTAGACTCTTCTCAAACATGAAAAATAGATTTGTTCATTTACCATATCGTAATTTAAGTGCCTAGAAAACTTAAGAATACACAAAGTTTAGTCGAATCTCCTCAGGCAACCTGCAAAAACAACGAATCAGTAGTCATATTGTTTTTAAGCAACAGACATATTCTTGGATAAACGTCCCACAAAAACTGGTTAGGCCATAAAATATCTCAAAACAGATCACGGTTAGCATTAGCATAATCAGAATTCAATCAATAAAAACCCCAAAAATGTAATATGTTTCTAATACGAGAAAGCAAAAACTCATAAGAGATTTCTCACCTAGCCGTACGAGAATTCTCACCTAACCGTACGACTTGAAGAAAAGAATATTGCACTGTGAAGAAAATAATGTTGTACGAGATTCTATATAATGTATGAACAAAATCTCGAAGGATGAGAATTTGATGATCTGCAAGGCCAAAAATTGAGTTTCGGGCCCCACGGTGGGCGCCAATTAATGTTCGCGTGAAATGTAGAATTTGCATTTGCAACACAAACACTCAATAGCTCATTACATGCATGGTTAGTTGATCAAAATCAATAAATGTAAAACCATGAAAAATTGATCTATTGCCTCCTAAAAGATCCGAGTATAGATTTTCTCTCGAATTTGTCTAAGCAATACCAATGACTTGACTACACCAAGACAGAGGATTTAATCTATATGAATGCAAATTAGATGAATGCAATATTAACAAAATAAGCTAGATTAATCCAAAATGATATAAGTACATGATTATATGCATGATTAATCTAAGATGCTAATTATAATAGATGATTGAGATAAAATTTCCTATAGTAATGATGCTAAAACTATGGATGCAAAGGATATTTATTACTTCAAAATGAGGGGTATTTATAGGAATTCCAAGGCCAAAGTTGAGGTGGTAGGAATCGACGGTCCAGAATTGATCTAAAGATATCAAGGGCTAAGATTGAAGAAGTTAGAGAAGAGGTTAGAGGAAGGGACACTTGTCATCTATGTGGTGACAAGTGTCCAGGAACCTTTCTCATGAGAGGGCAAGTGTCCAAGGGAGGAGACATGTGGCAAAAGTGCCATGTGTCTCAAGGGGAGAATATCCAACCCATAATAGGTTAGGATAAAAGAGGTTAGGATGTGCATGATAGGATAGGGTTAGTTAAACTTATGGTTAGATAGAATGGGTTAGGTTAGAGGGTGGTTAGGTTAGGTGGTTAGAAGTTAGGAGCCATGTGCTCATTTGAATTTATAAATTCAAATATTAGGAAAAGATAATTAATTTCAACAAATCATGATTTGATTTGTTTTAACTAATTATGAGATTAGAAGAGTGAATTTAAAATGGGGGGAGGATTCATTAATTTATATTAATTAATGAAAGGGGAATTATTGAAATGAACTTAATGAATAAATCCTTAGATTTATTTATAAGTAGACTGAATGGGAAAATTAATCAAATTATTTGCAAATTCAATTAACTATCTTCAAACTATTTTTAGGTGTATTCAATAATTATTATTGCAAGCTAGAAACATGTAGAATTAAATTAGTCCTTTATTTATTGACATAGGTTTTTGCATCAATATGTGACTTTAGAATGCCTTGAGTGTAATGAATATTTATTTTATAGGAAAAATTTCTTAATATACATTTTTTTTTTATCAGTAAAAGGCCGAAGCCAAAGAAATTTTATTAATTTTAAAAATGATAATTACAACTTCGTTCAGTGTGGGAACCGGTAGGAAAGAATGGAGGGAATAAAACCTCCAGTCTAGCCCAGATCCATTAATGGATCATAAAATCTAATGCTATAGATAGCTAATAACAAAGTACAAGATTCATGAATCCCTGGATAATTCACATCCAAGTTAATCTATTTGAAAGATTACTACAAAATCATCCAAGATTTCCTAATTCGATCCTTCCTTGATAATGATGTAATCCTCAATGATTTTCAAAAACAACTCTATCCTGAATTCTCTTTCACTTATCTTGCATGATTTAGAACAACCCCATTCCAGAGTTTTGCAAAAGAACCTTTTCATACCTTACAGCCATGATCGATGTTAGAATGTATAAAAGTATTACGTATCAAAATAAAATTGTCAACAACTTGAAACATAACTTCTAATTTAACTCTTAATGCCAACTTCCCTCAGAGGATATTGAACCCTTAGTCATGTCGAGACAATACCTGCAAGAAACCTTCAAACTTGCCCTACATCATACCACTTCAAGAAATGTTAGCCAATAAATAAACCCCAGTCCATGTGTCCAAGCCTATTCCATTACAACAGCTACAACCATAGAGTTTTAGAATTAAAAAGTACTGAAGTATAACTTCAAATCCAAAACACTACCTGCATCTATATCATAATATAGAAATACCATAGCACTACTCTGGGAGAAAGGGAAACTTTCGCCAAGAGGATCTAAAAGTCACCTCACTCCTTACAGAAAATATGATGTATTTGATAATCAAAGACAAAAAACTTTCAAAAAGTCTTAATCAGACAATTTTTTCCATAAAGTTCGCTAATTTGAAACACTAAAGAGAAATTTAAAAAGATGGCCCCCTTAAAAATAGAAACAAGCACCGAAAGCGGGAAGAAAAGATAGAGGGGAGATATCCGATTCCATAAGAGAATTAATAGAGAGAGTCATTTCCAGACTTCATAGATCTCTTTCAGAAAAATGAAACCAGAAGCGATCGACCTCCCCAATTATGTCAACCTAACCCTTCAGAATAAAATAACATCTATGCTTATGAATAAAAGGCCTAACAATAGATATATGCATAAATGTAGATGTCTATATATATATATATATATATATATATATATATATATATATATATATATATATATATATATATATATATATATATATATATATATATATATATATATATATATATATATATATATATAAGCATAAAATTTAGAATATAAAAGATGAGAGCAATGATACATCACATTTAGCCATTAACTAAAAGAACTTCAAGAAACTAAGATTTCAGACATAATCAGTTAAACCCATATGAAGGATCCATAAAATCACACAAAGAAGAATCTTTTTAGTGTAGATTGAAAAAGGGAAACCAGTGAAATAAAGAGAGAAAATCATATATAAAGCTAGAGCATATATTAAACTAAGCATCCATAAGTCTTTCAGATTATTCTGAAATATGGTGAAAGTTTAACTGTAAACCCTTAAGAGTCAAAAGGTGACGATAGGATAAACCCAAGACAAACACCCAGCTATCAAGCCCAACATCTCCTCGCCCACTCCTCTGATACATTCTCTCCTGAGCTATCCGAAGAATTAACTGGGATAGAGATGGGGGTGGGAGGGATGTCCATGTCGTCTGGGATCACTTCAATATTTTAAGCTTCCAGATAGTTGGCCAGCCACCTTTTACAAGTCGGTTTTCTAACATGCAAAAGCCACATGAGAAAGAAAAAATTCCTTCACCTAGTTGGATTATAGGCCTCAAAGGCAGCCATGTGCTCAATTATCAGGATTGGAAATCTATGTACCCAGTTATTCATTCAAATGAGAATGTCATAATCGTGAGGCTTCAAAACTGTTAGCTCCTCGTCAATATTGACAACCACCCGCTCAAGTTCTCCAAGCAATTCTTTCTTGAAGACACTTTTACAAATTTTATCACCACATCCCTATCCTTCTCATAATACATAGCCATTGCCAATAACATAGCGGCAATATCTGAATTAGCACTACTACGGTCTGCATTCGATGTATATTCTTCCCCAAGGATTTTCATGACCGCCCTGATGACCAGGACATTCGGGAAGACCAGAATGTGTTTCAATATTTCCTCCTTAATTTCTCCTATAAAATCCATTTTCCGCTTGAGCCCGATAAGTCTTAGCGGAGTATCCATAGGAACTTCAAGAATCTCAGATAACCAAATACTCAAAACAAGCCCTTAATTAAGTATTAAAAGGCATCGAGAAATACAACTCATGCTTCTCGATGAAGGACCGATATGGTTGCTAGAGAGTGTTAGAGGAGCGGGGATGAAGGGTCACTATGCAACTTACGCAATCTCCAGGATCAAGGTAATAAATACTACCGCTGCTAGATGAGTGATTTCCTTGGAATTAGATGGCTTTCACGGCAAGGGAAGTCACATCATCAATCCCAACTGTGCCACCAAGTTGGCACTACTTGAGGGATTTTGCTAACAAGATGATGTCCTAATAAATGTGTCGAAAGGCATCTGGCTTCCCCTTGAATCATGAAATATATCTAAAGATAATCATTACCAAATGCATCCATACAATAACATATACATCTATTACTAAATTTGCAAGACTCATAAGATCATAATCCTTTATGCTTATCGGTATATAATACATATATGTGTGTATTAATACATATACATCCATACATATATATATGTATGTCTATATATATGCATATCCATATATACATATATACCTATAGACATAAAATCTTATAAGGCTCTGAGAAAGTATAAGAAACTGTATGAGTATATATATCTTTCTATAAAAAGAGTATATATGAATATAAGCACTAAAAATTTATACCAAAGATCTTCAATTATAATCAGAGAGATAAAGAAGGGGAATGTGCTCTTAAAGCCATCTTAATTGAGAATATTCAAGAATTTAGAGATGCAAGATTAAAACACATTCTACCACCTACGATCTAGACTTAACCATCTTATACTAAAGATACTATCAACCTCTTAAAGGGAAAGCAAGGTCAAGGGAAAAATCCCTGAGGAGAACCAAAAACCAAGATAATCGAGACCAAAAGCCTAAGATTCCAAACCTTGCAGCTAATACTGGGGACAAGAAGGAGGGCTCTTATATTATGAACTATCCATCAGCTCCTACATTAGTTATTTCAACCGCTCTAGTGTTTCCTTCTCTATAGAAGTGATTGAAGGTCATTTTCTTGAACTCCTTGAGGAGGCTAAGAGCTCTTGACAAGATCGCATTCAGCTTCCAGTTAGGTAGAGAACCTTTTTTGAGGCCATTGATAATAATAGTTGAATCTCCTTCAATGGCGAGCTTGTTGATACCCCTATTTTGACATAAGAGGAGGCCTTCTACTAAGGCTAAGATCTCTACTTTATTATTGGATTCAAACCCTATAGGTTTGGCTAACTTAGCCAATTACCTACTAGCCTCATCATGCAGACAACACCCAATCCTTGCAGGACCTAGATTCCCACAAGAAGCTCCATCGAAGTTAAGCTTTACCCACCCCTTTTTAGGGACCTTCCATTTATAGGCTTCTCTTAACTCCTTTTTTTTAGAATTTCTAACTCCTACAAAGGGAGGGATCTTCATACCTAACCATATACCTCTCATCTTCTCATCCCAGAATATCATCTCTGAGAGATTGCTAGGAAATTTAGAAGTTCTTTTGTTAAGGGTTTCTACAACTGAGGCATCAATTTTATTCACAAGTTGAAGCCAGACCAATTTTTTATCCTTGAAGAGTCTTCTATTACGTTCCTTCCAAAGTTCCCAAATAACCAAAGAAGGATCTAGTTTCCATAGCCCTCCAAAGAGGGAGAGCTAATGTAGAATGGGCCATGCTTGAAACATTTCAAGAATGGAGTTTGGAAAGGCTGAGCTCCATCCTAATTTGTTACATAACCAGAGCCAACAATTGGAGGCATAATTGCAGTTGAGGAGGATATGATCTTTGTCATATTCTACCTTTTCACATAAAGGGCATCTGTTGGGACCTTCAGAGCCCATTTTTCTAAATCTGTCTGCCATTATAATCTTGTTGTGGAGAGAAAACCATGAAAACAATCCTACCTTTGGAAAACACATCTTATCCCAACACAAAACTGAGGGGAGAGGAGTGCTTGTGGAAAGCTGCTGACTAAGGAGGAGATTATAACCATCTTTTGAGGTGTATTCTCCCAATTTTGATCCATCCCAGACAAGAGTATCTGACCCCAAGTTGAAAGTGACCATCCTCTTTTTAAGGATGTCTTGGAGCAACAATTTCTCCCTTAATGGGATATCCACATGATTTAAAGATTTCCATTTCCAACCCTTGGAAAAGTCCCCGTCAATTGGTGATATGTAATCCTTAAAATACCTGTCCCAAATAGATTATAGCACTACTCTAGATGACTCCAGATTAGTACTCTCATGAAGGGCTTTGAAACCTCCCCAAGAATCAGTCCAAAAAAGGGCTTTTTCGCCATTTCCCAAATTCCATGATAATTTGTCTAAAATAATTTTCCTGCATTCCAACATAAAGTTCCAAATGCGTGAGCCTCTTGAGGGAGAAGAGTCCTTAAAGAGGCTAGCATGGTCTCTACTTCGAAGATATTTGTGGTATAAGATTTGAGCCCACTTGAGGTGGGGAGATCTGAACATACTCCAGACTAATTTGGCCCCTAGCACTCTGCTCTGATCCTTAATATTCTTAATCCCAATACCCCCTTCTGACTTTGGCCTACAAATCTTGCCCCAGGCCATAAGGGAGATCTTTTTCTTCTCCTCAGCCCCTTTCAAGAAGAAAGACCTAAGATGTCTATTCAATATTTCCTTTTTGGATTGGGGGAGGTTAATACATGATAACTGATAGATGGGCATTGCAGCCAAAACCAATTTGACCATAGTAGCTCTCCCTGTAGAGGATAGCCATTTGCCTTTCTAGGTTGCTACCTTACTCCTAGTCCTATCTATCACTGAATCCCACAAATGTGATGAACCATTACCCTTATCTAGGGGCAGGCCTAGATACTTGCAGGGGAGCCTTGCCATATTAAAATTCAAAATTCTATAGATGTCATTTTGTAAGTAGACCTTAGTATTAAAAAAGAAGACTTCAGATTTAGACAAATGGATTTCTTTTCTAGAAGCCTTAGAGTAAGAGTCTAGGATCTGCTTAAAAGCCTTCACTTCTCCTAAATCATTGAGCCCATATAACATAGTATCATCCACAAATTGTTGATGCGTGGTAGGGTCTAGGCTATCAGTAATTCTTATTCCTGAAATCTGACTACTTTCCCTCACTTTAGAGATTGCTCTCCCCAATTATTCTTTCATAATGATGAAGAGAAAAGGGGCTAAGGGATCTCCTTGTCTAAGACCCCTAGAAGAGCTAAAAAATACTTCAAGAGTACCATTAACTAACACTAAGAATTTAGGCGTTGAGATACATTCAAATATCAAGTTAATCCATGAAGAGGGGAATCCAAAGGCTTCTAAGCATCTGCACATGAATCTTCAATCCAACTTATCATAGGCTTTCCTACTGTTTAGTTTTACGAGCATACTAGGGGTTTAATTCTTCTAGACAGAGTGAATGGCCTCCTGTGCTATAATAACCCTGTCATAAATGGACCTCCCAAGAAAAAAACTCATTTGTTTCTTGCTAATCAAAAGAGGAAGGAGTTTCTAAAGCCTATTAGCTAAAGTTTTAGTAAAAATCTTATAGATGGTGCTACACAAGGCAATGGGTCTAAACTCATCAAAGAACTCAGGCTTTTCCTTCTTTGGGATAAGGGCCAGAAAAGTGTTATTAATTTCATTGAGGATATTACCTGAGTTCCTCATGCCTTCAAGAGCTACCGTCACCTCCTCTCCTATGAAGGACCAACATTTCTGAAAAAACTAGTCGAAAAGCCATCCAGACTAGGGGATTTGTCTAGACTCATCTTCATTAGAGCTGCTTCTACTTCTACTAAAGATAATTTAGCAGCTAGATTATAGGTTTGATCCTTACTGAGTAATCTTGGGATACATTTAATAAACTTGTCTTGGTCTAAGCAAAGAGGGCTCCAATCAGAGTTGAGAATAAGGGAGAAAAAGTCTACAACCTCCCTAGCTATGATTTTAGGATCATCCACCTTAGAGTTATTACTTATCTTAATCTTAAAAATTTGGTTAATGACTCTCCTGTCTCACATTATGGAAGAATTTAGTTTTCTTATCACCCTCATCCAGCCACGTCTCCCTAGATTTTTGTTTCCAGAAGACCTCTTCTTTTGCAAGAATATTTTCTTGTTCAAGAAGGAATTTCTTTTCTCTTAGAAACAAAGTTTCATCCATTCCATGCCTCATCACCACTTCATTTACCTCTGTTAAGTCTACTTGCACCTTGGCCTTCTTGTCAAAAATATTACCAAAATGCTCCTTATTCCATAGAATGAGCTTCTTCTTAATTATCTTAAGTTTCTTGACTACCTTATAGATCCCAGACCTGGAAACCTCTACCTCATCCCACCAATCCTCAAGGAGCTTAAGGATATTATCATCTTTTAGACACATACGCTCAAATTTAAAAGTGCATCTTTTTGGTCTTGAGTCACCAAGAATGCTAAGTTGGATTGGGAAATGATCTAATCCTAAGAAAGGTAAAATTGAGGCTTCTAAGGTATACACGAAGTTAGTGAGACTACCCATAACAAAGAACATATCTAGTTTTTTTTCTATATTACTAAAACTAACCTTCTATTATTCCAGGTAAAGGCATCCTTAACCATGTTAATCTCTATCAGGCCACATCGATGGACCCAATCTACAAAGTCTAAAGTTGCTCTAGAGATTTTACCTAAGCCTCCTCATTTCTTATATTGGTTCATAATTGCATTAAAGTCGCCTCCTAAAATGCAAAATTGATACAAGGAGTTTTTGAATTCCTCCATTTATTTCCAAACTCTTTTTTTATCCTCATTTAGAGTTGGTCCATACACATTAATAATGATAAAATCAAGTTTGTTTTTCAAGCTGGTAACCCTACCACTTATCCAATTGCCTTGAGACTCTAATAATGAGAATCTTATATTGTGTGGATCCCAAATAATAGCCAAACCTCCAAAGGCTCCATTGGTTGGAACCCTTGTAATATGTTTGAAGCCTAGTCATTCACCAAAGGAGGCTAAGTCAACATTCTCTAATTTGGTTTCATGTAACATAACTAAATCAGGACTATAGTTGGATAGACAGTGTTTGAATATTCATTGTTTGTCAGGGGCATTTAAACCCTTATAATTCCATGATACTACTTTCATTGTATTGTGGGAAGGAACTTCCCCTTCCCTGTATGAAACATGTTTGTGAGTTTAAGCTGACCTTCCGCTATACCATCATTAGCTCGCAACTCTGATAAGGATTTCATGCTTCTCTTTTTGTAGAGTTTGGCACAATCCGGAGTGGCTTTTTCCCCAGCTCATTGTTCAATTCCTAAGGCTTCATTTTCTTTATTATCTAACTCTATAATGAGGGCTTCTTTATCAGTGACCTCAGGGGGATGAGTAAAATTCATAATCCCTTTTCTTAGCAATCTTTTCTAAAGTTAAAGCTCATCCTTAACTATTATTTCATCCAACAATTTCTTTATAATATCCTCAGTGACTGAGTTACATAAATAGTTTATAATGCATTTTACCTCTTCCTCTTTGCGAGCTAGGTCTTCCTCTTGTTTAGCCTTATCCAAACTATTGGGGGCATCCATCGGTTGGGAGGAGCCATTATCTCCCAAATTACTTTGGACATCCAAACCAGCATCCAGATCAGGGATAAGAGTACATACTACCTTCTCCCTGCCCTCTCAATCATTAGTATCAGGATTGGGTTCATCCTTACCAACTTGAGATAATTTTTTAAATTATTCCCTTATGGTCACTTCAAGGGCACAATAGTTCCAGACTACCTTAGAGTCAGCAACCCTCCCCTATTTATCCTTTAGCATATCCTCATGGGTTAGAAAAAGAGAGGGATTCTTCCACTCATCCATACTCTCATCACCTATAATTTCCCCCTCTTCAACCCCATCAAAATTCCTAGTCGACAGAGGGTTCTCCTTGATCACAAACCCTCCTTGTTCCAATTGAAATAGATATCCAGCTTAGGCATTCCTCTAGGGTTTGTTTGAGAGGGGAAAACTTCTGAGACCGGTTTATATGCCAAGTCTAGATCTAGAAACCCTTTATAAAATTCAGGGTAGATTAAGAAAGATGACTCCCTAGTTCTGATTTCAATGGGGCTGAGTGAATTCACACTAATATCCATGTTAATTATCAACACACAATGTGAATACTTCCTATTTATGTCACTAATCTCCATGAATTTTCCTAAGTGATTACTTATTTTCCTAATAATTTCCATGTCCATTAATTCTACTGGTAAGTTAGGGATCATAACCGGTCTATCTACTTTAAATAATTTTAATTTGATTGGATTGAAAGCAGGTTGCCATTCTAAAAATTTAAAATCAAAGCCTTTAAAAATCAAAGATTTACTTGTTAAGAATTCATCCTTATGCCTTGTATTTCCATAGTCAATTTAAAGAAAACCCTCAGACAAGATAGCAATACTTACTATCCAATTGAAGGAAGACTTGAACCAATATGCAATTGCCTCTGTCGGGACTCTAAGTCTGCAACATCTAGCAAAAACCCCAAATGTTTTGCAAGATTGTTGAATCCTTTCAACCAGAATGTCATTGATTTCCAATACATTCACTATTTCTGAATTAGGGTTCATATTCTTATTTGGCTTAACCGTCGAGGGTTTGGGAGGAGGCATGATTTTGGGATTCTTGCCTTCCTCCATGGAAACCCTAGGTCTGGTATGAATACCACCTGGCCTCTAGTTATCCTTGTTTCCTTTACCTATATCATTATTTGTATTTGGCTTGACCCGGGGACCTGGTTTTATAAAACCTTCCTCAACATTCCGCAAATGGATGAACCTGTTGGAGATAGACGACTTGAAAGAGCCTCCTTGGCGACAGGAATTTTGTTTTCCCTAATCACCATTTCCAGAAAAAGGAAGATCTTTCACTACTGCCCTCCGATACCTCCTAGGTTTCACCATCTACCGTTCAGATTTTTCCTAAGATGGAGGGGGGCAGTTCCCCGAGTTGTAGGCCAAGACCACATACTTAGTTCACTCGAAAAACCATTTCTATTGTTTGAGGTCCAGAAATTTTCGCGAAGGAAATCGTAGAGCCATCTTTAATTTCATGTAAGATTTTTTTTATTATGTTATATGCATTACAAAGATATATATCTAGTATTTTTTATTTAAATAAAAAAATTTATTTTTTTTGCAACTCTAGAAACCATTATTTCTTCAATATAATAATTAGTAACTTAATATTAAATAAATAAATAAAATTATAAATAACCAAGAAAAAGCATGATAATTAAAATTCATATAACAAAAAAATTAAAGATAAACAACCTTCATATTTAAGCTCCATTACAAATGTCACATGAAATGTTCCTCCAATTAATTTCTTATCTATATCAAATTATTTTATTTTAAAACCTACAACATATTATAAAACAAAAATATTTTGCAAAGGTACATGTTATACACAGTGCACACAAATAAATCTGCAACAATCATGAGAGCATCAACAATACAATTATCTCACTGAAATGTACAACCATTGAAACATAAGATAGTACAAAAATATGATACAATTCAATTTCCAAGAGTTTGCTTCCAACAAACCCAATTCATGATTTCAAGACTTTGTAAACATTAGTTAAAAGAGTTACTAGAACAAGTAGAATTTCTAAACCTATAGTGGTTACAACCCATCTTAAATTTAGTGACACCAACAAATATACAACCTCAACAATACTAATCATCAAATATAATTCACAAATAGCAAAAAGAACCTTGCGAATGAGCATAGATGTTCTTGTCATGGGGACCTGTCTAAAGTATAGGCCCACCATGGTCCTCCCATATGAAAGAATCACTCCAATCAACATTGAGAAATAGGTGGTATATATTAAGGCATGGTAAGCAATTGTATTTCTCTTGAAGTCAGACATCACAAAGTTGAACAATAATGCCATAAACATGAGGGCAAGGTCTTTTAGCACTATTCAACCATTATTGTTTCTAATTACCATATGGTTTTCTCCATCCAATTCAAGGAAACCTTCACCACTGCTATCAACCATCTACAATATATGTCACCCATCATACATATGCTCCTAGTTGTTTTTAAAACAATGCAAAATAGAAAAAGAGAAAACATCAACCATTTCTTCATGCAATGATATAATGTGCAGCCTTGCATGACCATTATTGACCTCAACTATTAGTTCAATGTGCTCACAAGAAACCATCTACAAAAGGCTTGTCTTCAATAACACACTCTATGCATTGACTTAGCGTGTGCTGTCAGATGTGGACCTCGCTTCAAAGTTTCATTTCGATTTTGCTTTTCTATATTTGTTCAAAATTTAAGAGTTGTTCAACTAAAAAATAGTGAAATAAAAATAAGAATATATAAGAAAAGTTGACTACATCCTTTATATTATATTAGTATAACAATTTAAGCTATAAACAATAATATATAATGTATTTATTCTAAATTATGGTAATATATTGAGAACAAAAGAATTGCTCATATATATGATATATATTAGTACATTTTATACATAAAAATTTAAAAAAGATTCTTATGGATTATAAGAATTTTACAAGAAAACAAATAATAATAGGAAGTTAATTCAGGGGCCGTACATGCTATTGTTTATCAATGATTAAAAAATATTTAAGAAACATAAATGGTTCTCGAAATAGAATGCCAACACTATTCATAGTCATTTCATTTCTATTCTAACTGATAGTAATAAGTATTATTGCAAGCTAGCAACATGTCAAATTAAATTAGTCCTTTATTTATCAACATAGGTTTTTGCATTAGTATGTGACTTTAGAATACCTCTGAGCATAATGAATATTTATTTTATAGGAAAAGTTCTTAATATGTTACAAAGATATATAGACTTATATAACAATTATTTTTTAATTAAATAAAAATAAAAAATAATTTTTTTGCAACTCTAGAAACCACTATTTCTTCAATATAATATTTGGTAACTTAATGTTAAATAAATAAATAAAATTATAAATAACCAAGAAAAAATATGATAATTAAAATTCATATAACACAAAATTTAAAGATAAAACAACTCTTTCAATTAAAGCTCCACTACAAATGTCACATGAAATGCTCCTCGAATGAATTGCTTATCTATATGGAATTTTTTTGATTTAAAACCTACAACATATTATAAAAAAAATCTTTTGCAAAGGTACTTGTTATAATAGTGTACACAAAGAAATTTGTAACAATCATGAGAGCATGAATAGTGTAGTTATCTCACTGAATTGTACAACCCTTAAAATGTAAGATAGTACAAAAGTATGATACAATTTAATTTCCAAGAGTCTACTTCCAACAAACCTAATTCATGATTTGAAGACTTTGTACAAACTAGGTAAAAGAGTTATTAGAACAAGTAGAATTTTTAAACATATAGTGGTTACAACCCATCATAAATTTATTGGCACCAATAAATACACAGTCTCAACAATAGTAATCATCAAACATAATTTTCAAATTAAAAAAAACTTGCAAATGAACATAGATGTTCTTGTCATGGGGACCTATCTAAAGTATAGTCCCAACATGGTCCTCCCATACCAAAGAATCACTCTAATCGACATTGAGAAACAGGTGGTCAATATTAAGGCACGGTAAGCAATTGTATTTCTATTGAAGTTAGACATCACAAAGTTGACTATTAATGCCATAAACATGAGGGCAAGGTATTCTAGTACTATCCAAACATTATTGTTTCTAATTACCATATGGTTTTCTCCATCCAAAATCTGTCACCCATCATACATATGCTCCTAGTTATTTTTAAAACAATGCAAAATAGAAAAAAACAACCATTTCTTTATGTAATGGTATAATGTGTCGCCATGCATGACCATTATTGACCTCGACTATTGGCTCAATGTGTTTACTAGAGACCATCTACAAAAGGCTTGGCTTAAACAATACACTCTATGCATTGATGTAGTGTGCGTTGTCAGATGTGGACCTCGCTTCAAAGTTTCATTTCGATTTCACTTTTCTATTTCTGTTCATAAATATTGTACGATAGGTTTGTAATCATTTGTTTTCTCAGTAGACAAACATGCATAACCCATTCATCTAATAAAGCCAGTCATAGGCACTTGTTATTATCAAGATTTATTTTCCATTCCAAAACTCGAGATTGTTTTGAATGAGATAATAGAAGAAACAATTTTTTAAGCAAATATTAATTTTCACTTAAAAATTTATTAGTTTTATGTGAAAAATATTATGAATAATTTTAAAAAGATAATTCTATTTAATGCTAGATAATTTTAAGTTATCATATTATACTTTCTTACTTTTAAAGAATGTGTTTTTTATATTATATTTAATAAAGAAATTTTGTATAAATGATATTGTAATTTTTGACTTTAAAAGATATTTTTAATATAAATTATTATATATTGTAACTTTTCCATACATAAAAAAAATGTGTTTTTAATATTCTAGTTGAAAAAATATATTTTATATGTCATATATTTTTTAATTACAATAGTGTAAATCTTAATTTTAAATTATTTTAAATATTAATTTAGTTTCTATAATTAATGTGAAATAAATATTGTGAAAATTTTTAGTTAGATAATCTAATTAATGATATTATATTTTCCTACTTTAAAAGAATGCATTTTAATTTTTATATTTGGAAAAACAAATTGTACAATGTTACTATACTTTAAAAGAAAAAGATTAGTAATATTTTTTTATAAAAGTCATATTTTTTTTTAATTGCAATTGTGTAAAATTTAATATTTAATTATTTTTAATATTAATTTAATTCTATAGTTAAATGTGAAATAAATATTGTAGATAATTTTAAAAAGATAGTGTTTATTAATGATAGATAATTTTAATTAATAACAAAAAAAAATAATTAAGAGTTGTTCATCTAAAAAATAGTGAAATAAAAATAAGATTATGTAATAAAAGTTAACTACATCCTTTATATTCTATTTAGTACAACATTTTAAGTTATAATCAATAACATATAATGTATTTATGTCTAAATGATGGTAATATATTGAGACCCAAATAAATTTATTTTTTTCAATAAAAGTGGAAAACCACTAATTTTATTAATATTTATAATTTTTACAACCTAGTTCAAAGAGCACTGATAGGAAAGAACCAGGCAAAGAAAACCTCTGGTCTTGCTCATAAAGTCCCAAGGGGAAAAAATTACAACCGGTTACAATCGAAGACGTGAAGAGGATAACCCAAACCAGCCCCAAAACATCCCAAAAAAACCAGAAGGGCCAATAGAGCTAGTTACATGAATAAATCCCAACCCCCAAAATATGTGAAGCCAATACAAAAATATCAAAAGGTGAACCTGAAACATTAGGAGTGCAAAAACCAAGTACTAGAACCTTCCTCGGGAGGAGACAAAGGTTGGGAAGTCCCCTCATTCCGATCCTCTGGAACTACCACCTGTAGAGGAACAACTACACTTGGAAGAGACATTACCACCTTCAACGAGTCAAGAAGAAAGTGAATACCTGAAAAACACATTAACAACCATAGCCAAGATATCTAGAGACACATGATCTAAAAAAGATACAAGAGCAAACATTGTGTCATCATAAAGATTAGAAATCAAACCACCTCTTATAACTGAGAGTAGCTCATAGTGTCAGCCACTAGATAATAATTCAGAATGAGGTACAAAACCACCATAAGGAAAAGCACCAAACTCAAAATGATAAAGAGAAAAAGCATTATCCATATCAGAAGTAGAATAAAGAGAGGGATGAACGTATGCATCCAATAGTGCCCGAACCAAAGAAGCATCCAAGAGCATGTCCATACACACAGTAGTAAAATGAGAGAAGCAACTTCAGCAAGAAAAATATTAGCATTCTCCACCAACCAACGTCTGCCCACTACTTTGCGAAAAGCAAGAGAGAATTCCAAAGAATGAACTTTAAATAGTCAACCAAGTTTCTCAACATCAAAAACATGAGGATCCTGAAAATCACACAGCTTAACAAGTAATAAAATTCTATAACCAGCAGCCTCCATCACCAAAAAATTCACAAAAGAAAATAATGCACCCAATAGATGAAGCAAGCTTATAAAGAAAAAATAAGCCATCATTTTTAAAGAAGCACATCCTCCGAACAGATTAAAATGATATCAAATCAAAGATCAACATGAGCTAATTCACATAACACCATACCAACAAGCTTCCATAGGCCGCCACCTATTATAAAAAACAATCAAAACTCCTCATTAATCCACAAACTTAACTTTCACATAATTCCCATAATGAATGCAAGATATTCACATGAGCCAAATCCCTAGGACCGTGTTAATAAGCATACACAAATCACCACATCAAATATCAAGCAATAAAAGAACCATAATTAATCATACGTGCAAGCCGCCATTGCAAGTGCAGAGGATCATAATTAAAGATTAACTAAAAAGAGAAACTATATCAACAATCCGGTACCGATCAATTAGTACAATGCAAAAAATAATGCAATCAAGAGTAGTACAACATCCAGAGACAACCCAAGAAATAGACACCAGCCATCACCATGATGAAAAATAGAAGAAAATATACAGAATCAATATGGTGATGTAAAGTGGCCAAGAAGGCCCCATACACCCTCACACTAACTGCATACATAAACCAACCCAAAAGCTAGGTACCGGCTAGCACCATGATTAAGATTACAAGCAAACATGCAAAATTAATGAGGTGATATAAAACAACCAAGAAGGCCCCATACACCATCACACTAAGCTGCATACATGCTAGCAATCCCAAACAAGATGTGAGGTCGAGGCAAAGCCAAAGAGTTTGCAGCAATAACAGAAAAAATTAAGACTTCAAAGGATGAGGGGGCAGGAAACTCTCTTCAATATCAACCAAAGATTGAATATTTTCATTTAAGGCCTTATTTGCCAAGAAATCTGCAACACTATTAGCTTCACTGTAACAATGAGAAATAGAGAAAGAATTAAAGAACTCAAGCTACAATAGAACCTTGCCCAACCAATATTTTAGATGCCAAGAGTTAGAAGAGCGATTTGTGATCACATAAAAGACAACTAAAGAGTCTCCTTCAATCACCACATCTGAGACATGTAATGAAAGAAGCAAATCAAGCCCAACAGACAAAGTGTGCAACTCTACCACATTATTTGTCCCATCAGGAATACACTAACACTGGGCTTTGATGACTCTGGACTTATCATCAGAAACCACCATCCCAATGGTAGACTTCCTTGGATTGCCTCGAGAAGCCCCATAAAAGTTTAATTTATATTTGGAAGGAGGGGGGGGTAACCAAACCACTTCTTTTCTGTTAATTGGGGGAGACCTTTTCTTAGAAATGACCCCTTGCATAGGAAGGAAATGCAAAGCTAACCAGTGCTTAATGACCCAACTATCCCATGAAGTAAAAATGCATTTAGGGCTAATGCCCTTATAAATAAAGGCCAAAGCAGATTCTGAGATGGAGTTCTCAATAGAGAAGAGTACATCTGATAAAGAGGAAGAGTTTTTCCTAAAAAATATATTATTCCTTTCTAGCCAAATCTTCCAAATCAGAATATAAGGGGAAATTATCCATACACAAGCATAAAAAGAAGATGAACATAATAGTGACTAGCCCATAAATTGAGATCGAAGATCCCCACATAAAGCCACAAACCAATTTAATTTCTTAAACAACCAGTACCAGCATTGAGAAGCAAAAGGGCAATGAAAAAAAGATGATCAGTTGTTTCTTATGACCCTCCACACTTGACACATGGAAAAACAACAGTGATACCAAGACTATCCATCCTTATACCCATGAGAACTCTATCTTGAACAACTAACCAAGCAAAATCTCCTACCTTTGGAAGATAGACAACATGCCAAAACAACCAATAGGGCAAAACCTCCCCCCTACAATTAGCAGATAAAAATTTATATATATCAACTAAATATTCCCTAGATTTTGAATGAACTCAAATAAGCTCATCATTAGCCTCAAAATAAAGAAATTGACACTTACTTAATTCCTCAACAAAAGAAGATTTAATCTCTTGATCAACTGGAAGAGACTATTGATTTCCATCTGGCAATAGGGACAAGCCTCAAGGAATTCACAAAAAAATAATCAGCCACAAATAAACCCCAAGAATATTTTAAAAGAGACATAAGAGACGGCCAATCTCTCAGACTAGTCAGAGCAGAGAAACCATTCCAAACTTCCTCCCAAAATCTAGATTTTTGACCATTATGTACAGGCCCAAATAAACCGAGAAGAATAATAGACCTACATTCAGCCACAAAGTTCCAACTTGTAGAACCCTTAGGAAGTGAGGAAGTAGTAAAGATCGCCTCCCTGGAATGATTTATTAAGTATTTTGCAAATAAAATAGATGCCCTTCTAGAAGAGGGTTGCTTATATAAATTCCAAAATAATTTAGCACCTAAAGCCAAATTTTATTTTCTTAAGTCTCTAATCCCTGCACCACCCCTATCTTTCTAAGAATAGACCTTGTCCCAAGCTAACAAAGGGATGTGAGCCCTGTTATTTACATTATCATTCCATAAAAAAGACCTCAGGATTGACTGTAAATTAGCAGCTGATTTCTTGGGAGCCTTTAAAATAGACAACAAATAAATAGGAACTACATTTAAAACAACCTTAATAAGCACAATCTTTCCTGAAAAAGAGAGCCATTTGTGAGACCAAGAGAGAACCCTTGAGGAAACAAAAGCAGAAATCTTTCCCAAAAAGTATGCTTCTCAGACCCAGTGAAAAATGGAATCCCCAAGTACTTACAAGGGAATTGACCACCAAAGAAACCCCAAAAATGTGTTAATATTGATTGCACCAAAGGGGAAATGTTGAGAAAGAAAATCTTAGATTTAGCACTATTTGCTTTCTGACCAGAGAATGTAGTGTAGTCCCTAATAATCCTACTAATAACCTTTACTTCACCCATAGTGACATGACCAAACAATAACGTATCATCAACAAAAAGACAATGAGAATGATTAACAACCATGTGTGGAATACTAATTCCCTTCCAAAGACCTCTCTCCCTAGCATCCAAAATAGCTCTGCTAAGACACCTATACATTTGGTCTAGATTTTCGACAGAGGTTTTCGACGGAGAAGGTATATTGTGACCAAATTTGATTTTTTTTTTTAAATGCATGAATTTGTCAGAATTCCGATGGTGATTTGACATTTGGTTTCGATGAAGAAGGCATTATCAATGAAATCTTTTTTTTTTTCAAAAAAGTGCTTGCGTTCATCAAAATTCCGACGACAATGGGCATTACTTTAAAAAAAAAAAAAAAAGAGGGCAAGTTATTTGTGCATTGCAATCCCATGAAGGCTTCCATATCGACTTCAACCCCCAACAAGATCAAACCCATGTCGAAGGCATTTGTGCATTGCAATCCCATGCAAGAGGTATATTCTTCATGTTAATTTCATGCTGCAAAATAGTACACCATTCAAGAGATTCCTTTCAAGAGATTCTACAACTTTTGCTTGTATACATGCTAGCTATGTCTGCATTCTTGTGGGATATTGATCGATTGTGGAAGCAACTCTTGGAGTATGAGAGATTCCTTTTTTATCGAAAAGATGTTAGGAAATGAGACATGAGGTGGTTAATTGCCCAAGTTTTAGATGCAAATTGGTCAATCTCGTATTCATATTATTTATCCAATCTCAGGCCGGATGGCTCCTGGTCAAAGGTGTGGTTCCCTAAATGCATAATCCCTATAGGAATCCACTCCTCATAAAACCATAGAACTATGATTGAGGAGTGATCATTCAAGTTTGTCAGAGCAATCCCTTCCTCCCGTATATGTCTTGATTGATCATTATTGTACGAGCTAATATATAGGGTGGTGGTTGCTTCTGGTTGTTGAATCAATGGAGATCAAACCAATGCACAAGCAAACAATGGGAATGAATATTATTCAATTGCAACCTTCATTCAGTGTTGTTCAGGAAAGCCTTTCTTTCTCTTGCCAGCCACCCTAACACACCCAACCCGGAAGCCCTAGGGAGATACAATTGTGTTCGGTTCAGCACAATCCCAACCTAGAAGGGGTGGACTAAAAATCTCCAACCACACAACTTATCACTTTGTAATTAACATACAACATAAAGCTAGTCTATATGACCCCCAAACTATTTTCTTACTATCTCGGGTTACCCTAGTTTAGGGTATTGGTAGTTTTTACTAAATCTTCTCTAGTTTAGGGTATTGGCAACTATCTCTCCTTTTGCATAGTTTTAGGTGGCATACAAATTCATTTCCTTCTTTGGCTTCCTTGCGGCCTCAACCTCAACGATCGTCTTTTGCAAACTTACTTTCTTCAATACTCTCTTATTTATCCTTTCAAAGTTGAATTGTAGCCACTTACGAACATCTAGATTCTCATCACCTTGGATGGATAGGTTCATGGTAGTTACAACCAACTTTGGCCTTTGTTCTTCATCTTGTTGCTTGTGCACCTAAGTTTAAAATTTTGGAGGAGTCATCTTGGGGGTGGGGGCCTAGATAGATCCTCTTTTTCTTGTTCTCCATGCTTCTTTGACTCCATATTCTAAGTTCCTTCTGACTTATATTTCATTTTAATGAGTCAACTTATAGTTCTTAATTCAGTTATAGGCTAGTATCTTGTGTGTTGATTGTACCTCTTAGTTTGATAAGGTTTTGGGTGGATTTTAATCTCTAATATTGAGGAAAAAGTTTCCCTATAAATGTAATTTCAAAATTCATTTTGAGGGTCTAAGAATTGATTATTTAAGGTCCAAGTTTCGTAACACTACTTAGTTTGTTTTCTTTCAAAAGATATTTAACAATAGGTTGTAGATTGAATACTTGTGCTTTGCTGGTATATTTTGAAGACTTAATGGAAATGAAGTTCATAGTTTGCAACAGTATTTGTAGTCTTTTTTGATTGCTTGGTATTCTTCTATTTCTTTCATTTTCCTTAGTCCTGAATTAATATTTACATTTATGAAACATCTTCTTTGTCATAATAAATTTGTGCATCTTTTGTGGTGATTTAGGTTAATAAGGAACATGTGAATGAGTAGTAGTAGTTGTTGTTCTAGAGCTTTCCTTGGTCTCATTTTCATGTTAGAATTGGCAATTTTGGCATGATAAATTATTTGCATACAAGGTTATTTCTAGATTTTGTTGATAATGTGGGTTTAGGTAATACTGATGATTCATTTTCTCGTAGCCTTGTTCTAACTTTTGCAATTTATTTTAACCTTTTAGCTTAGGCAGATTGAGAAATCGACATTTCAACTTGACTAGGAAATGATAAATTCTAAAGGTAAAATAACTTAACTCAAGGGACTGAGATGGTATCCTAGCATGCAAGATGATAGTTCTAAGCAAAAGACTACCTAGTGATATGAAAGTTGATGCAAGATAGTAAGGACACAAAGGAAATTTATTTTGAACTTTGACAAGTTTGAATCTTTAAGTGGAAGTTTGAATGGATTGATAGCAAAAAGGCATGGTGATGCAGAGAATCCAATAAACTAAACCAACTACGGAGATATTTCTCCCAACTCACCTATTCAGTTAGGTGTCAACCCTTCACTTACTCACAAGACCCCTCACAAGGCCACAAGTTACTCAAAAGGATTCAATACCCCAAAACACACCCATACTCACCAACCCTCACCCAACCATTGAATCACACTCAAATAGGACAAATAAACATATCTAAGTCACAATCCAACTCTCCAACATTCAATCACCATCAACACCCTCAACCCTTATTCACACAAATCCTCCTTCAACTGGGTCTTCTAATCCCCCTTGGTACTCAACTCACAAAATGTATTAGATATCCAAAAACCAATATACTTTTGGAAACTCTTAAAAGTACCACTCAACATATACCACCATGGGTCTTTACCCTCCCAACCACCCAAAGGTCAAAGGAAGATTCATTGTTGCAACACTCACTTTTTGTGACAGTTTCAAGCACTTAGGATAGTCACTCCTTTCATGGCCATTATTTTTCACAACACTCTCTAAAATTAATTATGATGATAATGTATCTCCTTAAACCTTACACCAACACCAAACTCAATACCAAACTCCTTCCCAATCTCGCTAATGGACTATCTCAACTCGCTGTCAAATTGTGACAGTCAATGTAAGGTTTAGGACAGTCATACACCCTCGCGGATTGATGGGATTTTTTGGTCACCAAACACTTGGATTATGTTTATAACTCCCTCAAAAATTCCCCAATCCCTTAATAAGACCATTCAAGGACCTTTGAGTCAATTACACCATCCAAACTCTATGCATACACTGTGTTCTCATATAAAGACACAAAAATCAACACCTTCCACATATTTGCACGTGCCAAAATGCTCATGAGACCCTGCAATGATTAAGAAAACAAAATACATGATTTTATGGATCATCCCATGCCTTTAAATTGATTCATCAACATGGAAATGACCCCTAATGCATTTTAGTTTGCCTCAGGTTACCCTAGACTAGGTTTTTGACAATTTTCACCAATTTGGCTATAACTTTTGCAATACAGAATGAAACAAGATGAAACCAAAGGGATATTGAAGAGGATTGACCCCTATAACACATTAAAGAGATTTTTAAAGAAAAATAACATTATAAGGAATGCCAAACTCCAATATATCAGTTTGCAACGTTAAAGAAATCAGAAATTGCAAGGTAAAACTAAGATATCCATTAATTGTGCTTAGTTACAATGCTCAACCGACCCTTGGTCATGGAGAGTTCCTTATTAAACAACTCCAAATCCTCCCTCAATGGTTAGAACTATATACACCTAAAAATGGTCTGAAGATAATTAATTAAATAAGCAATTATTTAATTAATCCCTCCCCAATTTAATTGAATTCACTAAGCAATTTGATTAAATTCCCCTTTTCTTCTACTTATTAATAAATCTAAGGATTTATTTAATAGGTTCATTTCATAATCCCTTTTAATTAATTAATTCAAATTAATTAATTCCCCCCATCAAATTCATTTCTTCTAAATCCTTTAATTAATTAAAACAAATCAATTTATGAGTTGTTGAGATTAATTAGCCTTTTTCTATTATTTGAATTTTTAAATTCAAATTCTCCTAACTTCTACCACTCCTAAACCTAACCATTCCTAAACCTATCCCATTCCATCCTACCCACATGTCCCCTTTTATCCAACCTCTTCTAGAAGCTTTGTGACACTTGTCACTAAGTGTTCCCTTTCATCTAACTCCTTTTAGAAGCCTCTTGACACTTGTCACCATAGAGATGACAAATGTTCCCTTTAATCCAACCCCTTTGCCAACCTCCTCTAGTTTAACCATTGATATCTTCAAATCAATCTTGAACGTTGATTCTTGCCACCTCACCCCTAGCCTTGGAAATCCTATAAATAGACCTCATTTTGGAGCAATATGGATCCCATCTCATTTTTAACTTATGTATTGTTAATATAGGCATCTAGCTTCTAGCAAATCATTCTTAGCATTGTTAGCATGTTCAAATCTTAGCTTAATTGCATCTTCATTCTAGCTTATTTTCTAGAATAATCATGAAGTCATGTAGCTTAATCATGTTATCATTGCTAGATCATGCATCTTCATCATTTAAATCCTCCATCTAAGTGTAGTCAAGTTAGTGGAATTTGCATAATAAGATCTGAGAGAAAAATTCATACTCTCATTTACTAGGAGGTGATAGATCATTTAGTTATGTTTTTATCTTTCTTTGGTTTAAATTCATTAACAATGCTTGTAATGATCTATTGAGTGCATTGTGTTTGCAGGTACAGGTACACACTTCACAGAGCATGACATTTTGGCACCCACCGTGGGGTCGCAATCATCATTTTTGGCCTCTCAAGCTTCAACAAACATCCATCTTTGTCGGGATAGAATCAGAATGTTGTACGAGTTGATTTTCCAACTTGTACGAACTACCTTTTAGTCTAGTATGAAACTTCATTCTGACTCGTACGAGCTCCTTTTCCTTGTCGTACTAGAGATAAATGCATGTCGTATGAATTTCTATGTTGCAAATTCTTTATTCGTACTAGCTCAATCCTGTGTCGTACGAGTTCCTTTTCATTGTCGTACGAGAGTTGAATTCATGTCGTACGAATTTTTGGCTGCTTAATCCTAAGTCGTATGAGCATATTTTGATTCTTGTGTGAAATCTAAATTTTTGTCATGCTAACTAGAAAATTGCATCGTACGAGTCTCTGTCTCTATGATTTTTAACGAACTGCATGTTAGGGTTTTATGATTCTAATATGAAATTTTCTAATGCTAACCTTGATTTGTTTGTGATCTTTTTGGTGGCCTAACTCATTTATGCAGGACGATTGACGAAGATACGCTTGTCAAAGACATAATTCAAAAATCAATCAATGACTACTAATGGATCTATTTTGCAGGTTGCCTATGAATCCGACTAAACTTTGTGTATTCATTAAATTTTTCTAGGCACACTTCAATTTTGCTAAAGGAATGAAAAATCATGTATTTCGTGTCTTTGATGATAGGGGAGTATGCTCTCACCTTTATTAGGTGATCAGAAAGCTAGACTCATCTTTTTCTTTCATTAGTGCATTTCTTTAGTAGACCTACCCTCCCGAGGAGTAATAACTCTTAGCCATTAAGACCAGTGAGAGGGGAATGACCTAAGTGGGAATGACTAACACCAAGTAATCCAACCCACTATAAAATAAACATGTTTTTGATGAAAATCAAAGCAATGAAAGTGCTCGGGAATAGCTCTCCTCCATACCTTTGGGTATATCAAACCTTGGTTTTCAAGCCTGGGAGACCTCTTAATTGAGTTTATACCTGGACGCACTGAACGGATCCCTTAATAGTACCGGTTAAAATAGAATCTACCCGATTCACCTTCGAAAGGGTGATAATATTTGTGCAAGAGAGATAGTAACTCTCCCAAGACACTTGCCATATCGTGCCCCCATTAGCATTTGGAGTCGGATAATACAGCGTTGAGAATCCATTGCATGAGACTCAACGGCCGTATTCTGATTAGCTATTGGGTGTGTACCTAAGTCAGCAAGTAAAGGTTTTCATTCTCAGCCAACTTCCTTAGGGTTTGGCATGCTTGGAGTCACTTATCATATCATGTGTTTGTTGTGTATTCATCCCTAAATCAACAAATCAGACATTCAAAAACTAGAAGACATAAAACAAAACATTGAACTTCAGTTATCAAAATTCAACCAAACAAACATTTTTATCTCTGCTCTGTTATCTGTCGTACAAGTTAGGATCTCTGTCATATGAACCTGTTTGCATAAAATCTTGTGTCGTACCACACAGCATTCTATTTCGTATGAGTCAACTATTTTGTCGTATGGTTTAGAAAAGTGTGTCATATGAGCCTTTGCTTTTCACATGAAAACTTATGCTTTGTCGTACAGACTCATATCTTGTGTCGTTCTAAATTGCATATCCCGTCATACAAAACTCTGCATTTGTCAGTTTAGAACTGTGTCTTACATGCCTGTTTCAGATTTATCATTTCTACCTAATCAATTTGTAGTAAACATAAACACCTGTTATCTATCAATCTATGCTTAGATTGTCATCTTGGTTCACTTGGTCAAGTCATCATCCGTCAAAATCAGACTCTAGAAGATAAAAACCTTAAGATTTTCAAGTGCTCACCCTCAAAAAGTTCAAGATCTAAACATCTCAAAGTGTATTATCACCCTCTTTGATAAACTGATCACTCAAACATAGTTTCTCATTAGGATCAATCATCCTTTATCATGAAACTGAAACGTTTGGTCAGGATAATCTTGTCCCACATCATAGGATATATTGTTCCTACTAGACTTGGTTCTTATCAAATCACCATCATTGCACTCCAAAATTGAAGATTAAAAAACTTGCAAACCTTTAAACACTTGAACCATCTTTTAGTGTCATATCACTCTATCATATCTACATTGACCGTTGATCACTTATCAAAACAAATTTTAGACAATCAAACCCCTGAAATAGAAACAAAAACATTTGCAATAGCTGAAAATCATATCAACATGACATACCAAAGCAAAACACAAGAAGAAAACATGACAAACCAACATATTAGAGAAATCAAACAAGTTCAAAATCAAACTATGTTAAAACCTCACAAGGATTTAAATACATCTCCAAAGAAAAGTGGTTCTTTTATGTGCCTCTTAAAGAGATCTCTAAAATATTTGGCTAACAAAGATCAAGATCACGCACCTATGTCTAGCAATGGCTCATCCCCTTATAAACAAATTGATTCTCCAAAGGCATCTATTCCTACACCTCTTGAAAGCTTGCAAGAACCTTCCATAGCATCCTTACCAAACAATATACCCATCAAGCCTATTTCAGAGGATCCTATTCAAAGCTCATCTCCTTCATATCCAAGTATTAATTCATTACAAAATCCCCACAACGCTTCCTTGCAAATTGAAGTCCTCATTCATAGATCGCTTGTTAAACATGTCCTAATAGATGGGGGAGTTGGCTTGAACATTTTCTCTTTGAGTCTTGTCCATGCTTTGGGTTATTCAGAAGATGCAGTTAATCCCCTGAAAAAGATCAAAATTAAAACATATGGTGAAGAAGAACATTACTCTAAAGGAATTGTGATGTTACCTATCAAGGTGGGACCTTTACAAAAAGACACAGCATGCCAAGTTCTAGACTTCGACCTACCATATAAAACACTCTTGGGAGGACCATGGATACATGATATACAAGTTACTACATCAACATGTAATCAGTGCCTGAAATTTCCATACAATGGACAGGAAATCACAGTATTAGCAAACTCAAATCCATTGCAGTGTTGTAATAATCTGAAATCAACTCAAGAGGTCATTGTTTCACATAACAGAGAGGTAGAAGCTTCAAACGCACAATCCAAGGAACAATAATTTGCATCAATTTTGTCAAACATGGAAAAACAAATGTAGTAAAAGATCGAGGGAACGGAGAATATTTGCTATCATGAAAAATAAACTAGAGCAACTTGAAATTGAAAGGGAAGAAGAAGATGTACAAGTCGATATAGCTCACACATATGCAGAACAAATGTTAGGAACTAGCCTACTTGAATTAGAATAACATTCAACTGACATGGACTTAACCGAGGACGATCAGGAGCTTCTTATACGAGGTCATTCTGATGAGAGTATCATTCTAGACATGGAAATACATACTGAAAGCTCTGACATCTCTATCATGACCCCTAATATCTTTGAAACTATTTAACCTCAAGATCCTTTATCCTTAAGCTATCCTGAACCTATGGACTGGGAAAATGAAGGACATACTAACATTGATACCTTACCTAATGACCATGCCATATCCTTATATCTTGATGAAATCAAACCCGCAACAACTTTCACCAGGGATTCCACTAACGTATCTTTGAATCAAGTGGGTGTCAAATCTCCTAGTCGCAAAAGTGAAAATAAATAAAACAATATCAGGTCTAATGCTGAAAACCATTTATTGGCAACATTAGATCAGAAAAAAAGTAAAAATAAAGGACGCATCTAATGGTGAAAACCTCCTCGAGGCGCTGGAAGATGGGAGATTTGATACCTTACCTGAATACTATCAAGAGAAGTTATCTATCCTAATAGAACCAATAGAGGCAGTTATCATTGGTACAACTGATCTACATCCAACAATTTCTCTATCAAGGCAGCAATATTTGAAACCATTCAAAAGATGGCAAGTCAATTTTACCTATTCATATACAGACATTCCAGGGTTCGATCCATATCTTACAATACATCACCCATATATCAGTCTAGGAGAAAGCATCAATAATGATACACAACATGGATCAGGAGCAGTCATTCTATTTATCACACCACAAGGTCATACAATCTCCAAAGCATACAAATTAAGCTTTCCATGCACCAACAACACTGCAGAGTATGAAGCTTTGGTTATAGGTATCAAAATGGTTGTAGAATGGAATATAACACAACTTCAAGTCTTTGGAGACTCTCAACTCATCATCAATCAAATCAATGATGACTATCAAACAAAAGATGACAAACTCATGCCTTACAAAAAGATGGTGGATGATTTCAAGAAATATTTTGTTAAAATCACTTTTGAATAGATTCCAAGAAATGACAACAAAGCAGCAGGCGCCATGGCTACACTTGCTTCTTTATTATAGACACAGGAAAATCAACAATGTTATGAATTCCTGGTTGAAGAGTTGTTTTATCCCACCTTTAACTATCCTGATTCCCAAACCATCTGTCAACTTATTGGACATGATTCCTCCCACTATGGCCAAACTTACACATACCTGAAAGATAACATCTTACCTCCTAACTTATCGAAAAACCAAAAGAGAAACTTTATTCGCCAATCCTCCCATTTTACTCTCATCGCGGATACCCTATTTAAACGAGGTCTAGACGCTACTCTCTTAAGATGTCTCGAACAAGAAGAATCTGAGAAGGCCTTACATGAAGTCCATAATGGCATTTGTGGTACTCATTCAAGTGGTCTTACCCTTTTGAAAAAACTCATACGCTTGGGCTATTATTGGCCGACTATGGAACAAGATTATTTTAAAATAGCAAGAACATGCAAACAATGTCAAATCCATGGGAATTTGACTCATGCACCAACACAAGAACTTCATGCTTTAGCAACATCTTGGCCTTTTTGTCAATGGGGACTTGATCTGGTAGGAAAGATAAATCCTTCTTCATCTAATGGTCACAAATTTATCCTTGTGGCTACAGAATATTTTACAAAATGGATTGAGGTTGTACCTCTCATAAATATCACAGGAAAACAAATTGCTACATTTATCTTGAATTACATCATCTGCCGCTATGGAATACCAATGACCATTATCACTGATAATGGGCGACCATTCAAGAACCAGGATGTACAAGAGCTATGTGAGAAGTTCAAAATCCAGCACAAATTCTCCATACCCTATTATCCATAGGGAAATGGGCAGGTAGAAGCATCTAACAAAACTATTCTGAAAATCCTCAAAAAGACAGTGAACGGTGCTGGAAGAGATTGGCATATTCAACTGAATCCTGCTCTATGGGCCTACCGCACCAGTATCCACACACCAACAGGTGCCACACCTTTCTCTCTTGTATATGAATCAGAAGCCATATTGCCAATCGAAGTAGAGATACCCTCTTTACGTATATCACTAAAAGGTCTCATCCCAGATGAAGAACAACGAGTATCTAGACTACAAGAGTTAGAACTGATCCATGAATGAAGACAAAATGCCTTTGATCATCTAAATGTATATCAACAAAGAATGTGCCGAAGCTATAATCATAAGGTTAAACCATGAATCTTTCAAGTTGGACAACTAGTGCTAAAGGAAAATCCACGCAACCAGGTAGATCGAGAAAAGAAAGGAAAGTTTGAACCAAACTGGTTAGGTCTATTTGTGGTCACAACAATATTTGGATCAAGAGCATATCAGCTATCAACATAGGACAATGATCAACTTGAAGAACCCATCAATAGCATGCATCTGAAAAAGTTCTATGTCTGAAAAAGCAAAAAAACAAAAACAGTGAAAAATCAGAAAAAATCAAAAACAGCAAAAAATCAGAAAAAATAAAAAATAGTGAAAAAGCAGAAAAATCAAAAACATTGAAAAAGCGGAAAATCCCAAAAAAAAAATCTCAGAAAAAGTGCAATAAAAATAGACGGTGAAAACCTGGCAAATAGACGCTATCTATTCACTAGCTCTTCCTTCTATTAGTTCATGCATCCTTCCGCTTGCATTCATTTTCCATCAGCATTGTCTATAACCATCATAAAGCCTTTGTACATATGCAAACATCCCAAGTGGCTTCTTGCCATGATTTGGATCATTGGAGATATCATAACGACTTTGTTTCAAGGCTTGGGGAAAAATACTACACCTAGCTGGGGGCAAAACTCTTGATTATGTTGAGCTAAATCAAACAGGTAGAACAACAGTTAGACAACTCTTATCAAGCAAAAACTGAGACATATCCAATGTTGAACACGAAATCAAACTATCAACTATCAAGCTGTCAAAAAGTCAATCTAAGAACATCACACACTTTACAATGGATGATATATTTTGGATAATGATTTAAACATGATTGTTCAACTTTTCTATATTGCTTTTCACTATCATGATTTTTGAGTGACCTTAGGATGTCTTTGACTAGAGGAACAAGGAAGAAACATGATATTTTTTTTGTCTGTTGTCTAAAAATTAATCGTTAATATGTGCAATTTTGTCTTAAGACATGATCATCAGAATATCATTGAAGACATTTCTGATTTGTGTATTGAAATGATTAATATTACTTGTTTTACGCAAGCAACACTCAGGTCATCTCAGTTCAATTATGCCTCGATGCTTGTGCTAACTTGCTATATCAAAATCCAGGAAAGAAGTGCTCAGGTCATCATGGTTTAATTATACCATCGATGTTTGCACTCACTTCCCACATTTCAAAAGCTCAATGATGACAAAAATGCAAAATAATCTAGTGACTGGTCTGGTCATAGTTTGCATTGCTTTGCATCTTCATTAGCATTTTAGCTTGCATTTCATTCTTGCATGGGATCATAAAAGCTCCTTTTATCCAGGGTTAAATCTATCACATGAATCATCAAAGTATCATCACAAGTGTATATGCAATTAGAATGATGAACTCATATCTCTTTAGATATTGTCGACCTAACCCAAATCTTATGCTATCTCTCTCAACAGAATCAACATCAACATATCCAAATATTACTACAACTTGATATCAACAAACTGTCAGTTCTTTATCTAATAAACCTTATCAAATCAAATCAATCAATCAAACCTAATTGATTCTGAATCATGTCTTATACAGGATGTATCCTTCCTGAAACCAGACATTATGATCATGTCTTATACAGGATGAATCCTTCCTGAAACCAGATGCTTTTATCATCATTGTCTTATACAGGATGAATCCTTCCTGAAACTAGACTGAATTTCGATCTTATCAATCTAATCAATCAAGATTTTTCAATCTTATCAATCTAAGCAATCAAGCTAATTAAAGAACTCACATTTTTATCAAACCACAGTTGCAAAAATCGAATCAAATCTATCGGGATATCAATTTCGCAAAAACTCCAAAGATAAATTATCTCAATTGATCTCCTGAGGGGGCATCATCGCACCAAAATTTAGTAATCAAGAGCTAGGGCATCCTATCAAATAAATATCAGCATCAAAATGAGATTATTCTATGAATCAACGCATCATCACACCTCGCTTCAAAGAGGGGAAAAATGTATACACCTAAAAATGGTCTGAAGATAATTAATTAAATAAGCAATTATTTAATTAATCCCCCTCCCCAATTTAATTGAATTCACTAAACAATTGATTAAATTCCCCTTTTCTTCTACTTATTAATAAATCTAAGGATTTATTTAATAGGTTCATTTCATAATCCCCTTTAATTATTTAATTCTCCCCATCAAATTCATTTCTTCTAAATCCTTTAATTAATTAAAACAAATCAATTTATGAGTTGTTGAGATTAATTAGCCTTTTCCTATTATTTGAATTTTTAAATTCAAATTCTCCTAACTTCTACCACTCCTAAGCCTAACCATTCCTAAACCTAACCCATTCCATCCTACCCACATGTCCCCTTTTATCCAACCTCTTCTAGAAGCTTTGTGACACTTGTCACTAACTGTTCCCTTTCATCTAACTCCTTCTAGAAGCCTCTTGACACTTGTCACCATAGAGATGACAGATGTTCCCTTTAATCCAACCCCTTTTCCAACCTCCTCCAATTTAACCATTTATATCTTCAAATCAATATTGACCGTTGATTCTTGCCACCTCACCCCTAGCCTTGGAAATCCTATAAATAGACCTCATTTTGGAGCAATATGGACCCCATCTCATTTTTATCTTATGCATTGTTAATATAGGCATCTAGCTTCTAGAAAATCATTCTTAGCATTGTTATCATGTTCAAATCTTAGCTTAATTGCATCTTCATTCTAGCTTATTTTCTAGAATAATCATGAAATCATGTAGCTTAATCATGCTATCATTGCTAGATCATTCATCTTCATCATTTAAATCCTCCAAGTATAGTCAAGTCACTGGAATTTGCATAATAAGATTTGAGAGAAAAATTCATACTCGCATTTACTAGGAGGCGATAGATTGCTTAGTTATGGTTTTATCTTTCTTTGATTTAAATTCATTAACCATGATTGTAATGATCTATTGAGTGCATTCTGTTTGTAGGTACAGGTACACACTTCACAGAGCATGACAAGAACCACCTTTTAAACTTGTCTCAACAAACTAACACCTAAATGCTCATAAGATGCACAAAATGTTGCTTTAACAATGTTGAAAATATTAGCAACTTTGTCAAAAATTGTTCCTAGACTCAACCCAAGACCACTATGACTCAAAAATGATATAAATAGGTTCAAATAAGTCTACAAGACCTTTACATATCATTAAACATCACATTTGACCCATTGAGACATATTTGCAACATAGTGACAATTTTGAATATATTGATCATCATGACCCCCACTAGGACTCAATACACCATCTAATGGTCCTAATGACATTTATTACATGAAATATGGTCTTCTAGGACCTTATTCATAACAAAACTCAAAAAACTTGACCTATTACTAAATTGGCTTCATGGTGGCCATCTTGTGCTAGGTGGTCTTGCCCAAAAGGATGATATGATACAGTGGAGAGAAATATTAGGGGGGAGTGGTAGGAAATGTTAAGGGTAGTTGCTACATGGAGAAAGAGGAGGGAATGGGATGTGTGGGGAATGGGGGACATAAGGGATATAAATGATGGAAGAAGGAGATACATGGGGGGGAAAGAGATTTAGGATGTGGGAGGTAGAAGGGGTTGGAGTTAGGATATGTTGGGGAATAAAGTGGAGTGGGAGGTATAAGGGGGTAATGAAAGGGTAAAGGGGATGCAGGTTATAATGGGAGTTATAAGGGGAAAGTAAAAAGGGTGAGGGTGTAGGGTGGTAGGTTAGGATGGGGATAGGATATGGGTAGGCTAGGATGGGGGTAGGTGATAAGATGGAAAGGGTAGGTTAATAGGTGTGTGGTAGAGGTAAGCTTAGGGAAATAAAGGAAGTAAGACTTATGGGATGTGGGTTAGAATAGGTGATTTTAGGGGAATAAAGGGGTAAAGGGGTAGGTATTGTGGAGGGGGGTGTGAGATGTAAGGTATGAGGGGAAGGGAGATCCTAGGATAGAATAGGGGTAGGGGTAAGGTGGAAAGGAAGTTAGTGGAGGGAGGTGAGGGTGTAAGATGGAAGGGTAGCTTTAAGTTAAGATGTGAAGGATGTTAAGGCAAGGGGTATGAAAGGTGGATAAAGGATAGAGGATAGGAAGGTAGGTGAGTTAGAAGGTGTGGTAAATGGAAGTGAAGAGTGTTAGGGGAGGTGGAAATGGGAGGAAATGGAAATGGGAGTGATTGGGTTTGGGCACCCATTGTCAAGATCGATAGAAGTAGAAGGGATTATGCCTTGGCTGGGAAAAGGGAATGTTAAACCTCACTTCATTTCAACGAGAAAGACTTGGCCAGCTCTTGAGAAAAAGTGGGGGTCCCCATTTGCAATGGGGCGATGTGTGAATACATCACAACAGGATGCCACTCTTTTCACTTACCTTTCTTTTTGTGAATATGCATAACACTATTTTAGAAATGATAATATAGATCCTCATCCATTAAAAAATAATTATAATGGTAAAATTAATAGACCTATTGTAGGGTCCTCCAAGCCTAGAGTAAGGAGTTTGAAGCATAGATACATTGATTTGGCCTTGTGGCCATCAATGAGTGTTAAATGGTTTTGGTTAAATTTGCATAATTTATATGTTCAAGTAATTTAATTTGGTATATTATACTGAAACGTGATTTCAACTTCTATATAACTAGTTCTATAGCCTGATTTTTTTGCCTATGAAGAAAGACCATGTCAGACAATATTAGCGAACGACAAAATAAGGAGACAATTGCTAGATTATGGTCTAACTTGAAAAAAAAAGGTGATAGAAAATGTTATTGTCCCTGCAAAATTTGTAAGGGGTTAAAGACTAGAATATTTCTAATCAAAATAGCTAAGAAACATTGTAGGTTGCATGGTCACATTGAAGGTAGACATGATTATCATCCATTGGTAAGTTTGTCATTATATTGTTTTAACAATTTATATACATAATAGATAACTTGATGATGAGATCATGATCATGGTTTTTTTATGTTTATCAATTTTATATAGGTTGAACACCCCAGAGCATATGATATGGATCAACACAACTCAGAGAATATGGTTTTTGAAGTGGAGGAACATGGAGGTGTGAATATCGAAGCTAAAGATAATGATCCCATAGAAGATGACGATCATGAGCCACAAACCACAATTGAATATGATGGTACAAATACATTGATCCATGACACATTTAGTACTAGCGTAGCTGATCATGATGATGAAGATAACCTTGATGTTGTTCATGGTGTCCCTCTAATTGAGAAGGCATCTGAGGCCCTTTACAAAGTCTCCCAGACAACTCTTCTCTCTGTTGTATTGTTGATGGTGAGCTTGAAGGTTATGAATGGTTTATCCAACATAACAATCTCACGTATGTTAAGGTATATCATATATGTCATAATAAATGGTGAATCATATTGTACCATTAATATTCTTTATATTAACAAATTATATTTTTTTGTTTTAGATTGATAGGTGAGTTTTTGTTACCACCATCAAATATTCTACCTCGCTCATACCGAGAATTATTTGCCATTATGAAAGATATTGGAATGGAGTATCAAGCAATAGATGCTTGTCCCAATGATCATATTATATATCACAAACAACATGATTTTTGAATTGAATGCCCTGAATGTCATATTAGTAGATATCCAACAGATCAAATAACAAAAAGGGTTCCTTGCAAGATTCTTCGCTATATTCCCATTATTCCACGTATGCAACGATTATTCAAGTGCACTAGCTTGGCACAATTTATGGATTACCATGCATGCAATAGAAGTCAAGATGACATTATTTGAATGCCTGCAGATGGTTGAGCATTTATGGACATAAAGGAAAAGTGGCCACACTTTAAAGAATAACCTCATAATCTCAGGCTTTCATTGGCAGCGGATGGTGTCAATCCATTTCGAGAGCTGAGATCTGTTTACTCAGTGTTGCCTATTTTTGTTATCAACAATAACATTCCTCCATGGATGTCAATAAAGAGGGATCACATAATGTTGGCAATGATTGTTCCAGGTATTTTATAATTTAATAGTCATTTACATTTAATTATAAATATTGCAGTAAAATGGTCATAATAATTATGTAATGTTTTTGTTCATTCGATTAGGTAAGTACCAAGTTAAAGATATGAATGTATATATCGAGACTCTTATCAACGAGTTGTTGGAGTTATGGAATGGTGTCACTATGTATGATGTATCTAGACCAATAGGACAAAGACAATTTCAATTCCATGTGATGCTTGTGTTGAACAGTATATTTGAAATATAAAAAATATATATATATTTCCATAAGCGTGAAAGACTAAAAGATTTTTGGCCAAGAAATTGTATCGAGCATTTCAAAAGGAGTTTCATCGAAAGAGTGCTTTCATCGAAATAGAGCATGACGTGTAAAGCACTATGCAAAAGGTCTTCGGTGGAACATCACTTTCGGTAAATCAAGGAAACTGCTCATCGATACTCCAAGTTTCATCGAAAAGTGAAAACAAAAGGTAGTAGGCAAAAAGTGATTTCGAAGAAATATAACTACCGAAGAAACTCATAAAGCATTCATCGACATGCAAATCTCATCGATAACATAATGTCGAACAAGAACAGAGGTGTTTTATCGATAAAAGAGGATATCAAAGGAAAAGGACTTTCGATGAATTTGCATGATCTTTCACCGAAGAACAGAACTCATCGAAATACGATTTCAATGAAACTTGCAAGTGACTTATCGAAAGAAAGTTTATCGATGAAAAGATGATTTCAATGAGTCTTGAAGATGGCTTCTCGACATGGGTTACTCACCGAAAAGGTAATATCAAGGAGAATGGGCTTTCGATGAAGGATCAAAACGCTCGGCCGAAGACAAGGGTTTTATCGAAAACTCGAATTACGATCATTTTGGTCGAACTGTACTTCCCGCGAAAGAATTAAAGGCCCAAGTGAAGAATGTCACATCTGTAATTAAATTTAAACACTTGAGTAACCGTTGTAGACGCAGAGACATTAACTATGCACAAGTTGCCCATACGATTACAGCTGAACTGATCGAATTTTCAGAGGAGCCAGATTGATGCCAAGAGACTGAAAATTGCGAAGAACTTGCGGAAATTTGTGAACGACAATCAGAAGAGCTGGGCATTTCTCTAAGTAAGTATTGTCTCTCATATTTGCTGAAATCATGGAACCTTCTTCTTCTTCTTCTAAAAGGAGTAGGAAAGGAAAAGAACTAAACCCTGAAGAGAAGCCCAAAAGACAAAAGAAGGAAGGGAGAGCTCTGACTCAGGATTTGCTAGACCAATGTCCCACATCTAGTGTAAGGTCTAAAAAGATCAAAAGCGAAGAAGAAGGATTGGAGGATAGATTTGAAAATCTGGGAGACATTTGGACTGAAATCAGAGGACATGAATTATTCCTATTTAGCTACAAAAGAAGGGATGCTCCTGAGCCCATAAGTAATCTATGGAAGAAGAACTTAGGGAAATTGGTAGTCCCAAATGTGTTTGTGGATGTTGAATTAATGAAAGCTCTGGTAGATTGTTATAATCCGAGAACCAAAACCATATGCGATTACAGAGGGAATCCCTTAGTGGTGATTAACAAACAAACTGTTGATATGGTATTTGATTTAGACTGGGAAGTGGAGGAGAGAATCGATATGCAGAAACTGTCACAAGAGTTCTTTGGCTTGGAAAACATCTACAAGACTTGGAGACTACCTATTCACCGGCTGAAAGTGGGTGGGGCATTTGTTCCGTTCAGCAAAGATGACAAGGTGCCGTTTGATGTCAACCACTTCCATCCATATTTTAAGTATACATATTATGCTGCAGCCCAAGTATTAGGCCTAGAGGCTCATCCACTCATGGATATTGGGGTTATGGTTTTGTGTGCTGATTTACAATCAAAAGACCCTAGGTCATTTGATTATGCCACTTATGTTGCAGATGCCTTAAATCATGGGTTAGAGAAGTTAAAAGGGGATCTCGTGAACATACACTTTTCATTGTACTCTTTATTAATGCATATTATTCTTTATTGTGGACAAGAGATCAACTTCTGGTCAGATGATTTCTGCATTAGAGCTTATGATAAGAATGGTTTGAAGAAGCCAGTTCAGTTGTGGGTTTCTGCATGGGACCAGAGGTTCATGAACAACCAGTACTGGCACTTTCAGGAATATTTTGTGAAACCTCTTAGTGCGGCCTTTGGGCAACACAGAGATTATACTCTGTCCCTTGAAATTAAGAGATTCCTCAGGCCAAGGGACTTCTCTCCAGAGTCACAAATTGATCACAATTGGGGTGATTGGTATTGCCACGATAATCACACAGAAATTAGGGTATTTGGGTATGAAGGAAGACCACACATGCTTCCAATTACAGTATCAAACAGGGTGGCTAGCCTGGAGATTGTAAGACAATTATCTATTGTCAGTGCCAAACACCTTACAGATTCCGGTAAGCAGTCCATCGTTCCAGGTTTATTGGTTTTTTCTGACTTTGTTGTTAAAAGTTCAAAAAGCTATCATTTACTATAGAATAAGTTAGACTACTATGGCATGACTCTGGGTGAACCTAGAGAGAACTTCGATCTTGAAGGGTATATAAGAGCTGCCAGAGCGTCACAAAAACTCAAAGCTGGAATACATGTGGCCAAAATGCCAGATGACCTGATTAAAAATCTTGAAAGAGAGGAGGCCAGGGTTTTGAGAGAAAAGAGTGGATTGACTTGGGAGGCCTACAAATGGAAAAGGGCAAGGGGGATGATAGATGGAGATTTACTTGGGAACCTCCAAGATCCTCTGGAAGTAGCTAAAAGGCTACTTCAACATGAAGAAGAGATCATGCATAGAGTGCCCCCGCAATTCCTTCATTTTATCAACACTGAGAAGGATAGTCAACCATTGGCTCACATGTCACCAAAATCAACTGCTAGTAGTATCCCTGCTGATTCCTCTAGGGAAGATTATCCTCCTGGTTTTGAAGCAGAGATGAATGTGGACATTGGTGAGATTAACAATAAGGATGTAGTTGATATAAGAATGACTGAACATGAAGATTTTGTTGCTGATGATGGATTCGCTTCTTCAAGGGAATTCCTTTCATTTTTGTACCAGTACAAAGGGGCACATGTTAAACGAAGCATGGCTGGAAGACCAGAAGAAGAACAGATGAAGAAATTGCAGGATGAAATCGATATCCTCATGAAAGATATGACCCCTGAGAAAGGGAGAAGATTACTAAAAGAGGCCGGTGTAATCATCTTTTCTGGTTGGGATATAAACTCAGCACTTCTGTTTGATGGGTTCCTGAAAAAGCAAGATTTGAATCAACAGGTGTTGCCCCAGGAGATAGACAAATTATTCCTAGGCTCTGGATATGATCCTGACAAGAAGGCTCTCCTACAATGGGCATTATATCCAAAGGGGAAGAGGCCTATCATTGTGGATATTGAAGAAACCTTTGGGCACCTCATGGTTCATCAGGTTGGAAAGATGGACCCTAGGGTCACTGCTAAATTAAACTTGGATGTTGTCAAATTAAACCTGGACCAGACAGAATTTTTGGTCAAAGAAAATGTCACATATAAGGGGTTGTATGAAAAATCCAAAGAGGAGAATCAAAATTTGCAAGCAAAAATATTGCAACTTGAGACAGGGACTCCCATAAGCGAATACACCTCGTACCCCACAGGACGTAGCTTGGATGATGTTTCCGATGCTCTGTACTGGAAGTATCAAGCAGATAAAGCCACCAAACATGCAAATAGTATCCAACAAAAGATGGATAAACTGGTCAATGATATCATCGGACATCGGTTTAACACCATGCTTTCGCATGTCGAACCATATTGGAAGGTATATAATGGAACTATAAAGGCATTAACAGAGCATGAGAGATTAAAAGCACGACTACATGAAGTACTGAATAGTGTCGATACAATGACGCCAGAAGAGAAGACTGAAGGGATAGCGTACATGGAGAATCATGTTAAACTCGAAGATGCGCTAAGGAGAGATCTTAAGGAATTGGATGATGGGAGACCTATTGGAATGCCCTCGGTCTATAAAGAAGGAGATGTAATATCCCTGGAGGACTTGCGGAATGAGCTTATCAGCGTCAAAGATTGGGCTTTGTCAGAAATGGATCGAAGTAAAGACATGGCCCCTACCGTCAACCAGATGATATTCAAATATCTGTCGCAAGGAGAGGAATTGAAGAAATAGAGTGCTAAAATCAAAACCTTTAAAGATGATGATTATATTCATCATTTAGGAATTCTTAATCTCTTTTTGCTTAAGTTTGTTAGAAACGTTTAAAACTAATGATTAGCATTTCGAAAAGACGTGTCTTTTCATGAATAGCTTTCATTCCCATATATATATGAGAATGGTTTTTGTAAATATGGGATAACGAAAAATACACAATAAGAAGATGGCGATGTATGATAGCCTATAAGTTTTACAAACTTCGATGGAATACATGCTATGAACTGTTGTTTTTCTTTGCGTATGTGTTGTGGATTATTTCACTTTGTTTTGGCAATCATCTGTGATATTATCTAAAGTGATAAGGTTATTCATATTCTTGAAATCAAATTTGTGCTTCACGTTATAAGGTTGAAACAAAAGTTTTACTTGCGAATTGTAATTGTTCCTTGCAGTACTTCATTGATTGGTCCCTTAAAGGTAGGGTTAAATTCATTCAATCAGCATATGACATAAGCATTCAAATTGATCTCAAAAGAAATAATAACCAACAGGTCTATAAAAGGGTGGATTAAAAAACTGTCTCACAGGCTCGCATAATAAGTCCTGAAGAAAGTATAATGACTCTGTAGCCCAAACAGCAAGGAAGGCACTGGCCAAACTCAGATTACACTTATCACCATATTCATCATATGTTATTTTGAAGCAATAGAAGTAATTAGGAAACATAGATCGAATAGCTTCTACAAAAACAATCTTGGACTCATATGCTATATCTCCATTCTAGGAACCTATGCCATTCTGCAACTGGGAGATATCAGATTAAGAAACTAAATCTGCTATAAAAAGCATTAGTTGAAGGAACAACTAGTGAGTAGGTATACCCACCTAGGTCCTGCAGAGCCTAAAGAGAGAGAGTTAGTAACCAAATAGGTTCACTCTATAAGTTGGCCAAGTCAATTGGAGGGTTTGATCATAGGAGTTGGCATTTCCTTAGAACCTATCCAATCTGTTGATTTGAGACCCAACAGCTTGTATGGACAATACACGATGCCCCAGGGCTAACACATTTTTGTGCTATGTTATAGTGTTCAAGTTGCGCATGATAATTCTAATTTAAAAAATTAACATATTTAATCCAATTATAAATTATCTTGTAGGTCTTCAAACAAAGGGAAAATTTGCATATCCAGTTTGTGGTCCAAAGATGAAATCTTGTCATTCAAAAAGTTTAGGAAAGCAAGTGTTTCATGAGTATAGGCACTTTCTCCACAAAAATCATAAGTATCGAAATACTGAAAAACATCTTTTCAATGGGAAAGAAGAGAATACATCAAATCCACGAAGAATGACACCTCACCTGTGGAAGTTGGAATATAATAGAACTAATCATCAAGGTAATGTCATTCAATCTAATGGTTTATGTCATAAAGAATCTTTTCTATTGTGTTTTGTTTACTGATGATGTGATTGATGATCATTAAGGTCATCAAGACATAAATGACCACCTTCCTAAGGGACTAAAAAGTTATCCCTGACAATTTAATAGGTTTCCCTACTAGGAGCAGTTACAAAATGTGCATTTGTTTGATACTATGCATATTGGAAATAATATAATAGAGACATTGTGGAAAATATTGGATGGAAGGCGTGACAAAGAAAAAATTGTCAAAATTTGTAGTGACATTAAGGATTCCAATCATGCAATAAAAAATGGCATTCAATCAAATAGCCATGGAAACTAGATTAATATAAGTGACCTTCCTTGGTTATTAACAGACCAACAAAGCAATGTTATAAAAGAAGTCATACTAAAAATTTGATTTCCCACAGGATTTGCTGTGAACATAAACAATCTCATATCAAAGAAAAGTGAATTTGGGCTAAAGTGAATTTGGGCTAGGGATGAAAACGCATGATTGGCATACCTTCATTAAGGTAATTCATGTTCTTCTATTTTTACTATATATTTATATATTGTGCATGTACTTTTCATTGTATTATGTTAGAAAAAAATGAAAAGATAATTTTATAATTGTTGCAGTACGTTCTACCTCTATCTCTCCCAGACGACTTTGACAATAATGTCAAGCAAGTCATATATGATCTTGGAAAATACATGAGGTAAGTAATGATATTTGTTCAGTTTGTTGTATAGATATTATATTTGTGATTTGTTTTACCTATTATGTAATATATTTTTTGGTGTCTTGAATATCTTGTAGGTGGTTGTCATGTAAAGAAATCCATAAAGAAGATATAAAATATTGGAAGAGAAAAATTCCTCATCTAATGTGTGAAATGCAAAAGTGTCTACCTTCAGCTTTTTTCAATGCACAAGAACACTACCTCATACACCAAGTAGAGGAGATTGAATTGTGTGGACCTGTACACACTAGGTCAATGTGGATGGTTGAGAGGCACTTGAAATTTTTGAAGGCTTTGGTTTGACAAAGAGCACATCCTGAGGGTTCTATGGTAGAGGGATATATGGTATACTGGACTATGGTGTACATTTCTGAATATCTTCCTAGGTTTGCAGCAAAGATCCATGTGGATCGCATTTGGGATCCCAACCCCATTAATAAATTTAAAGGGGAGTACTTTCCGGGGAAAGGTAGATTGAGGAAAGTGAGAGGTAATTATAAGATGTTATTGTAGTTAATTAATTCTTAATCTTCAAAATAAATCGGTTTTAAGACGTCTATTTATTTTTTGTACAGTTGGTCGAGAGTGGGATGCACTACATTTGTATATTGCAAACAATCTTGACTGGATGATGGTATGGATTGAACGTTGTCAACAGTCTACTCGCACATTAACATGGGAAGGTGTGGATTCATTGGTTAAAGAAGCTCATCGTAATGGAGAATCCAATTTTACGCAAAGGGAAATTGATTTAGCATATGGTTTAAGAAATAAACAAGTACGTATAAATTTATTAATCACCCATATATTTATCAACTCACGATGCAATAATTTTTACATGTTTGACATATCGTAGGTCAAACACTACAACGCTATGTGTTGCAATGGTCATAAATTTAGCATCAAAAAGTTGGAAGACACAAAGAAAACTTGTGATTCTAGGATAACTATAGTCTTTGAGGTGACAAATATTTCATCGAGAAACAACATGGATCCATCACATAGTGTAGACAGGGATGTAGGTCGCGACACTTCTACCGAGCAGGTAAACCTCATTGTAATTGTACAAATTAGATAGAAGCAAACTGTTACATTATTATGTTCTTTTTTTTTAGTGTTTTAGACTAATTTTGTAATTGTTAATGATATTCTTTTCACAGACAGATGTTCGAGGAAAGGGAAAGGAGGCTATAGTACCTGAGCACCTCTCTAGGGATGTGGACTCAATAGGATTGAGCAATGATGACCCTCAAAATTCCACAAACCCTATGGAATTGTTAAGAAAGTCTATTAGAAAAATTAGTAGAGATATTATTGCTTTGGCATCTATGGAGCCTCAGACTACTGAGATATGAGAGAGGGTGCAATCATTGATTCGGACAACAGACAACTTGGAAGTAAGTAGTAATAAAAGCTTTAATTATAACAAAAGTTCAATAATGGTTTATATTTTATACTCTTTTATGTCATTGAGTAAAATATGTATGTGTTGTTTTTACAGCAAATTTTTGCATCATGAGACTCGTGTCCATGATCAGGGTGTTGCAAGTAGTTCAGGTGATGACAATTTTCTTGGCTTATCACTTTGAGTACCCAAAATACATCATACTTGATACTGTCAATGTTCATAATAAAGGTTCATCCTTGTTTATAGTTCTTCCACTTTTCATATATTTAATGTTTTATATATTTAATGTATTATTCTTCAGGTGCTGCTAATGTTCCTATGCAAATGTCATCGATGCCTCATCAAAGGTTAGACCCACCTGTATTTCTGACTGCAATGTCAGCAACATGTAACATGCAGACATCCTCTACTGCATGTCATATTGGCCCACCCACTATTGGTAGATCCCTCTTTTGCTCTATCTTTTGTTATGTGTTTATTTCCCTTCAAGCGTTCTTTCTTGGGGGCATTTCATAGTGGATTCATTTTCTACAACAGGAGATGCACATGAGGATGCGCCAGAGGCGACTACTGGTGATAACATACCATCATTTCCTGGATCTTCTCGTATTGCTACTACATGAATGTTGCAGGCCATACTATTCCGCCCATGATCCCAGAGAGGGAGTGGAAGGACCTGATTTTGGATGCCAAGGAGAGAATTGAAAGGAAAAAAGGAAATACACCACCAGATGCTAAAAGAAGGTGCGGGATACTATTAAGAATGTAATTATGTACTAATTAATTACTCTTTATATTTATATAATCTAACATATTTCAAACTATTCATAGACTGAGTGACACGTCAAAGGCAACCAAGGCAAGACAAGAAAAGCACAGGCAACACAAACTTGACTCTGGTGGTTATATGAAACTTGCTGCATGAATTGTAAGTATCTGTAAATGAAATATTGCATTGAAATATTTATAAATTGCAAACAATTTTTTTTTCATCAAACAATGCAGGCAAAATTCATGATACCAAGCAAAAATGCAGGGCTCTAAATTCAATAGAGCATCCATAGAAGATGATAAGATAATTGCCTACCAGTAAGGCTATACACTCATGGTTGATCAGCTACGAGAATTGAGTGGGCAAACACAAGATTCTGGTGCATCCGTCACACGGGTAAATAAGCTAAATGAAAATTGTTTTCAATTGAATACTTTACCAATAGTCTAATTGATGTTGAGTTCCATAATAAAGTGACTATATTTTTTTTAAATAAGAAAGCAATGATAAAAATGTGCATGACATTGGAATGCAACCTGCTAATCATGAAACACCACCTGCACATGAAGGTCTGGATGTGCATCCCAGTAGTGGAGGTATTCATTTTCTATTCGAATTTATTTATGTAATTATTAATACAATTAAACATCTTAATTTGTAATTAGAGTAGTAATTAATGTAACCTTTTTTGTTAATATTTTAGAGCATGTAGTTGGTGGTGACCAAGTGAAGCATGATCCGGGTACACAACATCAGGAACATGATGCTCCCCAATCAGGTAAAGAGGACCACTGTTATTTCTTTAAACAAATATAATTCCAATTGGTGTTCAGCATCAATGTAACCTTTAGTATTTCAACTCCAGATGATCTAGAGGGTGTTCACAATGTTGAGGTTGAGGCTAGACAAAATGATGTGGCCCCATCAGGTAAAGAGCGCAATAGTTATGTTCTCTAAATTAATGAAATACTTGTAACAATAATAAAAAATATTTTGAATTTAACCCATTTCTTTGTTATTGCAGAGGATGCCCCTTTGCTTCAGTGTCCTCATCCTCAGTATAGGACTAGGCATACATCGAGATCATGAGCAGAGGGTGGAACAATTGAAGAGGGGGGAAATGATGAAGAAAACAATGTTCCACTTAGTCTTTTCATAGCTTCAAAGAGAAAACAAAAAAAGAAATGATTGTAATCTACCTTATTTGATATTGACTTTTTTTTATGTGTTAATGAATGTAATTATGTGCTAATGAATGGTTATGAATGATATGTGCTAATTAATATTGATGAATGTTGCATGTTAATTAATGTTAATCAATGTTATGTGTTAATGAAAATTATGTGATATTAATGAATGAATGTTATATTTTATTAATTGTAGAAAGAATGAATGAATGAATGTTAGATGTTTACAGGGAATTTAGAGTGATGTTAGGGGGGGGAGGGGCCAAATGAGCTTCCACCTTCTTGTGGTTGGCCCTATTAAGTAGAGAATATTAAACTATTCTCGAAACCAACCGAAGCTCAATAAGATAGCACACTATTCAATATTTCATTATGTTGCACAGTTAATCAAATTGAATAATGTATATTGAATCTTAATTGCAGGGTCCAATAGATCCAACACGAACAACAACACCACAAGTTGTTGGGTATAATGAACTCCCATATTATCTTGTATGTACACTAACAGTATGAGTTTCTTCTAGTGTGGATATCCGTGGTGGGATTGCAAAAGTTATGAATATGCCTCATCCTTGTAAGTTTTTTTATTACTTGACATTTTCTTTAGCATTTTGTTACTTCATGAATGAGATGTTTTCAGATGTCTATTCCATGAATACCTCTATCTTGTATGCTTCATGATCAATGTGTCTTCAGCATGTCCACTCCATGAGAACCTTTCTCATATATGCTTGTAACTTATGTGTATTCATGTATTACTTCATGGTTTACATGATTCATGCCTTGCATGTATTCATATGTATGGTTTGTGCTTTACATAGCTCCTTCATGCCTTATGAGCATTACTTCATGCCTTGTGGTCTTCTCAAAATATTGCAAAATCATTCAACAAGAAAAAGAGTAGTAGAGGCTACATACCAAAATAAATTAGATCTCCCTCTTTATTTCCTAACTTTCTTCCCTATTTTCTTCCCTATTTTCTTCCTCCCTTCTTTATCACTTCCCTTTTCTAGAGCCCGGAAGGGACTTGGAACCCAGAATCTATAGGTTTTGGTTCTAGGTCCACTTCCACTCCCAACTCCCCAGCCTATAGTTACTTCCCAAGAATCGGGCCTCACTAGGAACCAAAAGTATATTTTTTAAATTGAGTTTGAGCACCAAAATAAACATCTTGTTTTTCTCCCAACTACCGCCATGCATGAAGAAGGTATCCCAACTAGCAGAATTCAATGCTCAACCCGTTATTTGATATAAGATGCCTTTTTGGTTCAGATTCTCCCTTGCCCTTAGATTTGGCACTACTACAGTACCATGGGTTAGGTTTCATGCCCAACATTGACTAAGTAATGTTTTGGTATCCATTTTGGAATATGTTAGTTCAGCTATTGTCTCTAAACACCAAAGAAATCGTAGGGCAGCCATAGACTCCACATGCAATTTGTTGAAAGATTACAAACCTGTGGAATCAAAGAAGAGTAGTATTGTAAGTAGCTTCTATTGCAGAATATCTCCATGGCATTCGGTGTATATTCAAGAAGATTTATTGGCCATAACTAAGCATTTTCCCATGTCACATTTGTTGGCATGAGTGTAAGATTGGGTCAAATGAATGTAACAACATTCTAAGAACAATACAAGTATTGTAATGATCCTCTCATTTTATATATTAACTTATGCAATTGAATGGATTAATAGGTATGTTTTTCTACAAAATTTCATGATCTTAGTTGTGTGCAAAATTGCAAATACATAGCTCCACCTTTTATTCCAATTTGTTTGTTTCACAATGCATTGTGACTCTGTTGCCTAATGAATAAGCAATTATCTAATACCATACACCAATCTCACATTTTTTTAAACATAAAAAAATAGTTTAGTAATAAGTCAGTCCTTCTTTTGCTTTGCATCCATGACTATTGATATGACCAAGGAATTATTCTTAAGTAAGGATTTAGTAGATATATTTTATGTGTGTTATGCTCACCCATCTATATCAGCTATATAGGGGTTTTATGCAACCGGTCTTCCTTCAACTAGGGACAATATTTGGGGTCAAGAGTGTAGTTAGGTTTGGGTATAACCCACTCTTATAGAGTTGACCTTTAACCCTCCATGTTTTGTTGATGAGCCAGTTTCACTTGCATGATGACAACCCTGGCCTTGTGAGTCCAATTTCACTCTAGGATGTGGAGCAATAGTTTTGGGACCAAAGTCCCTTCTTTATCACATACCAAAATAAATTAGATACTCTTGTTGATAGTTTGGTGGCTCTGAACAATGGCTCCTTTGAAGAAGCCTGATCCTTGTAATTTTGGCCTTCCATGATGTGAAAAGAGGTTATGTTATGAATAATGGTCCAAATGATTTAGTTATTTCTTATTATGTTGGGTATGAGTAAATTTGGGCTTCCTTGGCTATGGTCACTATTTTATAATAATAATTGTGATTTAGTGTGACTTGAGAATGAACTTCAAGTAATCAAGAGGGTGGATACAATCTTCAAGTGTTAGGGGGTATGCGGCCTTGATCAAGGGATGAAAGTATCAGGAAAGCACAAGTGATTCATGTGTAGATCAATGTATCATTCAACTATTTATTCCTAGCAAGATTCTCAAATAAACAAGCAAAGAGGTATGTTGAGTGCATATATACATTTTGTGTTGCCATGATATAAGTAAGATATCAAACATGTAACTTAGATTGATTTGAAATTTCATTCATAAATATTAGATCTTCCTTGTGGATTTTTGAATGCATAATGTCTCGTTGATTTCAATATCTTTATTGCAAGTACTCTTTTCAGCATGAAAGTCCACTCATTGAGGTCTCTTACTAAATGCAAGTCAGTTATCCTATCAATGATGATATGTTTTACATGCATTTTATGGGGAAATATTATTAATAGCTATGGTTGGGTTGTTCATTGTTTTGTGAAAATATATACAAGTAGATTGGGACATTAGAGCTATAAACACTATAAATTGTGTTTGAGATCATTGTCCTAATTGTAATATTCAATCACCATTGGCCCAAGGCCACACCAACACCGTTGTGACACCAAAGTTTGTGCATACTGGTGTAAGGGCTACTCTTAGGACATTTCATTACCATTACATATCCACACCTGGGGTTTCCAAACACAACTTGTTTAAGTAGGCAGTATCACTGGTAAAATTGTGATTGTCACAATTGGTACCCTTAGGACAATCATTAATATTTGGTCTATGGCACATTTTTATGGCTTCTAAATTATTCTATGGGGTGTGCAGAGGTCCCACACATCTCTTCAAACATTCCATCCAAGGCACTTCACTCTCACCTATCTTATATTGCACTTTCTCTATGTTGCTATCCCAGAGGTCTAATACATGATGAATATCAAACTAATCAATCAAATCTAGCATGTGCCTCAAAGATTTTGGAGACTTGAAAAGAAAGAGAAATGAAAATACATATTTAAAAGAGCCTTTCCAACTAGTGGTGTGAGTTTTAATGGTGAAAAGGCCCAAAATACATTTTTCTCCCACTCATTGGAAACCCTAGTGAGGGTTTTGATAGTTTTTGGAAAAATAGTGATATCTTCTTCAAATTTCAATGTATCTCAATGCTAAAAAAGATGAAATGAAGGTAATTTACTTCTCTATCATATCCAATTGACTTCTAATGAAAATATGATGAATTTCACAAAAAAATATGAGAATCAGACTGAAACGTTTTTGTATGAACAAAAAACTCCAACTTCATTTAGTAAAACTTTCAAAATTCAAAAAGACAAACTTGGGTGGTGTGAAAAAGGCCTATTTATTCCCATTCAAGTGGGTTACAATCTCAAACCACCAAAAACCAACCTCCCAACCAAATTTTTAAAAGTTGTCATGACAATAATGACAACTTTATACAATTTTTGCCCAATGGACCTCAAACTTTCCCAATTAGGTCCAAATACATCATAATGGCCTCAAATGGCCTTATTTACATGAAATAACACAAAAAAAACAAAAATCTCAAATTTTGACCATTTTGGCCAAACCTATTCTTATCTTGCAATCCTAACGTTTCATCAGGTGACAACAACTATTAGTTTTAATGGATGCTTTCATGAAAGGAGTTGTTGCATATCCTTCCTCAATTATGTAAACTACTTTATGTAAAGCTCCATTAGATTTATATCTTAAGAATGAAATCCAAACTTTATTATTATTAGAATGACATCAAGCAAACAATAAGCTAAATAAAAATGGCTTTAATTCATGATTAAGTTGTCGGAAGATTTGTTTTTGTGATGTCCCTTATAAATTCTATTAAGCAATATGTAGTGGATTCCATCAATAATCATCCCATTTCATAGGTTAAATTGTTGTTTGTAATATTTCAATTATTTCTTTCACTTGTAATCACCAAAGGTCTTTTGTCTAAGGTTTTGCTTGGCTTCGATTTTTCTTTACCTCATCGTTTGCTTGATGTCACTATAATAATAATTAAGTTTAGATTTCAGTCTTAAGATATAAATCCAATGTAGTTTTACATAAAGTAGTTTACACAATTGAGGAATGATATGCAAAAACTCCTTTAATGACATCATCCATATACCCTTGTTAATATCTTCCCACTAATTATAGTGATCATGGGGCAAAGATCTAGACAATGGAGTGTAGGCCATGGTTCAATAGTCGAGAAAACTGCGTCACTTTTGTCTACCCATTAATATAAATCCCTTACAAGGGTTCCTTAGGGACCAATTCATTTTGCATAGGTTGATTATATTGTAGAAACCCTAGAATTGGCAAGTGATCATGTTTATCACATGATCCTTGTACTCATGTTAGCATGCTCACTGGTATATATAAATTGAGATAACCTAATAGAGCTAACAAATAGAAATTGAAGGTGTGTTGAGATCCCTTTTTGTTTGGGTGGGATTAGTTTTTGTTGTTGGAGTGATCAGGCACGGTTCTTTCAAGTTCTATTGCTCTCCTGATTTGCAAAAGGTTTGGGTTCCTTTCAAAAACCTATTTTTACTTAATCAAAACAAATATAAATTGAAGAAAGTTGAGAGACATGATCGACAAAGAAAATAACTTTCAAGACATTATTGTAAGTTTGTAAGTATGATAGTACTTCTTTATAAATTTAGAGTTCTTCCACTATTTTGTTAATTGTTATTTAATTTTAGTCTACCTGTAGTATTGTTGGTGTGTAGATATGTCTCACTCTAATACTTGACCAAGCACAATCATTTTGTGATTATGAGAACTAAGTATAAGATCTTCAATAGGTTCTTTGCATTCACTTTTCCAAGGAGAAGCAAAATAAACAAATATGCTTAAGAAGATATAGAAATGAACTTAATATAAGGAAATGTCCAAAAGGTCATTCACTAGATAACAATAATCAACAAATGAATAACATAAGAATTCACAAATTAAAAATTCACAAGTGTTTCAATTCACAATGACAATGGTTTCATATCCCATCCTTTATGGGTACCCTTGGACACACCTATTGGCCACTATACTTTGATCACCCTTTCAAGGCTTGATCCAACATTACAAGGCAATATAAACATCATGGTAAACTAGTCTTGGGCTTGTGACATCATAACAAGTGCAAATTAGTGGATCTCAACAATGCCACACATACTATCATTGATGGTTACTAGTCCTTTGCAATTAGGATTGTCAAGGTTGATGGCCAAAGGCTAAATCAACACATCTATGCCTTTAAAAAAAACCCTTGAAACTCACTTGCAGAACCTAGACAAGAACTAGGATCACTCTCTTGGACTTCCAACCTCCCAAACACTCCAACAAGACTCTGTTTTGCAGCAATGACACTAGTAATTTCAATTTGTCATAGTCTATTCTTCTAGGACAATCAATAGTGCTTGTGTTCTTCCTTTACAACATGATTTCCAACCTTGTTGATTGGATGCACAGAGCCCCCACACATCTCTCTATCACCAAACACAAGGTGAATTAATCTATATTCATTGAACATGGTGTAAGTATACCTTAAAGAAGTAACCTCTTACATCTCTAGAAAATATCATATATGAAAAAACTTATTGTAAAGTGTTTTGTGAAGGTGTTGACATCTATTTGGAATTTAGGAGGTGTTGGATATGAACAATTGGTCTATGAATAAGCTCTTGATTCTAGTGAATGTGAACCTCTATGTGACTGGTGCTATGAAAATTTTATGGTACTAGAGTTTTTATAGAATATGATAAATGGTCATTCGAGCTAGATACCAAACTTGGGGAGAATATTTTGAAGGCAAATGGATTTTTCTACTAAGATAGAGTTGTTCCCATTAGGTTAATAACCTAAAATGGAAACCTGATGGGGGGCAATGTTGAAAACATGCAAGGGAGTCAAAGGCTACAAGCTTAAGAAAAACATCCAAAGTAAGTTTCAAGTAGATAAAGTCATTGCAAAACCAAATGTGACTCATACAACTAACTTATGAAAAGAACAAAGAACAACAAGAACAACTAACTTAGATAAAGTAGATAAAGTCATTTCATCTCCCTAATTGAGTTGCTCTTCTTCCATTGGTGTTGTCCCTTCCTTTTCCAAAAAATTGGCTTTAAAGGCTCTTGTATTTGGGTTAGCTAATTCCCTATCAGCACCAGAGCTGCTCCCTTTGATCCCATTTTTTAATAGGTTTACCAGTACTCAGTGGTTCATATAGTCCTCTTAGGAGTTGGACCATATCAACCATGGCGCACCTCATATTAGCTTGAAACCAGTGCCCCTCATATTAGCTTGAAACCTATACCCCCTATTGGTAGCTGATGGGGATAGAATACCATTCATTGTACATATTAATGAGGTGTGCTTTATGTCTAGATAAGGAGAACCAGTCACAGTACGGAATAATCAAATTTTATTTTTTTAACAAAATAAATTGACATCAAAATTCTGATGGGAACTAAACTTTGCACCGACAGTTGAACCGTCAGACCGACAACATTCTCATCAGTGCAAAGTTTCTAGTATCCATCAGACATCCGACGCCAACTAAAGAAACATCCGACAAGGATGTTGTATGTCCGACGACACTTCCTTGTCGGACGGTCGTCAATGCATAGTAGTGGGGGTGCATCGGCATTCCGATGTCCATTTGACAATATTTTTGGCCGGAGGAGAAATCATGGCCACCGTCGGAAGAGTTCACAGTGACGTCGGAATGTTGACCTTCAATGACATCGTCAGGAAGTCTGACAATGAGTTTTCAACGGCTTTATTTGTCGGTAGTTCAACAAAAAGTGATCAGAATTCCGACGATAGGCCGTCAAAAATTAGCCCTGAATATACTAGTGAGAGCTTCAGCCAAAATAATAAACAAGAAAGGAGACAAAGGGTCTCCTTGCCTAAGACCTCTAGAAGAAGCAAAAAAACCACACGGGGAAGCATTCAAAATCACAGAAAACCTAGCAGTAGAAAAACATGCATAGATCCATTTCACCCACTTCACCCCAAACCCAATTTTTTTAAGAACAGAAGAGAGAGCATGTTGACTAACCCTATCATAAGCCTTCATCATATCTAATTTAAGAATCATGGCAGGATTAGAAAGATGGGATGAGACCCAAATAATTGCTTACATATATGATATATAATAATACATTTTATACAAAAAAAAAAAAAAAGATTCTTATATAAGAATTGTACAAGAAAACAAATTGTACATATGGATCATAAGAATTGTACAAGAAAATAAATAATAATAGGAAGTTAACTCAAGGGCCTTACATGCTATTATTTATCAATGATTAAAAAATATTTAAGAAACATAAATGGTTCTCGAAAGAGAATGTCAACACTATACATAGTCATTTCATTTCTAGTGTAACCACTAGTAGTAATTATTATTGCAAGCTAGAAACATGTCAAATTAAAATAGTCTTTTATTTATTGACATAGGTTTTTGCATCAGTATGTGACTTTAGAATTCCTCTAAGCATAATAATTATTGATTTTCTCGGAAAAAGTTATTAATCTGTTACAAAGATATATAGATTTACATAACAAATATTTTTCATTTAGATAAAAAATTAATTATTTTTTTGCAACTCTAGAAACCATTATTTCTTCAATATAACAATTGACAACTTCATGTTAAATAAATATATAAAATTATAAATAACCAAGAAAAAACATGATAATTAAAATTTACATAACACAAAATTTAAAGATAAAACAAATCTTCCTATTAAAGCTTCACTGCAATTGTCACATGAAATGTTCCTCCAATGAATTGCTTATTTATATGAAACTATTTTGAATTACAACCTACAACATAGTATAAAAAGAAAATCTTTTGTAAAGGTACGTGTTATGCGCAATGCACACAAAGAAATCTGTAACAATCATGAGAACATGAATAGTGCAATTATCTCACTAAAATGTACAACCATTGTAAGGTAAGACGATGCAAAAACATGATACAATTCAATTTCCAAGAGTCTGCTTCCAACAAACCCAATCCATGATTTGATGACCTTGTACAAATTAGGTGAAATAGTTACTAGAACAAGTAGAATTCCTAAACCTATAGTGGTTGCAACCCATCTTAACTTTAGTGGCACCAACAAATACATAGCCTCAACAATACTAATCATAAAAACTAATTCATAAATAGCAAAAAGAACCTTGCCAATGAGCATAGATCTTCTTGTCTTGAGGACTTGCCTAGAGTATAGGCCTAATGTCGTCCTCCCATACCAAAGAATCACTTCCATTAGCACTAAGAAACAAGGGGTTAGTATTAAGACACTATAAGAAATTGTATTTCTCTTGAAGTCAAACTTCACAAAGTTGAATAATAACACCATAAACATGAGGGTAAGATTTTCTAGCACTATCCAAACATTACTATTTTTTATTACCATATAGTTTTCTCTATCCAATTCAAGGAAACCCTTTATCACCACCATCAACCATCTACAATATATGTCACCCATCATACCTATGCTCCTAGTTATTTTTAAAACAATGTCAAATAGAAAAAGACAAAAAATCAACCATTTCATCATACAATGGTACAATGGTATAATGTGTAGCCCTCCATGGCCATTATTGACCTCGACTATTAGTTCAATGTGTTCACTAGAGACCATCTACAAAAGGCCTCACTTAAACAAAACGCACTAAACATTGACTTAACGCGTGATGTCAAATGTGGATCGTGCTTAAAAGTTTTGTTTCAATTTTTCTTTAACATTTTTGTTCATAAATATTGTACAATAGGTTTGTAGTCGTATGTTTTCCTGGTAGACAAACATACACAACTCACTCATCCAATAATGTTAGTCATAGGTACTTTCTATTGTCAGGATTTATTTTTCATTCCAAAATTTGAGATCGTTTTTGAATGAGGATATAATGGAAGAAAATAATATTTTAGAGAAATGTTAATGTAATTTTTTCACTCCAAAAATTGTGCTTTTTTATGTGAAATAAATACTATGAATAATTTTTAAAAGATAATTCTACTTAATGGTAGATAATTTTAATTAATCATATTACATTTTCTCACTTTTAAAGAAAGTGTTGTTTATATTATATTTAATAAAAAAAATGTATAAATGTTATTAAAATTTTCAAACTTTAAAATAATTTTTAATATAAATTTTTATATGAATGTTATTGTAATTTCCCACATTAAAAGAATGTGTTTTCTATATTCTAGTTGAAAAAGAATTTTTTATATAAAAGTCATTATTTTTAATTAAACAGTGTAAAGTTTAATCTTATATTATTTTTAATATTAATTTAATTTCTATAATCAAATGTGAAATAAATATTGTAGAAAAATTTAATTAGATAATTTTAATTAATGATATTATATTTTTCACTTTAAAAGAACATAATTTTAATATTATATTTGAATAAGAAATTTTTGTATAAATGTTACTATAATTTTCTCACTTTAAAAGAATTTTATTTTTTTATATAAAAGATATTATTTTTGAATTACAATAGTGTCAAATTTAATGTCCAATTATATTTTAATGTTAATCTTATTCTATAATCAAATGTGAAATAAATATTGTAGATAATTTAAAATAATATTGTTCTTGGATTCGAATTAATCGAATGATGGTGTGCGTGCACACTCTCACGGGCGGCCGAGCTAAGGCTTTGATGCCCTAGCTCGAGGGAGGTGAAGCTACAGGTGGGTTGTCAAGGGGAGGGAAGTGCAGGCGTGGTGGGGGTGTGGAGTTGTAGGCGGGGTTGGGTAGGGTTCGGTGGAGGGAGTGGTGGGTGAAACAGGAGGCTGCGGGTGGAGCGGTGTCTGTGAGCAGCTGGGCTTTGGGGCTGCTGCGGGCCATGGGCTTTCAGGGGGTTAGGGGTTTCGGCAGGCTCCCTCTCATGGTGGGCTTTGGGGGAGGTGGGGTCGAGGGTTTCGTGCTTTCCCGAGTGGCCCTTTGGGGTGTGGGCCTTTTTTTTATCTTGCTTAATTTTTCAGAGCTCCGATGACGAGTATTGGTGGTGAGGACTCGCAAGTACCTCCAACCATGGATTTTTGCGCTGTGGTGGGCTCAAAACCCTCATTCCAGAGTATGAAGACTTTTAACAATAACCTTTTCTCATCTAAACTGGGATCGGGGACTGCTGGTGGTTCTCACATTATGAAGATTAATGGTTGCCTAGAGAGATGCAGTGAGAGACCAAAGCTGGTTATTCCTCCTGAACTGATTACTGAAGATGTTGAGTAATTTTCAAAATATTCGCTGGTTATTCCTCCTGAACTGGGCATAGAGGACTTGAGCTCCGGAAGGGGAAATGGAGATTATGATGTTGGCAAACAACTATTTCATGGTTACCTTCAATTGCATGGAAGATCGCAATAGGGTCTTTGAAGGAGGCCCATATTTTTACAACCACGTGGGGTTGTTCATCAAGCCTTGGCATGCAGGGTTTAACCCTTTGGAGGAGCTCCCAAACAAGGTTCTTGTGTGGGTTCATTTGCCACATTTTCCTATGGAATATTGTCGGGAGGATGTGCTACGGTTGCTGGCTGCACTACTTGGGAAGCCAGTGGGATCCTCAATGCAAACCCTAGGGAGAAAGGTAATGACTTTTGCATGTATCTGTGTTGAAATTGATCTTAGTAAACCTTTTCCATATGTTATAGCTATGTGTACGGGCTCTTATTCATGGGTTCAACAGCTTGATTATGAGACTTTACCTTTTCGCTATCATCTGTGTCATGAGTATGGTCATTTATAGCGTAAGTGCCCTAGATATAAACCGGTGGTACGCCAACCTCAATAGTCGGCCCAGAGTCAAGATAGGGCTGATAAAGGAAAAGCTACTATGTCGGCCGAGGTAGAGGGTGTTGATGGGTTTGTCTCAATTAAGACAAGGAACAGGAATCAAGGACAAAAGAGGTCCTTATAGGAGAGACAGGATGAGGATACCTTTAACAGATTTGAGGCCTTGGACGACCTTAGCCATCAGGAAGTGAATCTGGGGTTAACTCCTTTGGAACAAGGTGCATCAAGGGGGGGTGCGAATAGAGGTATTGAGGATTTTACCCAGGCCCTGCAAGTGATTGGAAGCTAGCAAATGGAGATGGATCAGGTATTAGGGGTCCAGTTGGGAATCATTCCTGGTTTGGAGGTAAATTTGGCTAGGGGGAGGGCTCTCCGATAGTCCTGAAATTGGAACCAGCTAGGGCTAAAAGTAACAAGTCCTCTGTCCACCTAGGTCTGCATCAGAAAGATATTAAGAAAAGTGCTACGTAGAAGAACTCAAAGGTTGGCAGAAAGAAGGATTTGGATAAAATCAAATTAAATTTGGTTGAGTCAGGGTCAGTAAAGACTTTGGATTCTCACTTTTCCAATCCTCCTAAATGATTGTGCTCTCATGGAATGTAAGGGGCTTGAATAGCGGCCCTAGACAAAAAGCTATTCGGGATTTGATTAGGAATTAGTCCCCTGATGTCCTGTTCTTGCAAGAAACTAAACTCTCGGTGGAGAGTATGATGGCTCTGGTGCCAAAGCTCTAGGGGCAAGGTGAATGTCAGTGTATTGGGGCTGCTAGTTTCTCTGGAGGGGTGGCCTGTCTTTGGAACCCTTCAAGGATTCACCCTATCTGGTGGATGGCTTCCAGATCTTCACTATCTGGGGTTGCCTCCAGTCTTGAGATCGGAGATCTTATTTTGTTTACTAATATATATGCCCCCACTGATCTTCAGGGCAAACAGAACTTAGGGTCTCATATTTCTTGTATGCGAAGGCTGGTCCCTTTCCATCCTTGGATTATAGTGGGAGATTTCAATGCTATCCTTGAGTTGAGTGAGAAGAAGGGGGTGTCATGCAGTTGGAGCCCTCTTCTCTCCTTTTTCAGGATAGTATTTCATCATTGCATCTTTTTGACATTAAGCTTGGTAATGGTTTGTTCACTTGGAAAAATAGGAGAGTGGGGGAGTGTTGGATTGCAAAGAGGTTGGACCGATTTCTGGTTTCCAGTTTTTGGGTTGGTCGGGGGTGGTCCACAAGTTCTGAGATTCTTGACTTGAGAGGGTCAAACCAATGGCCTATACAGTTGGTTTCTTCTTTTGCTCGGGTAGCTCGCTCTCCTTCATTCAAATTCAAACTTATGTGGCTTCGGGATCCCTCTTTGCTGGCTCTTGTTGAGCAATGGTGGAGGAAAGGGAGGCTGGCCTTTGGCACTGCTATGTACACTTTCACCAAGCAGTTGCAGTTTGTTAAGTTCCAACTTAAACAATGAAATCGATAGGGTTTGGGGAACATTTTTCACGCTAAGAAAGCTGCCCAAACAGTGTTAAATGGCATCACTAGTGAAATCAGAGAGCATGGTTTGTCTAAAGCTTTGCTTAGGGAGGAGGAGAGGACTGTCAAGGCTTTAGAGGAATGGGAGCTCAGGGAAGAAATTTATTGGAAATAGAGGGCCCGTATTGATTGGCTTCAAGTGGGCGATAAGAACACAACTTTCTTTTTCAACTTTGTGAAAGCAAGACGTCATGGAAATTCCATTCCTACTCTGGTCAATGATAGAGGTGAGGTGTTATTATCCTTGCAGGAGATATCTAGGGAGGCTTTATAGTATTTCTGATCTCTCTTCAATGAGGATTCTTAGGGGGAATTGATGGAGGAGAACCAGGTTCTTGCTTGCATTCCTCCTCTTGTTACTGGGGAGATGAATGAGCATCTTATGGACCCTATTTTGCTAGAAGAACTCGAGAGGATTGTTTTTCATATGAGGAAAGGAAAAGCCCCTGGCCCAGATGGGTTCCCAGTTGAATTCTTTCAAGAGTTCTAGGATATCATCAAACTAGACTTACTGGAAGTAGTCCAAGAGTCCCAGAGGAATAAACAGATACTTCGAGCCCTGAATGTGACCTTCATTGCACTTATCCCTAAGTGTGAGGGGGCCGACAGGTTAGGCCAGTTCTTCCCTATATCTCTTGCAATGTGATTTATAAGATCATCTTGAAGTTGATTCCAGAGAGGCTAAAGAAGTGTCTGGGGGATGTTATCTCCAAGGAACAGAGTGGGTTTGTGGAAGGGCATCAAATTCTGGATGGTGTGGTCATTGCTACGGAGACCATTCATTCTATGGCAACCTCCAAGGAAAAATCTATGTTTATCAAGTTGGACATGGCTAAGGCTTACGACAAAGTTCATTGGTCTTTCCTCTAGAAGATCCTTAGCGCTTTTGGCTTTGCTGAGGAATGGATTCAATGGGTTATGAGTGGAGTTGCGTCCACCTCTTTCTCAGTGCTAATCAATGGGGATCATACTGAGCTATTTGGTGTGTCTAGGGGCCTTCGTCAGGGGGACCCCCTCTCCCCTTACTTATTCATTCTCCTAGCTGAGGGTTTGGGGAGGTTGATCAAGCATAATGTGGGTCAGGGCAGTATTTAGGGTTGGAGCTGGGGTAATGACTTGCAGCCACAGTCTCATTTGCAATTTGTTGATGACACGGCCTTGATGGGACTTGCTTGGATTAGAGAAGCTACGAATCTGCATAAGGTTTTGGATGTTTATCTGGCAACCTCGATCCAGTTAATCAATGAAGATAAATCTTCTATCATTTTCTTCAACACCCCTGGAACTATTCAAAGGAGGATTGCTCTTATCTTGAGATTCCAAGTTGGCTCTTTTCCCTTGACTTATTTTGGTATTTCTCTCTCTCCTGGTAACCCTCCTCAGGAGTCATGGTAGGGTATTTTGGATAAATTTCGCTCGAAGGTTGAACATTGGACTCATAGATGGTTGTCATTTGCTAGGAGGGTTCAACTGATTCAGTCAGTGGTTCAGGCTCTTCTGACCTATTGATGTATGCTTCAAGTGGCTCCTAAGTGGTTCTTGAAGGGCTTGAATGCTTTGGCAAGGCAATTCTTATGGGCAGGCAATCTATTCTCATCCAAATGGAGTCTTGTAAATTGGGACTTGGTGTGTAGCCCGAAGCAATCGGGGGGGCTTGGTTTAAGGCAGACTATTCTATTCGAGGAGGATTTAGCAGCAAAAGTGTACTGAAGGTGTTGTGTTGAGCAAGATCGTGGCTAGGCTAATATTTTGGCCTTCAAATATATGCAGAGGATACTAGCTCAGGAGGTTCCAAGATATCCGCATGAGGGTAAAGGCTCTATGATTTGGTATACTCTCAAGAAGGGGGCCTCTCTCATTAAGGAAGGACACTTTTGGATCTGTAGGAGGGCAGAAGAGGTTCTTTTCTGGAACGACTCTTAGGACGGGTACCCCCCATTCTTGATCAGTTTCCTAATCTTGGGAACCTTAGCCAGAGGTTTTTTGAGGCAGGGTGGTCAAGGGTGAGTGATTTAAAGATTGTTTACAGGTGTGGGTAGCTGGAGATGGAGTGGTGGAAGGATCTTAATGAGTGGCCGGTTGCTGGGATGGAGGAGGGCTGTGCTGAGTTACAAGGCATTCTGGTGAGTAGACACTGTAGTGGCATCAAGGGTAGGGATGGACTTGCTTGGTCTCTAAATCCTAAGGGTATCTTTACTATAGCTAGTGGATATAGGGAACTATTGAACCGAAGATTTGAGGGAAGAGAGGTGCACTGGTGGAAACAGGTTTGGAACAATTCTTCTTGGCCAAAGTGCAACTTCTTCACTTGGACTCTGGCCTTGAATAGATGCCTAACTTGGGAGAATATTCACAAGCGGGGATTCTTGGGGCCTTTGATTTGTGCTTTGTGTGGTAATGGGGAGGAAGACTCCTCACATCTGTTCTTCAGATGCCCCTTCTCTATGCTTATTTGGCATTACTGGTGGGGGGGTGTGGAAGTGTCCTTGTGTTCACGCAAATTCTCTGGTGGAGTTTTGGAGCAGTTTGGGTGGACCTCCTATCTTGTCCCCCTTCCTCCAGACAGTCTGGTATATTGGGACCATTTTCATTCTCTGGCAGATCTGGCTTGAGAGGAACAGAAGGATCTTTCGTGAGGCCAGACTGTTAGTGCAACAAGTGTGGAATAGAATCATGGTTATGATTCGGGAGATGGTGGAAGCTAAATTTGAGGTGAATTTTCCTTTGGATAGAGATGAGGTGAATATCGTGAGTAGGTTTGGCTGGTGGGAGTTGTCTCCTGCCTCCGCTTGTCTCAGAAGAAATAGGTGTGCTATGAAGAAGGTCCAAAGGGTGGGAAGGTGGAGACCCCCCCAGGATGAGATTATCAAGATTAACACTGATGGCTCCTCCAGGGGTAACCCAAGCCTGACAAGGGTTGGAGGTGTTGGTAGGAATTGTTTGGGGGAGGTGGTTTTCTTCTTTTCAGTAAATAAAGGGAGGCAATCTAATAATTTTATAGAGGGACTTGCTATTCTCTATGCCCTGGAGTGGACTTGGGAGTTGGTTAGAAGGAAGGTTATCTTTGAATCAAATTCACAAATTATTGTGAATTTGTTGACTGAGAAGAAGGTGAGTGGGATTCATTGGCAGTTGGTAGGGATAGTTCATCAGATTCTTCAAATTAGTTCTTTAATGGAGTAGGTGTCCTTCATCCATATTCCACGTGAATGGAATAGAGTAGCTGATTGTTTGGCTAAGTGGGCTTCGAAACATGACAGTGATTGGAAAATTGAAGGTTGGGAGCATCTTTCCTTGGATTAATGTGAGGTCTTGCAGAAGATTTTTGTTGAGGATATGGATAGTAATGATGTTGGTTGATCTTGGTCGGAGCCTGAGGCTCTTTTCTGGAGCCTCGGGGCTTGGGCCCTCCTTGTAATTTTTGTGTCTATGTTTCAATAAATTTTTTACCCCTTTTATTCAAAAAAAAAAATTTAAATCATATTAATTCATGAGAAATAATTTTAATTTATGACAAAGAAAAAAAAATTAAAATTGTTCAATTAAAAAAAATGTAAAATAAAAATAACATTATATAAGAAAAGATAACATTTTAAATAAGAATTTACAAGGGTCTGCACTTTTTTGGTATGTTTGAAGGTAAGCAGTTTGAGCATTGGGGGGATGTAGATTTTGTGGAGCTGCCTCCACCTGTGGATCCTTTTGGGTTGTGGGCTGATCATACTCTGCAATGGGTGGATATGGCAGTTTCAGAACAATATAATTGTTGATCATATCATCTGCAACATAGATTGAGGTCGACTTCCAAGTACTTTTAGGGCTTTTTTTATAGCTAGAGGAGAAATATGTGGTATATAGGTCCACCTAATAACAATGGTAGTCATCACACTATGTCAAATAGATAGGAGCTAGGGTATGGTAGGGTTGAAAAGAATACAAACAAATCTTGGAAGGATGTAGTGCAAAACTCTAACCCTAGGAAGTCGATTGTGTCTGATATGGCTAATACATCATGTGTAGGTGTGGATTCAGGTGCTAGGGTTTCTTTGCATGTGGGCCAACCCAGTTCAGACTCTCTTCATTCAAAGAAGGATCTTCAGCCTTTGATGAATGACAAGCCTTTAAACCCTAGTATTGAAGGGAAAAAGGTATGGTTTTTGGTCCCGTTAATTGACATAGTTGAGAGCCCTTTGGCTAAGAAAGCTCGCGATTTGCATTCACTTGCAATTATTATACAGGTATGGGGTGATACTATTAATCTTTTGAAACTGCATTATAAATTTCATAATAAATAGCTTGGGATCCTTTACTTTCAAGTGATTTCTGCTAGCTATTTCATTATTGTATTTGATTCTATGGATGCGAGAGCTAGGGCTTTATTTTTGTTGAGATATGGAAACCCGTATTTGTGCCCTCTTTGGCTAACCCTAAAAAGATCCCAATGTGGTTTAAATTGCCCAATCTGCCTTTTGAGTTTGTGGAATCCAATATTTTTAAATTGGTGGGGGATTCTTTTGGCACTTTTCTCCTTTTTGATTCGGTCTACAAGGATGATAATTTTCTTATTAAAATTTGTGTTTTGGTTAATTCAAATGATAATTTGCCCAATATTTGTAACATTAAATCTATTAATGGTATCTGGCACCAGGACATTGTTAAAGATTCCAATGATTTTGGGAGAGCATCTATTGTTATGGATTCTCCTTTATTTTCAAACCTCAAGAACTTTTTTCTTCATAAACCCATTAGGGATCAACCAGTTGAACATAAGATCTCAGCCAAGAGAGGTGTGAATCTTGAATCCCTCACTTGGCGTGAGATGGAGGACATCCTTATATAGAATGGTCATGTTTCTGTGACTTTTCTAAATCATAAGCCTTTTCCTCCTCCTCATGTGGAAAATGTTGTGGATTCCGGTATGGTTGATGTTGACTTGCCTTCTATGGAAAATTCTAATGCCTTACCTACTAGAAAAGGTAATGTTTTTGGTATGGTAGTTGGAACTTTTAAGGCTCATCCTGGTGACACCCCTTTGGATAACCCTGGTTTAAAGATTCCTGTTATTGTTCCTGATGAGAAATTAATTATGTAGGTGCAAAATTTGGTGAATAAGAATAATATTATTTTGGATTCTATCACTACTGACAAATTGATTGATTTCATTGATAATGATCTGATTGTTTTATCTAAAGATTTATCAATCCCTCATTCATGTAATCCTTTTGATGTATTATTAAATGAGAAGGGGGTTAATAATCATAACATGTCTTCTAACCCTGGGGTGCCACTAGTTACTGAATCTATGCTCCTATCTCCTTTTACCTCTCCTTCAAAATGGGGTCATAATCTGAAGTCTTTTAAGGCTCAATGGGAGATTATTGTTATTCTAAGCAAAGATTTGGCAGTCCCTCCTTCATGTATTTCTTTTGATGCATTATTAAATGAGAAGGGGCTTAATAATCATAACATGTCTTCTGACCCTGAGGTGCCTCTGGCTATTGAAGCTAAGCTTCCAATTATTTAGACTCCTTTACCCCCAAGATATCCTTTCACCTCTCCTTCAAAATGAGGTCGTAAGCCAAATTCTTTTAAGATCTAGCAGGAGATTGCTGCTGGTATTTAGTCTACTCTACTCTCATCTCCTGATAATACTTTCAAGAAGAGAAAGAAAAAAAAATGTAGTCCCCCTCTGACTAGGGCCAATGCTATTAAGAGGAGTTTGCAAGATTCATTTAATAAGGGAAAGATCTCTCAGGAGTCTAATCAAGGAAAGAGGGGAGCGTTGATCTCCCCTTAAAGCCAATGAGGATCGTTTCTTGGAATGTTAGGGGAATAAATGCCCTTAACAAAAGATGCTTGATTAAGTCCCAATTGGATTTAATGAAGTGTGATGTTGTTATGTTGCAAGAAACTAAGTGAAGTATGTCCTCTGCTGAATCATTGTTTTCAGCCTGGAAGATTGGGAAATTTTGTGCCCCCCCCCCCTCTTTGGGAGCATCGGGGGGGCTTGCCTTTCTTTGGAATTATTTTAAGCTTTATTTGTCTTTGGTTGCTTCCTCTAGCAATTGGATGTTAGCCTTGATTAAAAGTAGATCTTCAGACACCAAGTTTTGGTTTTTTAATGTATATGGCCCCGTTGGAATCTTGGAGAAAAGAAATCTTTGGGAAGATTTGATTCATATTTCTTCTCCCCTAAAGAATAGCTTGGTAATATTTGGTGGTGATTTTAATGCCATTTCAAGGAGTTTGTAGGATTCATTTAATAAGGGAAAGATCTCTCAGGAGTCTAATCAAGGAGAGAGGGGAGTGTCAGTCTCCCCTCAAAGCCAATGAGGATCGTTTCTTGGAATGTTAGGGGAATAAATGCCCCTAACAAAAGATTCTTGATTAAGTCCCAATTGGATTTAATGAAGTGTGATGTTGTTATGTTGCAAGAAACTAAGTGAAGTATGTCCTCTACTAAATCATTGTTTTTAGCCTGGAAGATTGGGAAATTTTGTGCCCCCCCCTCTTTGGGAGCGTCGGGGGGGCTTGCCTTTCTTTGGAATGATTTTAAGCTTTATTTGTCTTTGGTTTCTTCCTCTAGCAATTGGATGTTAACCTTGATTAAAAGTAGATCTTCAGACACCAAGTTTTGGTTTTTTAATGTATATGGCCCCGTGGGAATCTTGGAGAAAAGAAATCTTTGGGAAGATTTGATTCATATTTCTTCTCCCCTGAAGAATAGCTTGGTAATATTTGGTGGTGATTTTAATGCCATTTCGAGGAGTTTGCAGGATTCATTTAATAAGGAAAAGATCTCTCAAGAGTCTAATCAAGGAAAGAGGGGAGCGTTGGTCTCCCCTCAAAGCCAATGAGGATCATTTCTTGGAATGTTAGGGAAATAAATGCCCCTAACAAAAGATGCTTGATTAAGTCCCAATTGGATTTAATGAAGTGTGATGTTGTTATGTTGCAAGAAACTAAGTGAAGTATGTCCTCTGCTAAATCATTGTTTTCAGCCTGGAAGATTGGGAAATTTTGTCCCCCCCCCTCTTTGGGAGCGTCGGGGGGGCTTGGCTTTCTTTGGAATGATTTTAAGCTTTATTTGTCTTTGGTTGCTTCCTCTAGCAATTGGATGTTAACCTTGATTAAAAGTAGATCTTCAGACACCAAGTTTTGGTTTTTTAATGTATATGGCCCCGTGGGAATCTTGGAGAAAAGAAATCTTTGGGAAGATTTGATTCATATTTCTTCTCCCCTAAAGAATAGCTTGGTAATATTTGGTGGTGATTTTAATGCCATTTCGGGGAGTTTTCAGGATTCATTTAATAAGGGAAAGATCTCTCAAGAGTCTAATCAAGGAAAGAGGGGAGCGTTGGTCTCCCCTCAAAGCCAATGAGGATCATTTCTTGGAATGTTAGGGAAATAAATGCCCCTAACAAAAGATGCTTGATTAAGTCCCAATTGGATTTAATGAAGTGTGATGTTGTTATGTTGCAAGAAACTAAGTGAAGTATGTCCTTTGCTGAATCATTGTTTTCAGCCTGGAAGATTGGGAAATTTTGTGCCCCCCCCCCCTCTTTGGGAGCGTCGGTGGGGTTTGCCTTTCTTTGGAATGATTTTAAGCTTTATTTGTCTTTGGTTGCTTCCTCTAGCAATTGGATGTTAGTCTTGATTAAAAGTAGATATTCAAACACCAAGTTTTGGTTTTTTAATGTATATGGCCCCATGGGAATCTTGGAGAAAAGAAATCTTTGGGAAGATTTGATTCATATTTCTTCTCCCCTGAAGAATAGCTTGGTAATATTTGGTGGTGATTTTAATGCCATTTCGGATTTGGAGGAGAAGTCTGGAGGAATTTTGCCTAACAGTAAGATTATAGAGGACTTTAATTCTTTAATTTGGAATATGAGTTTGATTGACTGTAAGACTCGAAATGGTCCCTTTACTTGGACCAACATGCGAAAAGGTTTTTCTTATATTGCTGAAAGACTTGACCATTTTCTTGTTTCAAAAAATTGGATAGAATCTGCTTTGGAATTTTTTTCTTTAGTTTTTCCTAATGTGGGGTCTGATCATTTTCAAATTTTATTTTCCATCTTTGAAGATGGAACCTCACAAAAGATCCCTTTCTAATTTGAACCTATGTGGCTTCAGGATCCTATATTTTTACCTTTGTTTAGGGATTGGTGGTTGTCTGCTCCTTTTTTTGAAGGTTCTAGAATGTTTTAGCTCACCAAAAAATTAGTCTTTTTAAAAGGAAAAATTAAAGAATGGAAGTTCTCTCATTTTAAGAACATTTTTCTTTAGAAAGGCAGAATATAGAGGGAAATTGAGTATTTGAATGCGTGTGTTTTGAGCTATGGCATGAATTCCACATCTTTTGATGAGCTCAAATCCCTTAGATCTCAGCTTGAGGAAATCTTAGCTAGAGAGGAAATTTACTGGAGATAGAAGTCTAGGGACCTCTGGCTCTCTGAAGGTGATAGAGATACTAAATTTTTCCATTCTTCTACTAAACTTAATAGACAGCAAAATACAATCTCTTGTATTCAGGATGTTAAGGGGTCTCTTTTGGTACATGAGGATCTTATTGCAGTTGAGGCTATTAGGTTTTTCGAATATTTACTCTCGGATGAACCTGTTACATTGGATAATGATTTGTTTGAGTCTATTCCTTCTATTATTTTGGATGATGATAACAAGATGCTTGTGGCTCCTTTCATGATTAATGAGGTGAAGGAGGTAGTTTTCTACATGGGACTGGATAAGGCTCCTGGCCCGGAGGGGTTTACTTCTCTATTTTATCAAAAATGCTAGGAATTTGTGGGTAGTGATCTTCTCCTAGCTCTAGATGAATCTCGAAGGAATAGAGTTATTCTTAAGGAATTGAATACTACTTTGATTACCATTATTCCTAAGATGGCCAACCCCAAATCTTTTGTCGACTTTCATCCTATAGCTTCATGCAATACTTTGTATAAATTCTTCACCAAAGCTATATCTATTAGACTTGAAAAGATTATTCCAAGGATTATTTTTGTTGAACAAGGGGGTTTTGTTCTTGGCAGGGAAACTTCAGATGGGGCTATTGTGGCTCATGAGATCCTTCATTCTATTGTCTCTTAGAAAATTCCTGCTATGATCCTTAAATTAAATATGATGAAATCTTATGACAGGGTTGATTGGAATGGTTTAACTTTAGTTCTTAGTAAGTTTGGTTCTGGGAAATCTTGGATCAAATGGATTTATTCTTTTATTTCTTTGGCTAGGTTTTTGGTTCTCATAAACGATTCCCATTGTGGATTTTTTCTTCTTCTCGGGGTGTCAGGCAAGGAGACCCTTTGTCTCCTTTTCTGTTCATTATTTTGGTTGAAGCCTTTAGTTGTGTGCCATTAAGTTGGTTAGATCTTCTGGCGTTTGGCAGGGAGTTCATGTTGCAAATTTACCATAGTCATTTTCTCATTGACTTTTTGTTGATGATACTTTTTTATTTGGGTATGCTTCTATGGTGGAAGCTAAGGTCATTAGAAAAATAATTTTTGACTATTCTATTTTTTCAGGTCAGAAGGTTAATAGTGTTAAATCTAAAGTTTTCTTTCTTAATACTTCTCCCTTGGTTCAAAAGAGGCTGCAGCAATTTTAGGGTTATGAAGTAGGAAATTTCCCTTGCAAATACCTTGGTGTTCCCTTTTTTTTGGGCTCTGAGAAGTGTAATTTTTGGGATAGAGTGATCTCTTCTGTATCTTCTAGGATTTCATCATAGAATCATAAATGGCTTACCTTATCTGGAAAGATCCTTCTGATCAAATTTGTTTTGAATGTGGTTCCTATTTCCTTAATGTTGATTTTGAAAACTCCAAAAGCTTCAATTATTCAACTACAAGATATTCTAAGATCTTTCTTATGGAATGCTAATAGGGGAAGTAAACAAAAAATTCCTCTCCTCGGTTGGGAAAAGGTTTTTCTCCCGAAGGATTTAGGTGGTTCTGGTATTCGACACCTTTACTATCAGAATCTACCTCTGGGAGCAAAATTGGTTTGGAAATTGTATAAGGAACCCAATAGTTCTTGGGCCACCCTTATGTTTGCCAAGTATTTGGCAAGGGGTACTAGGGAAAGCATCTTTACTGCCTCTTCTCTTCATAAGGGTTCTTCCATTTGGAATTTTATAGTTAAGTGCAGATCTGTTATCCTTCCTTATCTCTCTTGGGTCATTCATAATGGTAGGAAAGCTAGGTTTTGGGATGAGGTGTGGAATGGGCATTCTACTTTGGTAAATGTGAGGGATTGGTCTCCTATTATTAAATTGTTATCATCTTAATGGGGTGTGTATGTAGCTAATTATTTTGATGTTGATACCTTGGCCCCATATCTAGTGGCTTGATGGAAATCATTTGACTTTCTTCCAGTGGACCAAGCTTTAAAAAATACTTACATGGAGGAACTTTGGAAGAGGCCACTAGTCTTTCTTAATGTTGAATATGAATTGATATGGACCAAGATCACTTCAGGATTATATTCAGTTAAAGAAGGCTATAAGTCTCTTATGTCTGCCTCAAGTATTCATTTTTGGCCTTCCAAACTCTTTTGGCATATTGCTTGTCTTCCCAAAGCTGGGGTTTTTTCATGGCTTGCGGTTCAGGATAGAATTCTTACTGGAATGAGATTAGATAGGCTTGGAGTTATGACTATTTTTCCTTGTGTTTTATGTGGCTCTTTCTTGGAATCTTCCTCCCATCTATTTTGCATTGTCAATTTGCATCTGAATGTTGGTATTGGCTTTTTTGATAAACTTGGTTGGTCCTCCGTTCTTTGTCCAGATCTCTTGACTCAGTTTAGGGTGTGGCCTCTCTTATTCCCTTCTTCCTTTTATTCATGTCTATGGGTGGTGACTCCTTCTATTATTGTGTTGAACATTTGGTTAGAAAGGAATAGTAGAATTTTTAAGAAGAAGTCTTCTTTGTTGCAAGAACTGTTGACTAAAATTGAGGTTTCAATTTCAAAAGTTGTCCTTTCTTATGTTTATAACAATCTTGATCACATTAATTCCTTCTTTCAATGGGATAGTTGGATTACCAGATATTGGCAGGCTCTCAAATCTCCTCCTTCTCATGGTTCGGTTGCTACTCATATTTCCTCAATTATTAAAAGGAAAAATGCCAAATGGTGTCCTCCTCCTCATGCTAAATTTAAATTAAATTATGATGGAGCTTCTAGGGGAAATCCAAGTAGGGTAGGAATTGGAGTGGTCATTTTCGATCATAAGTCCCAAGTTCTAAAAGTTGGGTGCCATGATATTGGTATTGGGACTAATAATTATGTTGAGTTTTGTGCTTTGTCTTTTGGTCTGTCTGGATTTGTCAATCTCCCTTGGTATTAAAGATATCATTGTTGAGGTTGATTCTATGGTTACATTTCAAGTTGTTATTAATAAGAAAAGTCACTCTTGGCATCATCAGTATCTATTAGATCAAATCTTGTTGCAGCTTTTGTTTTTTGATTCTTATTCCATTTCTCATTGATATAGAGAGGTATAGAGTTGCAGACTTTTTAGCTAATAAGGCAATTGATGAGCAAGCTAATAATTTGGATGTTTATGCTTTGGACATTCCCTCCTCCTTGGTGAACGGAGGTGTTTCCATATGATTTGTTTGATCTTATATCTCAGGGCTAACAGGTAAATATTTTGGTGTGGGTTGGTGTCTTTTGTGACAGGTGGCCTATGACTACTTTTATAAAATGGAATATCTTTAAGCTAGTCAAGATGGGCCTTTTGCTTTGACTGTAATGGTGATTGTAGGTACTGGCAAAGTTTGATAGCATTGCACTCCTGTGGAGGATGCACGCTTTATGTGTACATCATTCGTACAAGCGCTTGCTATCTTCATCCTCTATACTCGATTTCATTATTGTTATGGTAAAATATTTTAATGTTGCATGCACAATAACAGTTTTTGGCTTCATGATTACATTTTATTCTTTGGTATCATTGGCTAATATTTCTCCTCCCACCTTGAGGTGGGGTTTCATTTCAGAATATTTGGCTATCACTCCTCGTGAGGTTGATCATTTGTTTTGTGTTTCATTAGGGGTGGTGTTGATCATATATTCATTTATGTGGCTGCATTTTTGTTGATGCTATGCATTCAAGTGTCTCATTAATGAGGGATGGTGCCTTCTATGGATATATCTATGTTGGCACTCCTTTCGAGGTTGATCACTTATTTGTATCGCATTAGAGGTGGTGTTGTCTATATATTGATTATGTCATTGATCTTATGCATTCAAGTGTATCATCATTGGGGGGTGGTGCCATTCGTGTGTCTCATAATTGGGGGTGATGTCTTCTGTGGTTATGAATGGCTTTTGTTTGGCCTACTTCTCTTATGATTTCTCCATGCAGATTTGCATTTACTTCATTTGAGTTGGGATCTTTGCTTTCTATATTGGCAGTCTCTTTTTTGTTTCCCTATACTTGGCTATTTTGGGTTGTACATTTGCAAGCGATTGTTTTCCATTATGAATAGGTTGTTGTTTCTCCAAGTTGTGCCTTTGCAATCATGCTGGAACATTGCTTGTTATCGTGGTGTCTTGCTTTGGCTTCTTCTAGGTTGGACGCATCTTGTGAGTATTGTGTTTTAATTATAATTTTTTTTGGATATTTCTCTTGGCTCATGTGGGAGGTCGATCATCCCTATCAAGCATTATTTGTTATGATGTTTCTAGATATGTGGTTCGACCTATTTATGTTTTTGGATTATGAGCTCTACAACATTACTATTCTCTATGTTTCTTTCTTTTGTCGCTTTTTCCATTCTGAAACTTGTGTTTTTCTTGCATTTGATGATGAGAAACTTGGGCGGATTTTTCATCCGGTTCCTTCAAATGTTGGTTGTGTGGTTTGTTAGGTGGTGGGTAAATCTTGACTAGTGAAGATTGCAGGTTTTAATATATCTTTCTTGTTTTCTTATGGTTTGCATGGTTTCCTCTATGGTTACTCATATGGTTCGGTCTCTAACAGATTACTTCTTGGTCTCAGCATCTTGCTCTTCTCTTGATTTGGGCTATGCTTTGTATCTTTACAGTCTTGATTATGGTTTTCTCCCTCACAGTGGTTTTATATCTTTTAATATGTCTCTTGCTAATAGATGGATTGGTGAATTGGTTTCTATAGCCAGGTGCGGACTATGTGATGATTGTTTTGTTCATACAATTTTGCGACTTTAATGGTTATGTGATCATTTTCCTCCTCCTTGTTTTGTTGCTACTCTCAATGTGTTCTATGGATTTTCTCTAGCTTGGACAATTGGATGGATTGGTTCTTCTTCTCCTCATTTCATGATGTGATCCTTCTTCTTCTGCACCTCGGGATGAATGTCCATGTTCATGGTTTTCGAGGCATAATATTATGCTCTTGCTTGTAATTTTATGGGTTGGTCATTATGGGGTTGGGTCTATTATCATGTATTGGGTTACTCAACTGTTTCTTCATATGGGTTTTTGGTCAAGGGCTACAACCGGAGGTTTTCTTTTCCTAGTTCTTTACTACATGTATGCACGTCTGAACCAGGCTTTTGTAATCTTTTACATATATATTAATATAATTATTTAGTGGCTTTGCCACTTTTATCAAAAAAAAAAACATTATATAAGAAAAGTTGACTACATCCTTTATATTCTATTTAGTATAGCATTTTAAGTTATAAACAATAACATATAATGTATTTATGTCTAAATGATGGTAATATATTGAGACCCAAAAAATTGCTCACGTATATGATATATAAAAATATATTTTATACATAATTTTGTTTTAAAGATTATTATGAATTATAAGAATTGTACAAGAGAAAAATAATAATAGGAAGTTAATGTAACGGCCTTACATGCTAGTGTTTATCAATGATTAAAAAACATTCAATAAATATAAATGGTTCTCGAAAGAAAATGTCAATACAATTCATAGTCATTTCATTTCTATTGTAATCGTTGTAGTGATTATTATTGCAAGCTAGAAACATGTCAAATTAAATTAGTCCTTTATGTATTCACATGTGTTTTGCATTAGTATGTGACTATAAAATGCCTTTGAGTGTAATAAATATTGATTTGATAGGAAAAAGTTCTTAATCTGTTACAAAGATATATAGACTTATATATCAAATATTTTTCATTTAAATAAAAAAATTTAATTTTTGCAACTCTAGAAACCATTATTCCTTCAATATAATATTTGGTAACTTAATGTTAAATAAATAAATAAAATTATAAATAACCAAGAAAAAAACATGATAATTAAAATTCATATAGCATAAAAAGAAAAAGACAAAACAACTCTTCTTATTCAAGCTCTACTTCAAATGTCACATGAAATGTTCCTCCAATAAATTGCTTATTTATATGAAATTATTTTGAATTAAAACCTACAACATAGTATAAAAAAATCTTTTGCAAAGTATGTGTTATGGATAGTGCACACAAAGAAATATGCAACAATCATGAGAACATGAATAGTGCAATTATCTTGCTAAAATGTACAACCATTGAAAGGTAAGTTTGTATAAACATGATACAATTCAATTTCCAAGAGTCCACTTCCAACAAACCCAATTCGTGATTTGAAGACTCTGTATAAATTAGGTAAAGGAGTTATTGGAACAAGTAGAATTCCTCAACAATTCTAATCATCAAACATAATTCACAAACAGCAAAAAGAACATTGTCAATGAGCATAGATCTTCTTGTCCTGGGGGAGTTGTCTAGAGTATAGGCCCATTTGGGTCCTCCCATACTAAACAATCACTTCCATCAGCATTGAGAAACAAGTGGTCAGTATTAAGGCACGGGTAACCAATTGTATTTCTCTTAAAGTCAGATGTCACAAAGTTGAACAATAACACCATAAACATGAAGGCAAGGTATTTTAGCACTATCCAAACATTACAATATAATAATTTATATTTTGTTAATTATTTTTTATTTGACTCTTTACCAAAAGTATATTTTCTTTACTTCCCCTAAATAATCTTTTAATAATTACCATATATATATATATATATATATATATATATATATATATATATATATATATATATATATATATATATATATATATATATATATATATATTTAAATTAAGATGAATAAAAAATCAAATGAAAAAATGTTGTAAGCTAGTTCAATATAATTTTCTAAATAAATATCTTTTTCAAAATGAAATGTATTACTTTTAAATATATCAATGTTTCATATATTAAAAATATGCTATACTCATATGTTTAAACATATAATATACATCTTTACAAAAAAATCCAAATCTTATAAAAAAATAATGCGTATTTGACTATTTACCAAAAACCATATTTGTTTTACTTCCCCTAAATAATCTATTTTTATTTTATTTTAATTAAGATAAATAAAAAACCAAACCAAAAAATGTTGTAAACTGGTTCAAAACCAGCATGTTTATAGAAGTATTATCATACGTAAGAACAAAACGGTAGAAATGTGAAAGAATTTTTTAGACGAGAAAAGATGGATGCTGAAATTAATAAAAATATTGTCACTCTGACATTTCATTAATTAGATAACAAATATTTAAGGAAATGTTAGAGTGATAATAATGTTTTATTTTAATTAAATGTTGATTTTTTAGGAAAAAAACATTTTTTTCTTACGGTATCCAATAAGAAAAAAGAAAAATAACATTTTTAAACCATTCAAAATAAAAATTAAAGATAGAGTATAATTTTTTTGTTTAAAATTTATAATTCTCTTCAATAATTGAATGAACTAATTAAAAAACAAAATCGGATGATTGCATTAGTATCTAGCATTATATGTACAATCTAAAATTTATTATTAGGAACTAATAATATATTTAGAATTATATGTACAATCTTAAATTTTATATTAATGAAAAGCCTTATTTCCTTGATATATTTCATCTTATGTGTTTTTTCTATTCATTTTGTTTTTTTTTTTCTTTAATTTTTTTAATATAAGAGTGAATTCTTAAGAAGTAGTAGCCACTTGAAAACCTTTTTATATATAGTATAACACTTCTAAGAACCATATATTTTAGTTTTCTATTGTGAAATGTTTTTTTAGAAATTATATATGAATATATATATATATATATATATATATATATATATATATATATATATATATATCAACAATAATTTATTTATGAGGCTGAAACTTATAATTTGAAATTTTAAAAAATGACAACTAATTATTTCAAATGTCAACATGAATAGTTTAGATTGAAATGGAATATGTGATTCTCTTCTACATGAATTAATATCTTATATATGACAAGAAAAACAATTCAAAACCAATGAAGTTGAAAGTTTTGAAATTAGTTTTTAAGCAAATATATTTCAAACACCTATAATTAAATATAAAAACTAGATTACTATACATATGTGTGCTTTCAAGTGGTAAGAAAAATATATATTAAAAAGTACTATTACATATTGAAATATCCAAATTTTGCCACCCCAATATCATCACCAATCTATGCCTCTCAATCCTACTATCATTGCTCTTTTAATTAATTACTAACTATTAATTGGTTAAATGACTCCTAATTAATACTATCTTTCATTAATTAAAACTATCTATCATTAATTTAAACAATCTATCTATCAATAATTAAAAATATCTTTAGTATTTATTTCATGTTTGATTATATATATTAAATTAAGATTAAAAAAAATTGAATATTAAGTTTTGCACATATTATTTATATATAAATTTCTTTTTCAAATATAATATAAAAATCATATTCTTTTAAAGTGAGAAATTAATAGTAAGATTTTTTTAAATCAAATACAATTTAAAAAATTCACACTTTTAAAGTGACAAATATAATATCATTAGTTAAAAATTTTTATTAAAAAATATCTACAATATTTATTTCACATTTCACTATATAGATATTAAATTGATATGAAAAATAATTGAATATTAGACTTTACATTATTGCAACTAAATAATAATATAGCTTTTATAAAAACTTATAAAATAAAATCCATCATCCCATAACAAAGATATAAAATAAAACTCACCATCCCATTATACCTAAACCATTCCACGTTTCTTTAATAACTTTGCAAAGTAAAAAAAAAACAAGCCTGACAATCTAGATCAAGTGAACAAGTTCTATTGCACATGGTTGTGTATTAGAAAAATAAACCTATGCCATGATATTTATGAATAAAAATAGAGAAACAAAATGAGAATGGAAGTTTAAAGTGGGGTCCACATCTCACATCACTCACTAAGTCAATGTTTAGTGTGTGTTGTTTAAGGCTAGCCTCTCCAAAATATGCCACACTGCCAAAATTGGTCAATGAAGCCATCTACAAAATATGTCACCCACCAAAATTAACATTTACATATGCTTCTAGTTTTTTGTTTTTTTTTGTAGGTAATGGGCCAAAGCCAATAAGGTGTAAATACCCTACCCCCTTGTGGGATTTGAACTTGTGACCTCTGTTTCAAGAACACAAGTTCTCCACCACTAGGCCAACTCAGGTTGTACATGCTCCTAGTTATTTTTAAAACAATACAAAATAGCAAAAAGAGAAAAGATAAACCTTCTCAAATGAAGGTTCTATTTTTTGCCCTATATGTACCATTGTGAGCTTAAGTTCATCATGTTTTTTTGTCTATGCTTCACCACCAACATTGTTAGAAATGAAGGCATTGTTTTTTCCTCTATATGTACCATTGTGAGCTTAAGTTCATCATATTTTATGTCTATGCTTCACCACTAGCATTGTTGGTCAATGAAGCCATCTCCAAAAACATTTACATATGATCCTAGGTATAATCCTTAATACCAACTTCCAAACCTATGGATGCCAAGATATAATGATGTAATCCTTCAACACCGTGCATGAACTTTTATTTTTAGATGAAATTTTGCATGAACTTTTGTAATATTTTATTAGTGAAGGAAAAATCATGATTTTTTTATTTTTTTTTAAAGGCGTTGCATGTAAATTTTATTTAGAAATTGTCAAATCTTATTTAGATGCTACATCTTCTATAAAAAAATCTTCTTTTATGTTATAAAATATATTAAGGTTTAATTTCAAAACATTAGATGCAATTGACTACTGCAGCCTAACAAATTAGATAAAAACATTGAAAACATATTGTAGATAACAATTGAATTTTTTATGAAAACTAACAAATGTTTAATACAGAAAATCACCATTACATGACCATAAACACAAAGATACGACACCAAACTATCACTTAACTGAGAATAGAGAACCACACACATATCTACAACAATCAAGATAATTTTGGAAAAATAAAACAATATCACTACTCTTGTCAGAATACCTACTCAGCATTGATACTTCCATCTTTGACCTTTAAAGGAGCCAACTCCAAAAAATAGTAGTAGCCACCTCAATCAATGAGGGGAAAAAAACCAAAAATACCTAACACCTCCTAAAAAATAAAAGAAATCCTGACAAAACAAAATCCGCCACCCCACCATTGCAGACAAAGCTAAGAAAAAAGAATATTATGCTAAATTTTCCCTTCCATTAGTAACCCTATGAAATATTCATAAATTTTTAAATAGATCCAATCATATTATATTTCAAGACAAATCTAGTCTCATTTATTCTTCTTCTTCTTGTGTAAAACATGAAGTTTATGAGGCCCATCTTGTATATTTGTGGTACCTCTAGAAATAACTACAAAAGATATGCTCAAAGCTCTCTATTATCAAGTGGGCTAATCTTTAGTATTTCTTTTATTTTTAATGGGGAAGGGTATAAGGGCTAAATTATGTAATTTCATAATTTGAATGTTAGTCTTCCCTTAATCCTAGATTCTTTATAAACCTTTTTTGACTCAATACAATATAGACATGTTAGCATTGGTCACTAAATGATCCCGTATCAACTACCTAAGTTTTGAATCAAACTTGAATCAAGCTTCAGTAATTTCATATTTATATGTGCACGAAATTTTAAATAAAAACTCATGATAGTTTTAAAGCTAGGTTATTGGGTATGCCACTAAGGGTTCTCACACTTATACCAAGTATGTCTAGGTACATATTTTCCTGGGGATGTGCCTCAGTATGCCCAAGGTACATACCTAGCCGATGTACCCAAGCATGCCCAAAGTATCCAAAGGCGTTGAGCGCCAAAAATTAACAAAAAAGAACACTTTTTGACTTTATTTACATCCAAAACAATAAAATATCCCTAAAAGCGTCATGTCACCCAATCTAAAGATCATTTTACTCTCTTCACACTCTCTTTTCTCATTTTTCTTGCCCCATACAAAGATCTATCATTAGGCTTTTATCACATGTAACACCTTGTGCAACTTATCATTGTTGTATGTATGTATGTATGTATGTATGTATGTACATACATACATACATACATACATACATACTGAAAGAAACTTTCCAGTCAACTTTATGATGATTTCCACATAACCTAATTGAGATCTTAATCAAATCAACACATAGAATCCACATGCAAAGAGTAGACAACATACCCATGAAAATGTGACACAAGATATATCCTAGGAAAACCCTCATGAGGAAAAAACCTAGCCTCCAAAAGCATCATCCACCATGTATTATCAGCAATGTGTCCATTACAATACAACTATAGAAAGCTTTTGAAACCCAGCTACAACAAGCCATCAACAAGCACTCCATGTGAACAAGCATGAATCCACAAATCCCATGCCATGCTTCCAACATCCACAAATGCTAACTTGGCTAATTGACCAACCCAAACAACTACCCTTGTGGTTGCTTTTATAAACACAAGCTCCCACAAAACCACCAAGTGGTATTACATCAAACCCATGTGCCCAAAACCATGTGACAATATAATAATTTTTCTGACCTACCCTTGACCTGCATTTAATATTGGGTACTTCATCACAATTACATTCCCCAATATTAAATAAATACAATATAATAATATCAATGTGTCAATACAACTCATCAAGTAGTTACAAGAATATTCCAAGGGAATCTCTACATGTTGCACGTCCATCTAGGTGCTCCTAGGTGCAACAATATAATATGATATTACAATATAATTCCATGTCCACCTCACACAATAATAAAACAATACAATAATAAAACATTATTATGAAAGGTGTACAACACCATTTTCCCAACATTCTCCAACTTATTTTATGTATTGCATAAGGGCCAAGAAGTAATTTGTCACAAGAACAAGAGACTAATCTCTCCATGCACACATACCATCATGGAATCCAAGTGCTCCTTGTGCTCCATCAAGATACCTGCAACAAGAAACATAGTGACCACCATCTCATACATGAATTCTCCCACCCTCCATCATGCCACTGCCACTGGACATGAAAAGGCTATCCAAAGAGAAAGCCACATAATCTGTCACAACAAATGATAAGTCCTACACCAACTGATATCCTAACACAAACACTAATCCAAAGGTATCTAATGCAAAGGTAGTTGTTTACATAGCTGAAATAAGACCCACAAAAAGTGCTAACACATCAACTATACATGCCTCCAAGGAAAACAAACCAAGTGAATAACATCTCATCAACATATGCAACCTGTAACATGCAACCATAAGCCCCAAGTGTAATACCTGCCACATATGTACACCAAGGAACTCCCACTGCATAGGTAATGTCAAATCTGAAATGAATCCACTAACAAAATATCATAGAAGTGTAACCATGTAGTATCAAGAACATCCACATCAATATGAACATCATGTGAACCGATAACCTACAAAAACCACTCTCACACCATGTCTCCAACATTCTCACAACAAATATCTCCAATCACAAGAGAATATCAACATCACCTATGTCTCCAAGTATCCATGAGTACCTGTAACCAAACAATCCATGCCAAACTCCAAATGCAACATAGCATCTCCATGAAGTAATCAAACAAATGATCATGTACCCAATACAAAGAGAACCACCAAGATCAATGTAAAATCTTCAACTACAAAATCAGGAACATAAACATGACAACATGATCTAACCATCCCTTCCAAAGAGATAACATGCTCCATATGAACATATCAAATAACCATATCATGCCAAAACTCAAAACTAGTACCAAGAGTGCACCATGACATAATATCAACCATCCTATCAAGTAAGGATAACATGTCAAATGAAAGCATAACCCACACCTCAACCAAAGAACTCTATGAGTCCTCCAAGATGTCAACATCCTCAAATATCATGAAGATCACCATCTCCTACAAATGTACCCACAAATATGAAATACCCTTCTATAGTAACAGGATCTAAGGCATCCTCCAAACATCTGCATACTAAGAAGATCATCCACCATCCAATGGTGAATACACATCACTGCTACAAGCTCCCACTGAATCGTGATACCAAGCTCTTCATAGAATCATGATAACCATCTCCTAAATGAAGATCATCCAGGTCTACACACATCCAACTGAAATATCAACAATATCAAGTAAACCATGAACTCCATCTCAAGAAGATGCAAAACTACCAACAAATAATCAAGATCAAATCCTACACCACCGCAGCACACTATCAAAATCTCCCATTGAAAGTGTATACAATCTATCCATGAAAATATGATAAAATCATCATCTAACCATGAGAATCAACCAAAGCCATCTAACAATCAAAGAACTCAAAGTGCACATCATGAGAACCCCAAAAGTCAAAGTAACCATGATCCTCAACCAAGAAAATATACCGCCATAACCAATCAAGAATCCATATCAAATCATTATCAATAAAAGCACCTACAAATCCAATCATGTCATGCCAAAGTCCCTAAACACAAGGAACATCCATGACACCATGATCACATCCACGAAACAAGCATCAAACTCAATGTGTCCAACCTGTTAGCATCACATAGTCAACCATGTAGGTCCCCCATCATGACTATACCTGGTAACAACATCTCTCCTCCTCAACATGATAACAAATCAGTGAACCAATGACTAAGCCAAGCCACCAAATCTGAATATGCATATACAATGAAAGATCTATGGGCATAGACAACCCATATCCAAGCCATAAATGCAATCATGTAAGTATAGACCACCTACAACACTACACAACTTGTAGACCAGGCAATTCAACATATATACTCAAACCAAAACTGATAACCATGTCAACATGCAAGGAATGAAGATACAACATCGAGTGTACAATGACATCAAATCAAAATCTCCAATATGTAACATGCCATAAACTCATACCGTCACCAAAGTCAAAAGAACCCATAAACAGCCTAGATCAAAATATCAGCAAATAAATCATGTTAAACCTGCTCCAAATCTAAACCAATGTGTAGTGTTCTCCAAGATCTTTCCGTTGACTATTCAAAGTCCAAAATCTGACTCCATATGCTCAAGTTATGACCTCTCAAAGCCATAAAGGTACCTGTCACTTCCAACTGACATTTCACTATTCAAATAGAAAATTTTGAGAAAATTGATCATATAATCATGAAGCACACCAAATCACCTTTCCAATGACTACAAGAAGTCAAAAATCCGACATCATATGCCCAAGATATGCTCCTTGAAAGATAACATCGAATTAAGCTATATTTGCAAGCATGGACTCCAAAAAATTTCACCAATATGCCATAAAAATTATTTTCCAAATTTTTCCAATATGCCAATAAATCATTTTTCATTTTTTTATTACCTAATTGGGACCCACTAACCGGGTCCACCCACCAAAGACATGGCATATAAAAATATACATGGCCTTTTCTAATTTTCCAAGTTTATTTCAAAACTTTATAAAAATCCCAAAGTTTTTATTATAAAAACTTAGTAAAAATAACATGGCAGATATATTTTTTTGTTTGTTTTTTTTTTTTAATTATTAATTTATACCCACCGTGGGGGGGCCCAAGCCTCACCCCACGAGAGGGTGTGGTCTCCACCACCGTTGTCATGAACAGTGGGAGTACCACCCACTGTCCGTGGACAGTGGGGGTACTGCCCACGTGCAGTGGAGTTACCACCCACTATTCGCAGATAGTAGATGGTACCTCCACTGTCATGGCAATGAGGTATGGGGGTGCGGATAGGGAATTTTTTGCTGGAGAAAAAATATTTTATGCCTAATCCGTACGACCATCGGGCTAAAAAAATATTCAAACTCAGATCACTATCATCAAAATGGGTCGAGTTATATATCAAAATTCATCTCTCATCCTCCCTGATCACAACCATGGGGTTCGTTTTGTCCCATGGGGTCAAATTTGAAACTCCACCCCCAAAACCCCCAAAATGCAAATCAATGGAAACCCATTTTGAAACAATTTTTTATAACATTGGATCTGCAACAAATGCCCACAAATTTGCAACCCACAACCTCCAAAAAACCCTCATATCTTATCTTGTCTTTCATTCATACATGCATTCACAAATTCCAACTAAGGTTATAAAAATCATTAAAACAATAGCTTTGATACCATTTCAAAGGAAACTTGCAGCTAACTTTATGACAATTTCCACATAACCCGATTGAGATCTTAATCAAATCAACACATAGAATCCACATGCAAAGAATAGACTACATACCCATGAAAATGTGACACAAGATATAACTTGGGAAAACCCTCATGAGGGAAAACCCAGCCTCAAAAAGCATCATCCACCATGTATTATCAGCAATGCATCCATTACAATACAACTATGGAAAGCTTTTGAAACCCAACCATAACAAGCCATCAACAAGCACTCCATGTGAACAAGCATGAATCCACACATCCCATGCCTTGCTTCTAACATCCACAAATGCTAACCTGGCAAACAGACCATCCCAAACAACTACCCTTGTGGTTTCTTTTATAACCACAGGCTCCCACAAAACCACCATGTGATAATACATCAAAACCATGTGCCCAAACCCATGTGACAATAAAATATAATATTTTTCCTACCTACCCTGAACCCACATTTAATATTGGGTACTTCATCACAATTACATACCCCAATATTAAATAAATACAATATAATAATATCAATGTGTCAATACAACTCATCAAGTGGTTACAAGAATATTCCAAGGGAATCTCTACATGTTGTAGTCCATCTAGGTGCTCCTAGATGCAACAATAAAATATGATATTATAATATAATTTCATGTCCACCTCACACAATAATAAAATAATACAATAATGAAATATTATTATGCAAGGTGTACAACACCATTTTCCCAACACATACATACATACATATATATATGTATGTGTGTATGTATGTATGCATGTACATATGTATGTATACACATGTCTATATATGTATGTATGAATATATATGTATATATACATATACATACATATATATATATATATATATGTGTGTGTGTGTGTGTGTGTGTGTGTGTGTGCATATACATATACATATACATATACATATATATATACATATACATATACATATGTATATGTATATCTATATGTATATGTATATGTATATGTACATGTACATGCACATGTACATGTACATGTACATATATACATGTATATGTATATATATACATATGTATATATACATACACATATGTATATATATATATACATATGTATATATATGTGTATATATACATATATATGTGTATATATACATATATATACACTTCCTTTTCCTCCTGAATTTGAGGCTTTCACCTTTGATATTAATGAATTGGGTCAAAAGGTAGAAGATGTTTTTGAATAGGTTGAAAAAATATTTTTGAATCATGATATAGACATGGAAGTTTTTGTTTTTAACGGTTCTATGATTGATGGCATTAGTTCTGTATACAAGGAGGTTGAGAAAAATTCGGGAAACCTAGTAAGTGTAAAGGAAGTAGAGCAACCAAATCTTTGCATGCAATGACATATATGCAACTTGAATATTCATCTTTTATATTTCTCAATGAGAAACATGATAAGTTGCAAAAGGGGATAAATTATTTTTCTAGAACAGAGGTTATGCAATCCTACATGCTTTCTTTTTAAATGTTTGTTCTCGGTGACGTTAGTCCAACAAATAAAACATGTATGCATGGGGATGAAATGGAAAAGCTTGATAGTCTAATGACTGAATTGAATAAAGTTGTTAGAGAATTGATTATGTTAACATTCCCAGTGATGATTTTATTTGTGCAAATAAGAAAGAAGTCATTGTTATCAAATTCGACCCTATGCTTGAAGAATGCAATATTCAAAAACCACATTCAGCAGTCATATGGTCAAAAGTTGTTTCAGCCTACAATATGCAAGGAGAGTATTTGATTTCAGATATTTTCTTTATATATTCAAAGGAAGTCAAAAAAAAGGTGATTAGTAACAATCCATTTGTTCATGTTGACCTTGAGGAAGTAAAGTGTGATTTCGAGGTTTCTGTTGAAGAAAGGATTTTTGGACATCAGTGTGTTTTTGAAAAATTACTACTTTCCATCAGTTTCAAATTCAAAGTCCTAGCAGTCACGATGTGGCTATTGTTTTTATGCTTATCACATGGCCATATCACATTTTTCCATAGAGGTTCATATTTCTCCTAGCTTGTTAATGGTTTTGCATGATTCATCTATGACTTTCTTGAGGTAAGGGGGTCCCTACCCCTATATTTTTTGTAAATAGTTTTGGAGTGATGTAGGGTTAGTTGGTTCTAGTGTGTTTGTATTTTCCGTCTACCCTTTTTCCCTTCCATCCCTCTACAAGCACCTCTTTATCCTCCTACTATTCCTTTGACTCTATAGCCCAATGGATAATGCACTAGCCTTGTTTAAAATTTTGGGTCCTTTCCTCTCTCCTTTGCAATCCTTGTCCCTAGACAAAGCTAGTTGTTAGCACCCCCTTCTATTTTTAAACTTAAAATGCCACTTTCACTTTAATTAGCGGTCAATTATGCCTTTATCGATAAGACTTTAATGCCTTGGAACCATGTTCCCTCAAAGTTCTTGAGTTCCAATTTGATCTGATTTCATGATTCCAAGGAGGAGTCCTGATCTATCGAGTGATCGGATGATCAGGTGATAGTGGAATTTTTTCGCACAAATTCAAAAATTCTTGTTTCTTCCCAATGACCGATACTATCTTATGGACCAATATCAAATATCGAAGAGCTCAAAATCTCTTGTTGCATGGTTCGGTTCTCATGCATTACACAATTCCCAAGGAACAAATAAAATGTAGATTTGCAAGTACCCTTATTAATGGCTGATTAAATGGCTAAAGGCATGTAAAGGTGGTGACATGAGTCGTAGCATTTGATAATTTCACCTTTTGCAAATGAAATTTAATGCACCATCCTTTGAAATTGGCCAAAGCAATGCACACTATCATGAGTTTTCTTTGTTAGAATGGTTTTGTCTTGTGATAACCAGTTGTCGGTTGTTGATCCTGACCTAAATTGGCCAGAAAATGAACAAGGTGATATCATTGAAGGGTTGTGTGCCCTTGCATGAAAAAAAAATAGATTTTGCATAATATAGAAAGATAATCTCCCTATTAGGTAAAATCGAGAGCAAGTCAAAAATCACGAATAGAAGTTACAAGAAGAAATAATTGTGAGAAGGAACCTCAGTAATTAGTCATTCAGATGACGAGGAAGATGATGAGCTCAAAGGGAAAGCTCCAGTAATATAACTATGTGTGTGAAAAGTGGATTTGTATCTATATCTGTATTTGAATATACAACACTTCAATTAAGTCATTAGATGCATGGTTAGTAAATCAAAAATCAATGAACAATAAACCATTACAAAGTGACCTATTGTCTTCTAGTAGATGTGAGTTTAGTTTTGCTCTCAAATTTCCATATGCAACACCGGTGACTAGATGACACCTAAACAAAGGATTTAATCTATATGAGTATGAAATTGAGCTAAATGGATGTAAGATTAAGCTAGATAATCATGATTAATCTAACACGATTTAAGCAATATGAATGAACATTAAGCTAGATGATTTAACAAATATAAAATAACTAATATGTAATATCTCAATGCACAAATCTCAATAATCCTAGAGAAAAAAAAACACAATAACAATAATCTCCAAGTTCTTTTTTTATGAGAGATGAGGGCTTTAATTTATATAAAATCGAGAGAGAGAGAGCAATGGTCAAGATTGATCAATGCTGAACGACAGAGATTCTCCAAGAGGAAGCATAATCCAGGTGAATTGATGTGATTGGCTGTTTTTCTCAGCTTTAAAGGAAATTGAACTAATTTTAAGATTAAATCATTTCATATTTTATATTTTTATTTAATTTTGATATTTAATTCATTTAATTACTTTTTTGATATTTTTCAATTTAATTCCATTTTGATTTTTTTCTCAATTTTAAATTCTTTTCCAAATTAATTCTTTTTTACCAAATTAATTCATTTTTATGATTTAATGGCAAATTGATTTATCAATTAAATATGCTAGTATATTTAATTAAATAAATAAGATAATTAATTAAAATGATTTACTTGGAATGATTAATTAATTAAATGATTATTTAATTAATATTGAGTGATTTATTTGTCGTGCGATATTGATGACTGAGAATTAATTAATTAGGTGTTCATAATTGATTTAATTTTCTTTTGGTTAGGACCTTGGTGATGTAGTCGAGATTAGGGGCCTATGGATTAGGTGACCATTTCTAGGGTATTACATTTGCCCCTCTTTGAATTGATATGCGAGCATCACATTGATTCAAAGAAAATTTAATGTCAAACAGATTATCAGTTCTGAACTTCATGCTTCGCAAACCGATGGAGAGCGAGATGTTCAACTTGATTTGAAGTGATGAAACTAAACATATTGATTAAAGCGACTTCAATCCCGAAGTTGATTGAACTAGGACTGACAAAGAGTGAGATACCGATCTTGAACTTGATTGATCAAGAAATGAGCATCGATCTAGAACTTGATTGAATTAGACTAAGCGAAGAGATGAAATCGATTCCGAACTTGATTGAACAAGAACTGATTAGAGAAAATTTCCAGCTTGATTTGATGTGATAAAAATGAACACCTATTTGGATTGAGCGTGATTTAGATAAATACAATATCAGCTTGATTTGGTGTGATGAAACTGATATGCCCCTAGAGATTGATTCGATATTGAAGAACAATAGGGTTTTGTTTGATTAATATTTGATTTTAAAAAAAGATTTTATGCTCGACCTAGATGAAGATTTGAAAGAAAAATCTCGATTTTTGATGATGCAATCATTGATAATGATGATGTAATAAATATGCCCCCTCGGGAGTGAAATCAAATAATGGTGAGGATACAATGATTTTAGGCAAGTTTGTAAAAAAAAAAAATTGTTTTATTGATGATAAATTGAGCATAGAGATTGATGTAAGAATGAATTTGAGATCAGAGTTAAATTGAGCGCAAAATGATTCAAAAATTGACTTGAAGAGGAAAGTTCTAAGGGGTCAACATTGTGAAATTTTGACTTGAAAATTGAGGTCAGATTTTGATTTCGATTCTGAAAATGGACTCAGGACAGTCACTTTAGTCAAGGATATTTTTTATGAGAGATATATATGAGTCTATGATTTGATCTTATTGTTCTTGTGTTGAGTTACTTGAGATGTTTTGTGAGATGTCATTCTAGATGCTTTTGTTCTATATGAATGCATTTTCTTTTTAGTATGTATGTATGTATGTATTGCAGATGAATATGAATATTTTTGTTTCTTTTTTTTCATATGCAATAAATGATAACAATGATGAGCTAAGGATGTAAAAAAAATTGTTTTTCATGCAATAGTATGAATGCAAATGAATGCGTATGCAAACTAGGACTGGGTCACTGGATTTTAATTTTCTTTTTATCATCACTGAGCATTTTATAATATCATAAATAAACATAAGCATCAAGGCACAAAGAGCTAGTATGACCTGAATGTTACTTCATTTTTAATATAGCAAGCCAGCATAAGCACCAAGGCATAAAGAGCCAGGATGACCTGAATGTTACCTACGTGCAAACACACTAGACAAAGCAGAGTTCCTTCCTTGTTATATGCAATATTGATTATCATGTCCACAATGACCCTTGTATCTTTCATATCCTAGGATAGATTAAGCATGTATCCACATTGCATCATAAATAAATTTACTCAAAACAGACAAGGAAATGATTCCAACCTCCATGTAGCATACAAATAAGTGGATTCGAGGTATTTGTGGTGATTTCACCTTGATGTGAAGGCACTTATCACAAACATCTAGCTTAAGAGATGTTTTCAAATCATCGGAATTATCGCTACAAAAAGAAAAAAAAGAAAAGTATTATGCCCCCAGTCCTTGCTCCTATTAGTCAAGATAGACTTCCTCGAGTTACTCAGAGGGAATAATAATTGAGAACCAAGTTAAAGGATAGAATTCAAAGAAAATTTCAAGCAGAGCTCAAACGGTTTTCACTGATTGTTTTCAGTGTTCTTTCTTTGTGTGTTTATTCAATGGTAAAACTCAGTAGTGGATAGGAGACAGGTGACTCACTCAAATTGGATGACCTAGTACTACCAATAGAAAGATGACCTAGTTGAATTTCTTAGCACATGTAAATTAACCAATTGATTTCCCTAAGACTATGGCGTTGATTGATTTCAAGCCATGAGGATTCCAAGAAGAACCAAGGTGTCATGAAAGCGACTGAAGGATATATACAAGCCAAAACAAAGATGCAGAAAAGAAGGAAATACCAAATTTGCATTGATAGATTGAGCACTTGAGTACAAGAGGTGCCTTTTTACCAATTTTTCACTGTTAGGTCCCAGAGACAACTGAGAAGGGGGGGGGTGTGAATCAGTTGTCTAATAAATTCAAACCAAAAACCACTTAACCAACTTAATGCTTAATACCAGTAAACCAGTTAAGTATGTCGGTAGATAGTGTTAATAGTAAATTTCTATATCGGTAAAGATTAATGCATGAAACATAAATACAAAGTCATCCACAACACATAACACCAATATTTGTATGTGGAAACCCTGTAAGGGGAAAAACCACGGTGGGAAACCTTACCCACAATCAGATGATACTACTACAGATAGTAAGTGTACATAAATGGGGTCTGCACATGCAGAAAGGCCAACAGCCTAGAGCTCACTACTCAATCACAAAATGGGAGTCACACTGACTATAGTTGGATGGTTAAATCCAATAAGAATGTACTGCACAAAATAGCATCTTCATATGCTGGATTCAGTACCGGTGTAATGCTGATATGCTTTCACAAAAACCTAGCTTCACCTTCAAATGATGTCTTCGTGTATACCTCTACTTAATCTCGCATATACCTTCACACAATTCTTTTCCGCATTCCACATTCGATCTTACAAATAAGATCTTACATTTATACCATAACCTAAGACCAATTTTAGTAGGTCGGCTCTACAAGATATTACAATAAAAACATTTTACAATCAATATAATATCTGATGCAATAACCGATTAAACATGTCGTCTTAATGCATTTACAACAATAATAAATCATCTTCATAGCATGCCATGCTAATCTGAAAAAGATAAACCTGTCGGTGTAACCCTAAGTAACCCTAGACCCATTTGTCGGTAAAAGTAAATATGCAAATATGATTATACCAGTGATTAATTCTTCAAAACAAAGTGTCCACATGATGTCTTCAACATTACCAGGTGTCTTCCATATCATTCCAAGTGTCGATGATCATTATATCATGTCGGTGAACATTATACCAGTAACTGTGCAATAGTTACTTGCTTGATGGTGAATGTTGTTGGATCTCCAAAGTGCTAGTATTTTAGTAGTTGTTGACATCAATGACAAAACCATACCAAAATACCAACAATCTCCCCCTTTGGCATTGATGGCAACACAAGATGGAAAAACCATCAAAGTGCCTAAATAGAAATGCCAAATACCAAAAACCAACAATCACCCTTAAACAACAATCTCTCCCCCTGGGAGCAACATGTGTTTATCTAAAGATTTTCAATACCAGTCTCTTAAAAGATAATGTGTTTTTTCATAGATATCTCTCCCCCTTTGACATCAAATGCCAAAGTTATAATAAAACCAAGTTCATATACAAAATACCAATCAATTCAATATACCAACTAGTCCCCCTGAGAAGTAGCTTCCTCATCAAAGACCAGAGTAAAACATTTGTCTTTCAATTCTGCCGGTTGATGACAATCATCCACTGTCTAAGTTTCTACCAGTGGTGTTATGACTCCAAGCTGATCTCTGAGATATTCAAAAGTCTCCTTAGGCAAAGGTTTTGTGAAAATATCTTCAAGTTGTTCTTTAGTATTCACACAAACCAGTTTTATCTCTTTTTCTTCAACTTTTTCCCTTAGAAAATTCAGTTTGATAGAAACATGTTTTGTTTTAGAATGTAATACTGGATTCTTAGATATATCAATTGCTGCAGTGTTATCACAATATATAGTAATAGGTTCCTCGCATTTTACCTTTATGTCTTTCAACATTTTCTTAAGCCATAGTACCTGTGTACAGTTAGTTGCTGCTGCAACATATTCTAATTCTGTTGTTGATAAGGATGTACAACTTTGTTTCTTACTCAAACAAGAAACTAATCTCTTTCCAAGAAAGAATGCTCTACCCATGGTGCTTTTTCTATCATCCACAGCTCTTGCCCAATTTGCATCTGTGTATGCACATAGATCAAAATTTTCATCTCTAGGATACCATAATCCAAGATTTGTAGTGCCTTGTAAGTACCAGAAAATCCTTTTTACTGCTAATTCATGATTTTCCTTAGGATTTCTTTGAAATCTTGAAACAATACATACTGCATTCATAATATCAGGCCTAGTTTGTGTCAAATACAGTATACCTCCTATCATAGATTTGTATCTAGTTGGATTAACAGGTGTAGATTCATCCCTTTGAGATAATTTGTCATTTGTAGTCATAGGTGTGCTTACCGGTTTAGAGTTCTCCATCCCAAATTTCTTTAGTAACTCTTTGAGGTACTTGGATTGACTCAAAAATATACCTTTGTCAGTCTGTGAAATCTGCAATCCTAAAAAGAATTTTATTTCTCCAATCATAGACATTTCAAATTCTTGCTGCATTTTAATAGAAAATTCCTTACATAATCCATCTTCTCCTCCAAAGATTATATCATCAATGAATACTTCTATAATCAAGATGTCATCATTAGTTATTTTGTAATATAAATTGTTGTCTGCATTTCCTTTAGTAAAACCAATCTTTAAAAGATACTTATCCAACCTTACATACCAAGCTCTTGGGGCTTGTTTTAATCCATACAGAGCTTTTCTTAACCTGCAAACCATATCATTGTCATCTGTCAAAGAAAATCCATTAGGTTGTTCAATATAGACTTCCTCTTCAAGATCTCCATTCAAGAATGCACATTTAATATCCATTTGATAAACTTTGTAGTTCTTGTGAGCTGCAAAAGCCAAGAATAATCTGACTGCCTCAATTCTAGCTACTGGTGCAAAGGTTTCATTGTAATCAATTCCTTCTTTCTGAGAATATCCCTTACACACTAGTCTTGCTTTATTTCTGACAACCTTACCATCTTCATTAAGTTTGTTTCTAAATACCCATTTAGTTCCAATTACATTTTTATCTTTAGGCCGGGGAACTAATATCCAAGTATTATTTTTCTCAATTTGTCCTAATTCTTCTTCCATAGCTTTAATCCAAAATTTATCTTCACATGCCTCATTAACAGATGATGGTTCAATTTGAGAAATAAGACATACCTCTTCATTTGCCAATCTTCCTCTTGTCATAACTCCTTTAAATTTGTTTCCAATTATCTGATCCTTAGAATGATTCAATCTTACATACCGTGGTGTCTTAGTTTATTGTTGTTCTTCAATTACTGTGGAATCCTCTGATGGTACCAAGGTAACTGGATCTTCATTCTGTACCAGTGGATTTAGTGTAGGCTCATTTGTCACAATTTCTGTTGCCGGTTCAGAGTCTATATACCTTGAAGTTCCTCTGAATTATTCATCAATCTTTACATTTGTACTCTGAACAATTTTTTGTAATCTCTTGTTAAAACATCTATATGCCTTGCTCTTAGATGAATAGCCAAGAAATATTCCTTCATCACTTCTAGGATCAAATTTTCCAATATACTCATCTCTTCTAATATAACATTTACTTCCAAAAATTCTGAAATACTTAAGAGTAGGAGTATTACCAAACCATAGTTCATGAGGGGTTTTACCGGTTTCACCTTTGATGTGAACTTTGTTGAATGTATAGACGGTTGTGCTGACTACTTCTCTCCAATAAACATGTGGTAGATTTGCTTCAGATAACATACTTCTTGTTGCATCCAAGATAGTTCTATTTTTCCTTTCAACAACTCCATTCTGTTGTGGCATTCGAGGTGTCGATAGCTATCTTTTGATTCCATTCACTTCACAGAATGTATTAAAGTCCTTAGATTGAATTCTCCTCCTTGATCTAATCTTAAACATTTGATTTTCTTACCAGTTTCATTTTCAACCATTGCTTTGAACAGTTTGAACTTTCCCAGTGCTTCTGATTTTTCTCTGAGAAAAGTAACCCAACACATTCTAGAATAATCATCAATAATTAGCATGAAATATCTATCACCTTGTAAGCTTTTAGTTCTAGCTGGACCACACAAATCAATGTGAATCAAATCAAGAGCATCATTGGATTTTTCTGGAATACTTTTGAAACTAGCTCTAACTTGTTTTCCAAATTGACATTCCTTACAAATTGTATTCTGAGGTTTCACAATTTTAGGTAGATCTCTAACTGCCTTAGAAGTATTGATCTTCACAATGCAATCAAAGTTTACATGACAGAGTCTCTTATGCCATAACCAACTTTCATCTATATGTGTAATCAAGCATGCCTTTTCACTATTATTCAAATGAAAGATATTACCTCTAGTCTGATTACCGGTTGCAATTTCCAAACTAGTTCTATTCATAATTTTGCATTTTCCATTCTTAAATTGTAACTAAAATCCTTTCTCAACCAATTGACCAACACTTAAAAGATTGTGATTTAATCCTTCAACATAGTAGACATTGTCAGTGTTATGCTTACCATCAAGAGATATTGTACCCTTACCTTTGATTGAACAGGCTTTGTCATCTCCAAATCTTACTAAACCTCCATTGTATTCTTGAAAGTTCAAGAATTTACCTTTGTCTCCTGTCATATGATGTGAGCATCCTGAGTCAATGATCCATTCATCCTTTACTTCAACTTTAGCTGCTAGGGCTTGTTCTACCGGTTGAGCAGTAGGTGTCGGTTGATCTTCTGTTATAGCAACAAAAACCCATCCATTGTCTGTTGGATCCTCATCAGAATCATCAGTCACACCTTCATCAGCAATGTAACAAGATTTGTCTTTGTTCTTCTTAAATTTGTATCTCTGATATTCAGGATTAGGCTTGTATGTTCTTCTAGCTTCTTCTCTTAGTCTAGCATGTCTATCAGGGCATCTCGAAGCCATATGACCAATCTTATTGTAGTTAAAACATTTAAAGGGTGCTTTACCTTCATACTTACTTCCAACTAGACCTTTTGGCATTTTCCTTGCAAATAGTGCTTCAAGTTCTTCAAGCTTTTCATTCTCCTTCCTAGTTTCTTCAAGTGCTCTTGCATAAAAGGCTTTCCAATCTGTTTTGTCAAATGATGGAGCAGATGATGTTGATTCTTTAAAGGCTAAATCTGTCTTTATAGTAGCAACAGGACCAAATTCCTCAATTTCAAAAGTTGAAAGTTTTCCAATCAATGTATCCCTAGTTACTGATGTATTAGGCATTATTCTCAACTCATTTATAGTAGTAACCTTCATTTTATATGTCGATGGCAATCCTCTTAAGATTTTTGAAACAATTTCATCCTCACTCAAGGTTCCTCCACAACATTTAATACCCAAAACAATTTCATTTACTCTTTCAATAAAGGTAGAAATCCTTTCATCTTCTTCCATTTTCAGATGTTCATACCTGACTTGGAAGCTTTCAAGTTTTGCAATCTTGACTATGGAATCTCCTTCATTTAGTGTTTCCAAATGATCCCAAATAGCTTTAGTAGTAGACCTATCTGATAATCCCATGATTTGTTGATCTGATAAAGCACTTAAAAGTGCTTCTCTTGCTTTGCAATCATTCTCCTCGTCTTTAGCTAATGTAGTTGGAGCAGTCTGACCAGCTATAGTAGCAGTATAACCATTCTTTGTAACTTCCCAGATGTCTTTACCAATGCAATTCAAATGTGTCTCCATTCTGATCTTCCATATCCCATAGTTGGTTCAATCAAGTTTAGGACTGTCCTTCCTGAAATAATTAGTAGACATTGGATCTTCTCAAGTTGTTAAACTTCTGCAAAAAGAGGACTAGGCTCTGATACCAATTGTTAGGTCCTGGAGACAACTGAGAGGGGGGAGTGAATTAGTTGTCTAATAAATTCAAACCAAAAACCACTTAACCAACTTAATGCTTAATACCAGTAAACCAGTTAAGTATGCCGGTAGATAGTGTTAACAGTAAATTTCTATATCGGTAAAGATTAATGCATGAAACATAAATACAAAGTCATCCACAACACATAACACCAATATTTGTATGTGGAAACCTTGTAAGGGGAAAAACCATGATGGGAAACCTTACCCACAATCAGATGATACTACTACAGATAGTAAGTACATAAATGGGGTCTGCACATGCAGAAAGGACAACAACCTAGAGCTCACTACTCAATCACAAAATGGGAGTCACACTGACTACAGTTGGATGGTTAAATCCAATAAGAAAGTACTACACAAAATAGCATCTTCATATGCTGGATTCAGTACCGGTGTAATGCTGATATGCTTTCACAAAAACCTAGCTTCACCTTCAAATGATGTCTTCCTGTATACCTCTGCTTAATCTTGCATATACCTTCACACAATTCTTTTCCGCATTCCACATTTGATCTTACAAATAAGATCTTACATTTATACCATAACCTAAGACCAATTTTAGTAGGTCAGCTCTACAAGATATTACAATAAAAACATTTTACAATCAATATAATATCCGATGCAATAACTGATTAAACATGTCGGCTTAATGCATTTACAACAATAATAAATCATCTTCATAGTGTGCCATGCTGATCTGGAAAAGATAAACCTGCCGGTGTAACCCTAAGTAACCTTGGACCTATTTGTCGGTAAAAGTAAATATGAAAATATGATTATACCAGTGATTAATTCTTCAAAACAAAGTGTCCACATGATTTCTTTGACATTACTAGGTGCCTTCCATATCATTCCAAGTGCTGGTGATCATTATATCCTGTCGGTGAACATTATACCAGTAACTGTCCAATAGTTACTTGCTTGCTGGTGAATGTTGTTGGATCTCCAAAGTGCTAGTATTTTAGTAGGTGTTGACATCAATGACAAAACCATACCAAAATACCAATATTCACATCCTTGGCAAAGATTCTTTCATTTTTTACTACCAAGGTGCCTGTTTACCAGGTTTTCACCATGGCATTTTTCTTTTATATTTTGATTTTTTTTCTTCTTTTTGTTTTTCCTCTTTTTTTTTCAGGACATTTTCTGATTTTTAAAATTTCTTCAGGACTTTTTCTAATTTTTAGAATTTCTTCTAGACTTTTTCATTGTACAAATTGCTAGAGCAAAGAATTCTAGGTTTAGAATTTCTTTAAGTGGATGGTGTTGATCGGTTTGCGGAGTTGTTCTCCTTCTAATGTTGAGAGTTGATAAGCACCATAGCCAAAGGCTATAGTAATGACGTAGGGACCTAGCCAGTTGGGTTCAAACTTCCCCTTTTGTTCTCAAAACTATTTATCTTTAGGATTCTCTCTTAAAACAAGGTCGCCAACCTAAAATTCTATGTGTCGAACTTTCTTGTTATAGCCTCTATACATTCTCTTCTAATAAGCTCATAGATGATCAAATGCCACTTGTCGATGTTCATTTAGGAATTCAAGTTCTTGCAACCTAGATATTTTGTCATCTTCATCAATGACAAGACCTTGCAGAGAAACTCTCAAAAAATGGATTTCCACCTCTATAGGTAAGACTGCTTCAACCCCATATGCCAAAGCAAAAGGTGTAGCTCCTATATGATGAATAATGATGAATAAATGATACCCTAACGGGTGCTGAGAGGGGGGGTGAATCAGTACAAACAAAAACGTTCTCAACACTTTATCATATTAAAATAATGCTGGCCGGTTGTCTTCACCACTAAACTTAACCATGGGTATACTGGTTAAACACAGATACTTCAGATAGCATTTGATAGAACTTAAATCTTGATGACTACTTCTTGATATAATCAAGCATGAGTTATATCAACAATACCACAATCATTTAGCACTGCATGCATAACTAACATAATCAACAACTACTCAATCATCACATGAAAACTCACAACCCATAACACACAGATTTTTCACATGGAAACCCAAATGGGAAAAACCACGGTGGGGATGAATACCCACAAGCTTGTTTTGAACTCTTTTGAAGTTTGCTCTATTAGGAGCCTAGTCCGGTTAAAGAATTTACAATAAGGTTATGTTAGGAACCGATCCTATTAGAGATCACCCAGTCAACAGGTAAAGCTTTAATCTGATAATAGCACTACTTGCTAAGGCAGGTCATTTTCAGCTCCTCTCCTCTGCAATCACACTCTGCAGATTCCACACTTTGTTGTGGCAAGTATCTCAACATGCAGACACAAACACATCATTTGCCAACCCAAACAATAACAAATGTTATCGACCTTATAGACAACAATTAGGTTGGTAGCATAAACCCTAAACATTTTAGGTTTACAATTACAAGTGGTCCAATCCTAACCATTAGATCCATTGCATAGAATGAAGTGATCTAAAACATATCTTTAGTCATTCTGCATCGTCCATTCTTCACCGCATCTAGAAATCACCCATCATGCACACTTCATACACCACTCAAAATATTGTGCATTCCCGAGGTAGACATTCAAATGCATTCGATCTTCATGCTCACAAGAACATAGCTGACATGGCACCACGATCTCATCCTTATCTCTTAACTAACTCATCACAGAATATCATCAGTTGCACCGCATAGGCCAAACTAGAAACCCTAGAGCTGAATAGGGACTACCAACCGATAGTCACACTTAGTGAACCCCGACACTGATCCACTCCATCCTGGTTGACCATAACCACTTTCAATCTTCATACCAGTGCATACTGGTTCACCTGTTAACATCAATGACAACATACATTGTCACCGCTTCATCATATGCCAACAATCTCCCCCTTTGGCATTGATGGCAATACTTAGTGTATCATTGCTCAGTATCTGCACCATGCTTAATAACTTATACCGGTTGTCATATACCAGTTCAAAGATCACAATCACCACCATCTGGACTGGTCAGTGTGCATTTTTCCATATATCTTCATCATCAGATATCTTCTCCCCCATTCATCATCAGATATCTTCTCCCCCTTTAACAGCAATGCCAAAGTGGAGGCACAAGCTTCCAAGCTCCACTATGTTGCTCCCCCTGTCGAGTAGCATCCTTCAACACATCAATCCTATAAGATTTGTCACTGTAGTACCTGACTAATGTGGAGCACACAACTTTAGTTTACTTCATGAAGGGCCACAACCCCTAATTCACCTCTCAAATAGGTAAATGTAGTCTTTGGTAAGGGCTTAGTGAATAGGTATGCTAGTTGCTCCTTACTGGAAACATGTTCTAATACATCATCTTTATTCTGAACCTTTTCTCTCAAGGAATGATACTTGAGTTCAATGTGCTTTGTCCTAGCATGTAATACTGGATTTTTGGAAATATTGATTGGACTAGTATTATCACAGAAAATACTCATCGATTCAGATATAGGCACTTTGAAGCCATTCATTACATGCTTCATCTAGATTGCCTGAGTGCAGTTCATAAAAGTTGCCACATACTCTGCTTCAACTATAGACTAGGAAATATAGCTTTGCTTCTTGCTCGTCCAGGAGACTAGTCTTCCACCAAGGAAGAACACTCCACTAGTTGTACTCTTCCATTCATCCACATTACCTACCCAATCTGCACCAGTAAACACTTTGAGACCAAAGTCGCCATTATATGGATACCACAATCCATAATCAACCGTCCCTTTCAGGTATCTAAGAATCCTCTTTACTGCTACCAAGTGGGATTCTCTAGGACTCTTCTAAAAAAGGGCTACTATGCCCACTACATGAGCAATATCCAATCTATTGTGCACCACATAATGTAGCTTACCAATCATCGATCGGTACTCCTTCTCATCCACCAAAGTTGTATCATCCTCCTTTGTCATTTTACAGTCGGTCACCATTAGTGTTCCAACCGGTTTTCTCTCCTCTATGCCAAAGGTCTTCAATACCTCTTTGATATACTTGGACTGGGTAATGAAGATACCCTCCTTCATCTGTTGAATCTGTATGTTAGAGACAATGCACCACTGAGAGGGGGAGGGGGTGAATCACTGGTTCTCAAATCTCTTTTCTTTTTGCAGTCCTATGGGAGCATACTGGTTGATAGATTTAACTCAATGTAGACTTACCGGTTATAGAGGAGACTATCTTAAATGCAAACACACTCACAAGGAGACATCACATAACACCAACATATATGAGGAAAACCCAAATGGGAAAAACCTCAGTGAGCAATGTTGTTGGAGTCTTCTGCTCCAATCCAACCTCACAGTAAACACAATTACAAAGTTTAGGGCATCAACCCAAGGAGCACCAACCCCTACATGATTTATGGGCTACAACCCAAAGGAGCACCAAACCTTGACTTTAGGGCACCAACCCAAGGAGCTACAACCCCTGCATCGATCTACAACTCTATGTTCACAAAGTAAACATCAAATACATAAGTGGTTATCTTGTTACAAGTAAATCTTGCATCCATTACATATATTTAGCTCTGTCAGTGAGATATCCTCTCTGCTACACTGACTCACTCTTCTTGTTATTCTTCACCTGATGCTTCTCTATTGGATCTCCTCCATAAGCTCTCTGCTCTTCACCAGTTCTACTCTCTCTCGGTTCTTTGTTTACCTTCTCTACAACCTCATTCTCTTCTGCTTGACCGGTATGAAAACTACTTGGTACTTCACTCCAACCAGTTGAATGCTTCAACCAGGTTCTCCCTCTCTCTCACTATCTTCATAGATGCTCGTTGAGAACTTGGCTGATTTTCTCTCACTTGCAGAAGTCTTCTATTTTGCAATAACACAATTATTCTTCTATCTAGTAGCAAACAATCTCTTTGGCCTTCATACTTATAGCCCAGACTTCCCACCAAAAACCAATTCAAAATCTAGGCGGTTAGGGTTTCCTCACAATCCTCAAGGCTGATCAAATCCAATCAGATCTTTCTCAATTTCATCTTCTTGACATTCACATGCAAGAGTCCGCCATCAATGTGCTTTCCAGAACACGCCTTCCATCTTCATCCTGCAAACAATCTATCACCATACATCTCGGTCAATCACCATTAATGCCTTTGTTGTTTCCTTCTTGAGCTCTTCTATCAGCCTGATCTTCTTGTTTTGATTCAGGCACCAACAACTCCTTGATTCTTCTATGTTTGTTCATTCTTCCTTGAGCCACACACTTCTGACCCGATCCACAAATCATGGGATCCACTATCAGTGCACACCAGTCGAGTTACCTAACTCCACACGACACTTCACCAACCTTTGAGAGCTTGCCACCTTGATCCCATGTGGCATCCATGTCGATCAACTGCCAGCTTGGCACTCCAAGTCGGTCCAGGTAAGATTACCAACCAAACACCCTACCGGTCTCAAACATTGTACCGGTTACCTTATCATGTATGTTTTCTACTTGAACTGTCAATGGAACTCCTTGACCGATCATCAAACATGTCCATTCAAATCATGCACATTCCCACAATGTAGGAAGTCTTCTTCATTTTCATATTGTCCATATTACCAGTGGACACTCATACTGGTAAAACCTCTTGATGACAAAAATCATCAATCATCTCCAGAGTGTACCATCAGTCAGGCCATTCTTCCTCTATCTGCATCTGCTTAGCTATGACTTCCCCCTGATTAGCTTTGACCATATCACAACCGATTTGTCAAGATGACAAACACTTTACACTTCCTCTGTACTAGCATCTCAGGCGTGCCTTCTCTTTCAGTCTAGTGCATAACCCTGATCTCATTCACTTAGGGCATTCGGTAGATCCGGTGTGATCCTTCAAGTGCTTGCCTTTTCCTCTTCACTCTTATCTCTCCAAACTATGATGTACTCAATGCATAATAGGAAATAAGCTCCACTTACTTGGTGGAGTAACACCTTGTCATCTGCTAATGTGATTTCCATGTTTGTGCAGCATATCTTCAAACAAACATATTTGAACCGGTGTAAGCACATACCGTGTCAGTCATTGTTTCTCATGATGGCTGCATCTTCATCCGGTGGGAGTCCTGTTGTTCTAGAGCCTCACAGCATACCGGTTCATTCTTCTCTTCTAGTGTTGGTGTGATTTAGATAACATTCTGCCTCTTCATCACAAACAACCGCTCAAACACCTCTCTATCTCATCACACATGTCAGGCACTAACTTGTGTATAGGTCATCTTCCTTACCTTTACTGGTGTTCTACAATATAAGGTGATATCCAAGATATCACATCCTGTTTGCACATACATCCGATCTACTGGTAGTCATCCCATACCGATTGACATCAATGACAACACAATGCCAACACTGTTGACCAATGAAGAACTTTATCTCTCCAATCAGATACATCTCAAACTCTTTATTCATTACATTTGTGAATACATGGCTCATTTCATCATCTCCTTCGAAGATTATGTCATCTACAAATACTTCACAAATTAGAATTTGATCACATTTAGATTTTAGGTAGATGTTGTTGTCCTCATTCTCTAAAATCCTATCTTCAGAAGATGAGAGTGTAACCATTCATACCATGCCCTTGGTGCTTGTTTCAATCCATACAAGGCGTTGTGTAATCTACACACCATGTTGCTATCTTTTGACAATGCAAATCCATGTAGTTGCTCAATATACACTTCTTCTAGGATTCCATTCAGGAATGCAGACTTCACATCCATCTAGCATACCTTAAATCCCTTGAATGCTACAAATGTAAGTAGGATTCAGACACCTTCCAGTCTAGATAGTGGGGAAAAGGTTTCTCCATAGTCTTCTCCCTCTTCTTGAGCATATCCCTTGCATACAAGTCTTTCCTTGTTCCTTACCATTGTGCCTTCTTCATTCATCTTATTCCTGAAGACCCATTTGGTACCTATTACATTCTTGTGTTCTGGTTTGGGTACCAAGGACCATGTTGCATTCTTTTCAATCTGGTCCTACTCCTCTTCCATTGCCTTTATTCAGTCTTCATCAGTAAGTGCCTCTCTAGTGGTCTTAGGCTCAAATTCTGAAATAATGCAAGAGTTTTCTTTCACCTTTCTCCTTGTGAGTATCCCTGCATTTTTATCTCCTATAATCTTCTTTGGATCATGATGTAGCTTCACATACCTAGGAATGACCCTAGCTAGTTCTGCTTGCTTTTCCTCCTCTTTTTCCACTTCATCTTCTTCTTCACCTGTTGCAACTTCTACCGGTATAGGAGCACTGAGGTCTTTCTGGTGTTTGCATCTTGTTTCCTTCTTAACTAGTTCCCAAAAGGCTACACCTGGTTCATCTTCTGCTTGCTTCCTACAGGTTTCCTTACGCTCCTCAGGGGATTCTTCAACCCTGACATTGATAGTCTCAACAATGTTTTGAGTCTTGTTGTTGTAGCATTTGAGAGCTTTTCTTTTAGTGGAATATCCCAAAAATATTCCTTCATCACATTTAGCATCAAACTTACTCAGATGCTCACATCTCCTAATATAACACTTACTGCCAAACACCTTGAAATAACTCACATTAGGAGCTCTCCCATTTCAATACTCATAGGGGGTTTTGTCTTTACCTTTCTTGATGAGTACCCGATTCATGGTATAGATTGTAGTGCTCACCACTTCTCTCCAAAAAGTGTGAGAAACCTTTTCTTGGATCACCATAATTCTGGCCGCTTCAACTACAATCCTGTTATTCCTTTCTTCTGTGCCATTTTGTTGTGGTGTCCTTGGGGTAGACAACTGCCTCTTGATGTTGTTCTCTTCACAGTACTTGTTGAATTCATCAGAAGTGATTCCCCTCCCTCATCAATTCTTAGGCATTTTATTCTTCTCCCACTCTCCTTTTCCACCAATGCTCTGAAGGCTTTGAACTTTCCAAATGCCTCAAACTTGTCTTTCAAGAATGTGACCCACATCATTCTTGAGCAGTCATCAGTAAGAATCATGAAATACCGATCTCCCTGAATAATTCTAATTTTCATCGGACCACACAAATCAGTGTGCACAAGATCAAGTAAGTTCTCTGCTGAAAAAGACTTACCTTTGAATGTTGAGGAAGACATCTTCCCAAGTTGACATTCTCTGCATAAAGCATTCTCTTTTTTGTTCAGCAAAGGCAATCCTCTTACTTCCTTGATCTTACTAACCTTTACAATATTATCAAAGTTCATATGAAAAAGTCTCCTATGCCATATCCAACTGTCATCAAACTTCACCATCAGACACTGACTAATCTTGGCATTGAGCTGAAACAAGTTTCCTCTGGTCTGCTTACCGATGGCAATAAGTTCACAACTCTTTTCAATTATTCTGCAAACTCCACCTTTGAACTCTAGAATGATTCCTTTGTCATTAAGTTGAGAAACACTCAAAAGGTTGTGCTTAAGGCCTTCCACCTAGTAGACATCATCCGCACTATTTTTTCCATTTAGTGAGATGGATCCTTTTGCTTTCACCATGCAAAGTGCATCATTTCCAAACCGGACAACACCTCCATCATATTCATCTAGAGACAGAAACTTTCTCTGGTCACCAGTCATGTGGTGAGAACACCCACTATCAATGATCCACTCATTAGAGTTGTCAATGCGAGAGACAAGGGCTTTCTAATCAGACACCTCTTCCTTTACAGCTACAAACACTATTTCCTCATTCTCTTCATCCTCAAATTCTTCATCGGTAACACCTTCATCCACTGCAACAAGAAAATTTCTCCTACCTCCTCCTTTATAATTTCTAAACCTTTCTGGTTTATCCTTGTTGTCATTGTTAGGATAGTTAACAGCTACATGTCCTATCTTATTGTAGGAAAAACATTTTAGAGGAAGATTACCTTGGTATTTTTCAGTGCCTTTTGGAAGTCTCTTGGAAAGAAGAGATTCAAACTCCATCAAAATCTCCTCATCATCCATGTCTCTTTTTGGCCTAGATTCATAATTGGTGCTGACTTCTTTTCCTTTTCTAGTTGGTGCGAAGGGAAGAAACACTCTAAAGGCTGACTCTATCTTCTGAACACTACCATCATAGCTATTCAATTCATATGCAGTCAAATTTGCAATGATAGAGTCTAGAGATACCTTTGTCTTGTTGATAGATCTTAACTCCTGAATAGCGGCAACCCTGATTGCATAGACTGGTAACAATGATCTCAGAACTTTACTAACAATGGTGGCATCATCAATTGTTCCACCAGTGTTGTTGATATCTCCAACCACTGTCTTGATCCTTATGCCATATTGTTGAATGGTCTCACCTTCAACCATCCTCATGTCTTCAAATTTTCCTCTAAGACTTTCTTCCTTAGCCTCCTTGACATGCTCATCACCACCATAAATGGTTTCCAATGTGTCCCATACATCCTTAGGAGTGTCCTTATCTTGTACATCAATGAACTCAATATCGGACAGGTTGCTAATAAGGGCTTCCATGACTTGCCCATTTTCTTGAATCTCTCTTTTCTAATCATCGGTTAGAGTGTTAGTGGGGATTACATAGGCATTCTCAACATAGCTCCAATGTTGAGTACCCAAACTCTTGATATAAATCTTCATTCTATCCTTCCATATTTTGAAATTATCGCTATTGAACTTAGGATGTTCCCTCTTCATCATTAAAGCGGGATCTTTTGCCTCAAGCGGTTAAGCTTATATCATTGAGGACATGGAGTTGCTCTGATACCAATTGATGAATAATGACGAACAAATGATACCCTAACTGGTACTAAGAGGGGGGGGTGACTCAGTACAAACAAAAACTTTCTCAACACTTTATTATATTAAAACAATGTTGGTCATTGGTCTTCACCACTGAACTTAACCATGGGTATACCGGTTAAACATAGATACTTTAGACATCATTTGACTGACCTTAAATCTTGATGACTAGTTCCTGATATAATCAAGCATGAGTTGTATCAACAATACCACAATCATTTAGCACTGCATGCATAACTAACTTAATCAACAACTACTCAATCATCACATGAAAACTCACAACCCATAACACACAGATTTTTCATGTGGAAACCCAAATGGGAAAAATCATGGTGGGGATGAATACCCACAAGCTTGTTTTGAACTCTTTTGAAGTCTGCTCTTGTAGGAGCCTAGTCCGGGTAAAGAATTTACAATAAGGTTCTATTAGGAACCGATCCTATTAGAGATCACCCAGTTAAGGGATGGCTATAAACCATATTAAAGGTTGAAACCCTGTTAAAGGTTACCTCGCTAGACGATTTAAAGAACTCAATGAACTTGAGTCACTTGGTTAGAGGATTTGCAACAAGCCTGTTAAAGCTACCCGGACAAGGGTTTTCTTCTATTGAAATGGTTAGAATTCAATAGGTAAAGCTTTGATCTGATAATAGTACTACTTGCTAAGGCAGATCCTTTTCATCTCCTCTCCTCTGCAATCACACTCTGCAGATTCCACACTCTGGTTTGGCAAGTATCTCAACATGTGGACACAAACACATCATTTGCCAACCCAAACAATAACAAACATCATCGACCTTATAGAAAACAATTAGGTCAGTAGAATAAACCCTAAACCCTAAATATTTTAGGTTTACGATTGCAAGTGGTCCAATCCTAACCATTAGATCCATTGCATAGAATGAAGCGATCTAAAATAGATCTTAAGTCATTCTGCATCGTCCATTCTTCACCGCATCTGGAAATCAGTAACCCATCACACACACTTCATACACTGCTCAAAACATCATGCATTACCGAGGTAGACATTCAAATGCATTTGATCTTCATGCTCACAAGCACATAGCTGACTTGGCAACACGATCTCATCCTTATCTCTTAACTAACTCATCACTGAATGTCATCGGTTGCACTGCATAGACCAAACTGGAAACCCTAGAGCTGGACAAGGACTACCAACTGGTAGTCACACTTAGTGAACCCCGATATTGATCCACTCCATCTCGGTCGACCATAACCACTTTCAATATTCATACCAGTGCATACCGGTTCACCTATTGACATCAATGACAACATACATTGTCACCGCTTCATCATATGCCAACACTATATGTGTTTGGATGCTTGTTCAAGAATCCCACAGTGATGGATTGAGCTACAGAGTCAATCCTTTCCAGATTTGTTGACCATTCTATGTAAGATAGTTAGTAGATTTTTATTAGATGCTTCATCCTGGTCGTTACCTTGAGGGTAATATATAGAAGACCAATGCTATTTGATTTTGAACTTTTCACATAGCTCATCTAGATCTTTGTGTTTGAATTGTCCTCCATTGTCAATTACAATCGAAGAAGGTATATCATACCTACATATGATATAGTTAAGGATAAACATAGCTACTTGTTTGTTGGTTGCTTTAAATAGTGAAACCACTTCAACCCACTTGGTGAAGTATTCAGTAGTAGCTATGATAAACTTGTGTCCATTAGAGGATGCAGGATAGATTTGGCCGATGAGATCAAACGCCCATTTCCGAAAAGGTCAATGTGTGATAAAATATATTATCTCTCTGGTTGGAGCATGTATGAGATGCCCATTTAGTTGACATTTCTCACAAGTTTTAGCAAACTTTATAGCATCTTTTTCCATATCTGGCCAATACTAGCCAACCCTTAGCAGTTTTCGAGCTAAAGTTAGACCATTTGAGTGAGATCCACAAATACCTTTATGGACTTCAGATAATGCATGTTGGGACTCTTCAGGTTCTAGACACCTAAGCAAAGTACTATCCAAACCTCTCCTATACAAATTGTTATCTATGATGACATACTGTGAAGCATTTCGGATTAGGTTTCTTTTCTCATTATAGGTAAGGTTATCGGGAATAATTTTGTCATGCAAGTAAGAGTAGATATGACTATAGCGAGATGAGTCATGTCCAATAATAGAATAGACCATCTGGGATCCAAGGGAATTGTATGCAGGATAATGAAGCTCCTCCACCAAGAATTCATTGCGATACTCAAATTCTTGTAGTTGTGGTATAGATGCCAATGTAGCCATAACATCTACTGCTTTGTTTGTTGATTTGGGAATCTATTGAAATGATACAAAAGTAAAGTATTTCTTAAAGTCATCAACCATTCTTTTGTAGGGAATCAATTTTTCATCTCGAGTTTGATATATATCATTGATCTGATTGATTATTAGCTTAGAGTCACCATAGATGTGTAACTTAACAACCTTCCATTCAATAGCTAGCTTGATTCCATTTACCAAAGCTTCATATTTTGCAATATTGTTTGTGCAAGGAAAGAGGATCTTGGAAGCCTTTGGGATTGAATACTTTTGAGGAGTGCTAAAAATAATTCCAGCACTAGAACCTTGTTAAGTAAAAGACCCATCAAAGAATATTTTCCAGGATCGTTGAGTAGGGTGCATGATGGATTCATCTAGAAATTCTATGTGCAAAGGTTGATTGTCTTCAAGCGAAGCATCAACAAGTTGATCTGCAATGACCTGTCCTTTAATAGTTTTGTGTTTTATATATTCAAGGTCAAATTGTGTAAGAATAATAACCCACTTAGCCAATCTCCCTATAAGTATTGCCTTGCTGAGAATATATTTGAGCGGATCTATCTTAGCCACTAGTTTGATAGAATGTGCTAGCATGTAATGTCTTAACTTATGTGATGTGAAGACCAATGCCAAACAAGCTTTCTCAATAATAGTATAGTTTATCTCATAGGACACTAATGTTCAGTTGATATAATATATATCTCTTTCCTTTGTATTCCCATCTACTTGAGCCAAAAGTGCCCCGAGTCATGTATCAGTAGCTCATATGTAGAGTAGCAAGGGTTTTGTTTTGAATCGGTGACATTAGGATAGGTGGATTAGAAATATATTCCTTGATTTTCTTTAGATGTTGTTCACGGTCTTCATCCCAATTGTAGGTAACTCCTTTCTGTAAAGATTTTGTGAATGGTTGAGCTTTATCTGTGAGCTGAGAGATAAAACATATTATGGATTGGATCCACCCTTGTAGAGTTTGCATTTGGCTGACATTCTTGGGAGGTGACATGTCCATGATAGCTTTAAATTTTTTTGGGTCTACTTCAATTCCTTTCACTGAAACAATGTATCCTAGGAGCTTGCCAAATGTGACTCTAAATGCACATTTCTTGGGATTTAATCTGAGTGATAATCATCATGTCTAAGATTGGACCCAGTTCTGATAGAGTGTTGATCTTTTCATAGATTTGAGTAGAGTCATCGATATATTCCTCTATTTTTTTGTGCATCATATCATGAAAAAATGTTGTTACAGCTCTTTGATAAGTGGCACCTGCATTCTTTAAGCCGAAGAGCATTACATTCCAGCAGAAAGTTCCCCATGCACAGGTGAACTTTGATATGATTGTCCAGAAAAACCATCCATTTGAGAGTACATTCATAACCAGCAGACATGTCCACTATCATGTCTATGTTGGGCAATGGAAAATCATCTTTTGGACAATCTTTGTTTAAATCTTTGAAATCTGTGTAAACACGTATTGATTTGTTAGGTTTGGAAACTGGTACAATATTAGATATCCACTCGGCATAATCAATTGCTCTGATGAATCCAATTTTTAGTAATTTTTCTAGCTTAGCCTTAACAAGTAATGCAACATGAGGATGCATTTTTTGGTGTTTTTGCTTAACAGGTATGACTCTAGGAGTGATAGAAAGATGATGCATTATGAGGTCGAGATCCAAACCTGGTATACCAGCATATGTCCATGCAAAATTGATCTTCTTTTTGATGAAGAAATCAGCAAATTTTTTCAGTTCTTCTACTGATAAGGATTGAGCTACATGTATGGTATGCTAAGCTTCTTTTGTTCCAATGTTCACTGGTTGTGTAGGTTCAATCAGCACTGATGATCTCTCTTGAAAGTGATCAGGCAAAATATCAAGTATCTCACCTTTAGGTTCCTCGGAGAGGTTTTCACTATTAGGTACGTCCTTTACTTTTACTATTTTTTATTCTGACATTGCCACAACGTGGTTTTTACCATCAGTATACTTATTTTTCTTTTTTTGATTTTTGAGACTAAGATACTTGACATCTACTGCTGACATGTTCTCACTTTGTTCACTAGTGGAAGAGCCCATTTTTTCAACTGCATTAAGATAACACGCTAATGTATAATCATTGGTAAAGGAAGGTATATTCAAAGGTTGATATTGGAGAGTACAGTCAATAAGCTCAGGATGTACCAGGGATAAAGATTTAACAGGTTCAAGGGAATTCACAGTATTGTCATCACAACCTCGAACCAACAAGTTGAGTTTTAGAAGACTACCTTGTGTAAGCATCTTGAGACTAGGAAGAGTTATAAGATGATTATCTAAGTTTACATTAGTATTTAGGGGACCTAACCCAATAGACCTACCACTAGCACCATCATCTACTTCGGTCTAGACTACATATCATGGTTCGATAGTAACAGGTTCATCAGACAAAGTTTCGACATTCATGATGAAGTAGTCATAGTTTAGTGTCAAATAGGAAATGTCATAAACAGATCTTGTTTCAAAGTGATCAGAGTCAGAAGATGAAGCCTCTAACTCCTCTTCAAGTAGCTTAGTGAAAGCATGTATAGTATCAATATCTACATCTTTAATGTTGCAAGTTCCTTTATGATTTGGTTCAATGATCACTTGTAGTTGACATACCTATTGACATAACCTTGATGATTACGTTAGTCTCTGTCGTCTTTCCCATTTAGCTTCCTCTGGACTAATTACCGACCTTGCTTCTATAGCCTCCAATTCTTTATTCATAGTCTCATACCTAATTTTCTCTATCTCATTAGAGGGAGATATAGTAGGTGAATAATTTTCTTGGACATTTCCATCTTTTAGTTGTTGTTAATAATCTTCTTGTCTTTTTAGTCTAATTTCCTCTATTTCCTTTTGCATCTTCGAGCGCATTATCTCATGTGAGTCATCTATGATATCATTAGGTTCTTTAGGAGGTTCTTTAGTAGATGCATCTGAGAGAGGCTTTGGACCCTATTCATACTCATTTGAGTCTATTTCTAAATCCTCTACTTGCATTCTTTCTGTATATGTGATAGGAATATTGTGGTGCAAATAGGTTTTTAATTCCTTCTACCTCTTCTCGCATGTCTTCTGAAACATTTCCTTCTTGTAATGTTATTGTTGATACAATTGGAACTTAATTACAAGTTGTTTCTCCTCTCTTGATTGCCAGTTCTTCTTGTTCTTTTTCATACTCCTCCTGAATTTGCTAATTATTTACTTCTTGTGATGTTGGAGGTAGTATCTTTTTCCTCCACTTAGGTTCTTAATGAGAAGTATGTTTTTTATTTGATGACTCTTCTAGATGGTAGCCAAGTCCAGTTTTATCATTTGTAGACTTACTTTGTAACTTGATAGGTTTAGTGATTTTGTCTTGGCGCTTTCCCAAAGAACCGGTACCTAAATATCACATACATTGAATCAACTTATATCCTGGACCATATTGGACAGGGGAAATATCATTGTGTTTCCCTTCTCCATTTTCACTCTCTTCTTTGAAAATCCATTTGAGGACTGTTGCCTCTTCTATTTCATCTGCAAGGGAAGTAGAGGATTGTACAAAAATATCATCATAGATGACATTTGTATATGAATTTAGTGGCTTCATAGCCTCTGACAATTTTCCAGAATGTCCTGGTGATGGTGGAAGAGACATCAATGAGAGTAGGGGTTTGATCTTGTATCCATCCATACTAGTACCTGTGATTTTAATTTATGTTCTCTCTTTCATCAAAGTTTCTAAAATTTTTGCTACAAAGGTTGCTCCGTTATGAGGAGCAAGGGTATCAACACCTTGTTTTAAATCATTACAGGTGTAGGTTTTATTCATAGGAACACTGACTTCAACCCCATTGTATGGAAATTTCAAACATTGATGATAAGTAGACGACACTGCTTGCATCTCGTGAATCTACGGTCTACCCAACAAGATGTTGTAGGAGAGAGGAAGATCAAGCACCTAACAAATAACATCTCATTCTACAGATCCCACCCTGATCGGCAATAATATTAGACCCTTAGATGTTTTTTCTTCTTCATCATAAGCTTTTATTATTATTTTCTTTGTTGGATCAATGACATTATCAGAAAATCCCAACTCTATTAGTAAATTATAGGTACAGATATTCAACCAAACACCTCCATCTATCAAAACATGCTTGACTCGATGCTTATGGATCATAGCTTCATTATGAAATGGTTGGTTATGCAAATGATTTAGTGAATTGTCATCTTCTTTAAAAAAAGACAGGTAGTGAGGTGAAGTCAGGTGACCCACCATAGATTGAAACCAACCCACAGCTAAGTCTTTAGGGATGTTAGTAGTGAGAAAAGATTTGTCTAGAATCTCTCTATGAGCATAATAGATTTGAAGTAGTTAGAGAATGGAGATCTGAGCAGCGGTTCGCTTTAATTGTTCAATAATGCTATAACCAAAAGAAGATGATGAAGCCAACTATTTAGATTTAGCCATGATCGTATCTAGCTGTTTGTTTGAAGCAGTCGGTAGGTTTGATGTTGTCAATGGATTTGATGATGTTTGATCAAGAGAGGAAGATCTATCTCCTTTGAGAGTAACCTTCTTTTGAGCGCGAGTTACGAAATTTGCAGTTTGTGTTTTATGTTGTTTATCTTTGACTATGATCACATTGTAATATTCATATTGGGAATATTCAATCACGTTGATCACATTGTCATTGTTGGTATAGGTGTAATTGACTTTGGCACCTCCCTTGTATTTTGAGGAATCACCTTGTTCATAAGCAAGTAAAATATCTTTGAAGGCTTTGTGAACAACATTAGTCGTATGATTTCCAACAACAATTTTGCTAGCATTGATGAGGTCTTGAATTTCATGTTTGAGTTCCGTGCAGTTATTTGTTGTATGACCCTTGTTTTGATGATATTCATAGTACTTGTTTTCCCTCCACCACTTATCTTTGACCTCAGAATCATATGGTTTAGAGTTATCAGGCAATGTGATCAATTTGTTTGCCAATAGAGTTTTAAAAGCTGACTCATAGGATTTACCCAGAGGGGTAAAATCATGCTTAGGTTTTGAAACCCAAGGTTTCTCTTTAAACCACTCTTTTAATTTCTTAGGTGGGTTTTCTATAGCACTTTCAGTTGCTTTGAGGGCTTGTGTTCTGCTAGTCAGGTTGAGTACTATAGGTTTTGATTTTGGTTTGACATTATCAACCACTCCATCAGTAACAATATTTTGGTTATTATCTTTGTTGTACTTCCAGTATTTGTTCTTTTCTTTGGAACTAGAACCTGGTTGTGTTTCTTTATAAAGTGATATATCTCCTTTTTGAACAAGCAAATCTTCCATCTTGAGAGCACTATCTACCATTTTGTTGAATGAAGGGTATACTTGCATTTGGATACTATATTTCAGCTCAGGAATTTGATTATTGACAAAGATATCCATTTTCTCAGAATCAGGAATGGGTCATGAATATCTAGAGAACCTCTTTCTCCAACACTGAAGGAAAGTAAGAAAAGGTTCTCATGTCTTCTATTTAGTATTACAAAGCTCGATCATTGTGACTGGATGGAAAATGTTATAGGAGTATTGTTGTAGAAACAATTCAACCAATTCTTCAAAAGATTTAATTCTTATAGGTAGGCTTGAAAACCATTCCATAACTTGTCCTCCTAAACTTCTTGGAAAGAGGCCCATGAGATAAGTCTATTCATGCATGAATTCCATACATAGGGCACAAAATTCTTGTACATGGTCCTAGGGATCCAAGTTGCCATCATATTTATCGAACTTAGGAATTTTTGTTATGGAAGGAAATGGAGGCATGTAAAGACTCTTGTCGAATGGAAATGGACAAATCATATTTAAGGAATATTTCATAGGAGATTTGTCTTTGTCTCTCATTTCCTTAATCTCAGTTTGTAGTTCTTGTAGTTGTTTTGTCACCAATGCTAGTGGATTATCATCATCTTTAATGATAAGACTTTCAACATTGTAATCAGGGGGGATTTTAGCTCCTTGTTTGGCCAATTCTAGAAATTTCTCTTCTTTCTCTCGGGCCATGATAATCTTCATCATCTTTCTGAAGCTTTTGTCTTTTTGACATTTTGTTGTTGTTTCTTCTCCTGGTTTGGAAACTTTAGAATAGCTGGAAGAGGAATCACTATCATTAGCCTGGACACTAAGATCATCACGAGCTTTACATTTATCAGTCTCTTTTTCTTGTCTTCCTTCAGACATATCAGAAGATAAGGATTGATCCAAAAATGGTTTGTTGGAGTATTGTTGTTCAAAAGATTTGTCAAAAATTGGTTGCTCTTGGTAAAAAGGATTGGTTTGCAATGTTATTGTCTCTTCCTTTTCTTGTTCTTGTTCTTAGATCAGCTCCTGGTTTGAACAAGCATTTACAACCGATGTGACCGAGAGTCAAATGTAATGTAGATGTCAAGATTAAATCAAAGCTAGTTACACATTTTAACATAGTGATTAAGAAAGGTGACTAAGACTCGGTCTAGTTTCAGGAATGATCTATCTTATGTAAGACGTGATCTAAGAAACCTAGGTTAATTAAGTTTGATAAGCGATTTGATAAGTTTGATAATTGATTGATTTGAACTAGCTGAGAGATAATTGAAAAAGTCATGCAACACACTGACAGAGGTACACTGTCAAGGTTGTTTCTGCTCAAGATTACGATGACCAGATTTACGCTCACTGTGGACTGATTAGGCAAGTATGACAGTTCTAGAAAAGTATGCCAATAGACAAGTTCTAGACTAACAAAATCAAAGATTGGTATGACAGAGGATACTGACTTAGACAAAAATTTGACAGGTTCCAGACGACACAGACAATTTCTCGTATGAGTTATTGCCTATACTTGAGCGACAGTTTAATGCTTACCAGACGTCAGCTTGTCATAGACCAGAATGACTCGTATGACAGATTTTATAAGCTCAGACGACAATCTTCAGAGACTAGAATGATAGTTTAAATAAGCCAGAATGACAAACTAGAAGACTCGAACAACAATGTAGTCAACTCGTACAATGAATTAGGAAGCTCGTACGACAATTATGCTCAGAGACAAATTTTTGACAAGGAGATTGAGTTTTTCGACCAATGAATTTTGATTTTTTTGGTGTTTTTGAGTTTTACAGTTTTTTTAGATTTTCAGTTTTAGCTTCAGACAAAAAACACAACACACACATAAGATCCAAAGTGACATCAAACACAGCACATTAATTCTAAGGAAATTGGCTGAGAGAGAAAACATTTGCTTGCAGACTCAGGTACACACCCAATAGCTAATCAAAGTACGGTCAATGAGTCTCATGCAATGGATTCTTAACGTCGTATTAGCTAACTTTGAATGCTAATGGGGGCCCGAAATGGCAAGTATCTTGGGGGAGCTACTATCTCTCTTACACAAAGATTATCCCCCTTTCAGAGGTGAATCGAGTAGCTGCTATTTTAAAGTTTGTAGTAAAGATTTTTGTTCAAAATTACCCCTTGAAGTCGTGCAAGCACGATTGAGGCCTACAGCCCGACAAGGTACTAAAACAAGATGTAGTCACGCAAGCATGATTGACACCGCGAGGCCCTACAAAATGCCTGATATGAGAGATCTCAAAAGAGAAAGCTCAAATAATCTCATTCCCCGAGAATTTAATCCTGAAAGGCCTATTTATTATAGTGAGTTGGAATGATTGGGTTTAGTTGTACTCACTTGGGTCGTTCTCACAAGGTGATTATTTTTTCCCATTCTGACAGGCCTGCTAAAAGGTACACAAATCTCAAACTTAGAAAAAGCTTCAAGGGTCTAGATTTCTAATTGTCTATGCAGACAAGAGCATACTCTCCTACCTCTTAGATTTTTCTTTAAAACACAAAAGAAATATTTGTTCATTAACCAAATAGTAATTTAAGTGCCTAAAAATGAATTAAAGAATACACGATATTTGGTCAATTCTCCTTAGGCAGCCTACAAAACCAATACATCTGTAGTCATGTTGTTTTTCGATTCAATGACATGCGTGAGTTTGATTTGATAAATTCTTCGACAGGCGTTTTGCAAAAAATGAGTTAGGCTGTGAAAATATCAAGCAGTCAGAAGACAACCCAAGGTTGGCATCAATGAAATTCAAAGCCAAGTCAAGAAAACCTTAAAAAGATACTATTTATAGAATGAGAAACTCAAAAAATTGTACGATAATTCCCATAGGGTAGAATGAGTATTCTCACCAGACTGAATGAATAAACCCCAAAAGAAGATGACAAAGAAGGAACTCATACGATGATTCACACAAAGTCAAACGAGTATTCTTAGAACTTGTCCTGTAATGTACAAAAACTCGTATGACCTTTTGTAGAGGTTGTATAGATGAAAAATTTAAAATAAAATAAGGCTTTTGCAAGGCCGAAAATAAAATTCTCGAGCCCCATGATGGGCACCAAAAATGTGTGTGTGAAAAGTAGATTTGTATCTGTATCTGTATTTGAATACACAACACTTCAATTAAGTCATTAGATGTGTGGTTAGTAAATCAATAATCAATGAACAATAAACCATTACAAAGCGACCTATTGCATTCTAGTAGATGTGAGTTTAGTTTTGCTCTCAGATTTCCATATGCAACACCATTGACTAAATGACACCTAAATGAAGGATTTAATCTATATGAGTATGAAATTGAGCTAAATGGATGCAATATTAAGCTAGATATGCATTATTAATCTAACATGATTTAAGAAATATGAATGAATATTAAGCTAGATGATTTAACAAATATACAATAACTAATATGTAATATCTGAATGCACAAATCTCAATAAGCCTAGAGCAAAAATAGCATAATAACAATAATCTCCAAGTTCTTTTTTATGAGAGATGAGGGCCTGAATTTATAGAAAATCCAGAGAGAGACCAACGGTCAAGATCGATCAATGATGAACAACAGATTCTCCAAGAGGAAGCACAATCCTGGTGAATTGATGTGATTGGCTACTTTTCTCAACTTTAAAGGAAATTGAACTAAATTTAAGATAAAATCATAAAAACTGATTTATTTCATATTTTATATTTTTATTCAATTTTGATATGTACTTGATTTAATTCATTTAATTACTTTTCTAAGATTTTTTCAATTTAATTTCATTATGAATTCTTTTCTCAATTTTAAATTCTTTTCCAAATTAATTCATTTTTCCAAATTAATTCTTTTTTATGATTTAATGGCAATTTGATTTATTAATTAAATATGATAGGATATTTAATTAAATATATACGATAATTGATTAAAATGATTTTCTTAGAATGATTATTTAATTAATACTGAGTGATTTATTTTCCATGTGACATTGATGACTGAGAATTAATTAATTAGGTGCTCATAATTGATTTAATTTGCCTTTGGTTAGGACCTTGGTGATGTAGTCGCTTGATTAGGGGCCTATGGTTTAGGTGACCATTTTTAGGGTATTACAACCAGATGTTGAGTATATACAAGATGATATTCTCTTTAATTTGATTAACTTTGCCCGAGAACACATATAGGATGAAGATGAATTTGCGGTTGTTCTCTGGGTGTTGATTGAAGAAGAGACAAAGGCAAAAATGATTGAAAATCAAACCATATGCAAGAACCTATTACCCGATGGAGAAGTAGGAAATTAGGATTATTTATGGTATGGTTTAGTATTAATGATGTTTTTGGATGAGTTTTGTCTTTCTTAGGGTAGTTTTTCAGAATAATCATTCTCAAGACTGTTACTTTCCCAGAAACCATTACTTTGAAACTGCAAATGGATGTTGGTTATATAAAGGGGTTATTTTTCTGATGCAGGGGGAGTTTTTTTGGAAATGAAGACTTTGTGTTGTTTTCTAAAAAACAAGTGAAATATGGATTTAGTTTTGCTACTTTAATATCAAGTAGGGAAATTTATGAACAGTTTATTTGATATGATTAGACTTTGTGCTACTAAGGATAAATTGGCATTTTTCTTATGTGGATGCTTTTATGTTCAAGTTTCCATGCATTGAGTTATTAAAGTACTTGTTTCTCCTCCACTGTTCATTATTATATAGTGTTTGTTTTTAAGAAAATATTGTGTAGCAATGACTCTATCAATAGTTAATTGTGAAATTTCTTTCATTATTTGCATGTTTTTCCTTCTCCTTTGCTTTCCCTTTAAGGATTTCTGGTTAAAATCCCCACCTTTCCAACTTTCTAGTTAAAAGAAAACCCATAAAAACCTAAACTTATATCTTAAGAGGGAGTTGTACCTCTCAAATTCAAAGGAAAGTTGTAAAGTAATTGCAACTTCTCCAACTGTTGTTAACAATATGCTCTCTTGTCTGGGCTAGGAGTCAATATTGTCATATCTTGAAGAGAACAAAATTTGTTAACCAACAATATGTAAATCCTATTCACCATATGTAATGCCCCGCTAGGAACCCCAAAGGAATACCAACATCTAAGGGTGAAATAAATAAAAAATTTAAATATTGAGTGCATTAATTACTACATTGCACAATAATAACACAAGTGGAAGACTTACACCAGAATTCCTAAAGGGTTACCAATGAAGAATAAAATTCAAAGTTAAAATTTCACAATTATGATTAATCCAATTATCCATCATTAATCAATGAACATAATAAACCATATACAATAACAGATTACACCACATAAAAATTGAAAGAGTAACAATATAATTTTCTCTTAAATTAAGCATTTAAACAAAATATATAGAAAGGTAATAAATAACATCCAAATATTAGGATTACATTGACCATAAAATACATGGCTTCCAATAAAACATATAAAGTTTATATCTTTACCAAATACAAGGTTACATCAATTCATTGATACAATTGACCACATAGGTCTCCAAAGAACAATAATCTCCAACATGAGATAAAGCATGAGTCACAAACCACAGGAACACATGTGAAGTCAATCCTCGCATGAAGGTACAAACAAGAACATCCAATGGGAAGTGGCACTACCACCCGACCATGTGATCCCAAACTAGAATCACCCCACCGTGCTAGGAGATAGTAGAGGACCCTCAAGCAAACATAAGCATGATATGGATGACAGAACAATACGACTCCACAATATTCCAGGTGACTCAACATCACAATACTCAAGTGACTCAACATCATAATACACTAGTGACCCTAAAGAGAGAGTGTCATCGCATAGCTTATGATGGTTACCCTAGGTAGGCCTCCATAGGTCTTGGCCCCCATCCTGGGTTATCCTGGTAACCTTTCCCAAACCCCTGGCTCCATCTAAGTCTTATGCGGACCCTACCAACCCTTCATGAAGACAAGGTCATCGGTTTGCCATTCTAGGCCTTCCCACTACATCTTGAGCCTATACAAGCACTCAACCATGCGTCGGGTACAACATCTTAATATTAAAACTACCCACCCCCTAATCAATTATTAGGTTATCACTTATTAACTGACTTTTGAGGAGTTATCCTACCATCCACTTTAGGCCCGACCCCCACTCAAAAGCCACTCTCTCATAGGACACTAAACAAACATGGTCACTCCACGAGGACCCTATGGTGAAGCAGACAGCCATAACACCACTATCCAAACACAAGTGGCCAAAACAAAGACATACTAACTCTTGGTCAACCATAAGGAAAAACACTACATGGTTAAGACAACGAGGTCATCATACATCACTTGATCAGAAGATACAAAGTACGCCACAACAGGACAACTGAAACATAGACGAGAAATAACCACCAAATAACCTCTTTGCAAGAAAAGCTAAATTTCACTAATTCCGTTGTAATGCCCCGCCAGGAAACCTCGAAGGGATTAAGCCAAAACACAAGAATAGAGTGCAAATAAATTTTTTTTTAAAAGTTAAACACAACATTAAGATAAAATGAGATATCAAGGTTCAGATTACACAATGGAAGACTACAACTAACACCTAAAGAGTTTCCCAATGTGATTACTTAATTACACATTTAACTTAACTCGCACTAATTAATCCAATAACACGATTATCTTAAAAACGAGATAATTTCTTAAACAAGGATAATTCTTTCAGTAAGATAAAATATTATAGAAACATGATGAGGTTCATCCATTGAGGTTAAATGTTTAGATAACATGATTAAGGTTCATCCAATATAAGATTTATTCATACCTTTTGTTCATACTTTTCATTAACAACTTAAGCCATGCATCCAATTTCATAACACACTTAAATTTTCATCATAAACTAATGAGTTATTTCCATGCATATTTAATTTCATTGACAATAACTGAATGCATTCTATTGCTCTAATCTACAATCTTCCATGATCCCATTTTCAGCATTTAAAAGATGACTGCATACATGCATTTAAGATTAATTTCTTCTAACCTACTTATACATTCTATAAAAATGTCATCCATACATACTAACACTAAACATGAAACATAAGAACAAAAACATCACATAACACCAAGATGATCTCGGAGTTCACCCCTAAAGGGCTACATCTCCAGGTTTGCTCAACTGTAAGACCCCTCTGATAATTAATAAAGTTAAGAATATATGAGGTTCTCATTATTTACAATCCTGCCATCAAGGCGAAACATAACCAATATACAAATGACCACATCGGTCAATAAATACATAAATGATCCCTGCCTAGGAAAGGATCCAACTGAACATGATCGAAGCAAATACAAAGGTCCACTGGAGCATCCACAAAACTAAGTCATCACAACCCAAGTTCTAGCATGAAATCAGGTTCTCACAAGGGCATAAGCAATAGGACGACTCCACAAAAGTGCTCCTATCAAGACAATACAACAACACACTAGCGAACGTAGGGGACAAGTGTCATCACACAACCTGGTATGGTTACCATGGCAGGTCTTCATAGGTTCCAACCCCATTCACTGGGTTACCCTAGCAACCTAATCTGAGCCTCCTGCCCATCCAAGCCTCATGTGGACCCACACATCCTTTCGTGAAGACAAGGATGATGGTTAGCCATTTTAGGCCTTCTCACTGCATGTCGAGTCTGTACTAGCACTCATCCCATGTGCGAGGCACAATTATCTTACTTAGTGATTCATTAACTAACACTCTAATAGGATATTAGGTTATCACTTATTAGACACACTTCCGATGGGTTACCCAACAGTCACTTTGGGTGCAGCCCCCAATCGAAAGCCACTTTCCCATACGACACTAGACTATACTCAAATGAACTCAAAAACAAAGGAATACACATGGTCAGACAAACAGAGTTCAAAATGGAGGAAATGACCATTTGGTCAAACACGACTCATATGAGGTGCACTGACAAGTGGTACTCTAACTAGAGACCTGACCAGCTATGGTCAACCACAATCATCATTTGACACCCGCATAAAGGATATGACCAATTACGACACCACCACCAAACAATAGTCAAACTCGAGATCGAGGACTGAAACAGGTATCCCAAATCAATCCATGCGACAGAGTCCAATCAAACAAATCAAGGTTTTGCCATTACTTTAAGCAAAAGCGAATACAAAAATTAAACTTGCAAGGGCAATAACTGGAAAAGACAATATTTTCCCATATTGATTTAAACATAAAAGTCAAACAAGTTTTCTAAATGATCTAAGTTAGATTGCAGTTATCTACCTCATTTAGGTACAGGTTGTTCTTGGTTTTCTAACTCTCTAAGGTTCATTAGCATCGAACATACATAAATACGCCATTATGAGTTCTTAAACCAAGTTCACGTAAATATATTTAAATTAACATTAACCGAATAAACATGCTATTTAATCTTCAAATAAAACATCATTGACATACTGGTTCAAAAATAGTCTCTCCTAATTCATCTTTTCCAGAACCAAGTTACACTTTACATATCAAGGAAAGATATAAATATAAGGAACCCAAGTAAAGATAGTTCGTTCCCAACTTAACAATTATTTCCTTACTCATATATCAAAAATTACCAAAATTAAATATTAATTACTATATATTTATTAATCCGCAATTAATAAAATCTAAGCAATTAATAATTAATAACCAAATAACAAATTAAGTATCTAATTAGAAAAATATGCATTATTAATAAAATAGAATTTGAAAATTAATTAATGTATATTGCCACTTATACAATTAATTAATTATAAAATAATCATAATTTATTAATTAAATGCCATATTTAAACTTTATTTAAAACTTAATTTAAAAATTTACATTTAAATAATATTAAATTATTATTTTTTATATATATATATATATTGCAAATTAAAAAAAAACAATTTATAATTTTTTTTAAAAAAAAAGCAAAGAGGGGGGGGGGGGGGGGGGGGGGTGGTTTCCACGTGGCCCCATGGTAGCTCACGCTACCATTGGTAGCGCTACTACCAATTCATAGCAGATCGCTACCTTGGGTAGCGCTGCTACCAAAGGGTAGCAACCGCTACCTTTGGTAGCCCTACTGCCACCCCATGTGGTGGGGTTATTCCCCTCCACGTGGGTCTTTGTATTTATTTTTTTTATTTTTATTATTATTATTATTATTTTAAATAAATTACTGTGAATAAAACACAATTAAAAATAAACAGTCTAACAGAGACTTGAAACTAATTTCTAGCAGCATGGTTTTTTTTTCATTTTTTTTTTAAAACCCAGATTTAGGAAGGGAAATCTCTCCAAAACAAAACCATACTGGCAAAAAGAGATGGATTGACACAAATTTAACATCAAATCTGCCAAACCCCCAAACTAATATAAGAGAGATTCATTGGAGTTTTAGACAAATTTTTCTCAAGAACAGCCAAACCCCAAAATTTGTTTTTTTTTAAGAAAAATAATCTGAACAACCAAATTTAAAATCTGAGAGTTGGGGAAGAAGCAAGGAGGGTTTGACTTTGTGATTTCATTACGACTCTTCCATCTTCCACAAAATAAGAGATTATTTACAATCACAACTAGATTTCTACAAAAACACCAAAAACAACCTTTTTAAAACCAAGAAACCAAGGAAATTAACTAGAGGCCTACCTGGTTCAGCAATCCTGGCAAGATTGAAGAAGAGCCCAATCCTCCAGCTCAAGAAATTCCTTCTCTGCCCAAAACCCCCAAATTTTGCATCCAATAATATTTTCCAACAAAATAATTTTTCCAAAAAAATCAACCTCCCATATTTTTCCAAAAACCTAGGTTAAATGGGAAAGGTTTGACCAAAATTTTATTTTTGAATTTAAAATATTTTATTTAAAATAATTCCTCAAAAATCATTCTGTTAAACTATATCAATACATTTAACTTGCTTTTCAATTTAAAAATGGATTTTCTCAAATAACTGAAATTAACCTTTCTATTTCCAAAATGCCAACAAGGTTAAATTAATTCTATTTCAATTAAAATTAAATCTTTCTTTTCCCAACAACATAAACATAATAAATTTAACATTAAAATTAACCATTTAATTGACCTTGCTACAAACCTGAATTGAGCAATTCAATTAACGATTAATCACATAAAAAGGGAGCCTATTTAATTTAGTCCCCAAAATACTAATGCGAAAACACACATTAAATCAAATTAGAGATTAAGGATTAATTACTTGATTTAACCACACACAAAACACGCAACCCAAGAAAGTCAAACGAACAGATGACCCGCAAACCCAACCAAAGGGAATACCAATGACGACTGGTGACACTCACTTGAGCACGACTATGGTCAAATGAGGGTCTTATGACCACTTAATCCAAAATCTAAGAACCAAAGAGGTACACTCAAACCTGCAAATTCAGGCGGAGATGAACCTCGTACTCATGCAGTACTGTACCTGAAATCTCTTGCAACCAAGAGTCATACATGCATACATATATAAATTTAATGAAAGTGTTAGCCCGAGATTAAAAACTCGAAATAGGAGAATTAATAACTTGCATACGAATTGGTGTGAAACCCACATTAACAGGTATGTACTAAAATCAAAACATCTAACTATAATCATTATATTATGATCAACTAATCAAGGTCACACCGAGATTAGAAAATGATTAGGGCGGGGGCACTACATCTGCACTCAGACAATCTTTGAGAAAATCAGCATCATAAACACTTGCAAATTTCATTGATTGAAAATTAAATAAAAACACCCTTCATTCAATACATAATCAAAATATGTCTCTCATTTCTATATAGTTTACAATTCAATATTCCAACAAAGTAATAAAATCAATATTAGATATTTAACCAAATAAAAATATGAATTATATTAAACATATAACCCAAATTTATCAATTTGAATTAATAATCAATAGCCTTGATTTACAAGCAAAATAAAAATAAATTCATATATATATATATATATATATATATATATATATATATATATATATATATATATATATATATATATATATATAATTATTAACAATTACTTTAATAAACTAAAATTTTAAAATAACATATAAAATTAATTCACATTTCAATAAAATAGCGGTCACCAATAAACAACATGCCACGAAGGGAAATGAGCACGCGGTGGGAAAAGCCCTACCCGCGGGTAGTGCTTTTGTCGGAAGGTCGCAGTCACTACCTGTCGGTAGTGCTGCTACCTCACGTAGCAGCCACTACCGACCGGTATTGCTGCTACCCGAGGTAGCAATCACTACCGTCCCACGTGGTAGGACTAGCCTGCCACGTGGGCTTAGATTAATAAATTTTATTTATTTTATATTTATTTTTTTTAATTTAATTTAAAATTAAAACATTTCATGTACATTTACTGGTAAAAAGACCCAGAGAATAGAATTTTGAATTGAAATGATATAATTTTAATAAGGAGATTTTGAAAACCAAATACACACAAAGGCCCAAATATAAGAAGATCTTGGGCAAAATTAGAAGAATTTAAAAGAGATAAGAGGGATTTAATGAATTTCTACATTATTCCCACACAGGGAGAATCCTGGCATCATGCAAGAGGCAAATAAACAATTTTTGCCAACATAAACCCCAAATCTTGGACAAATAGAAACTAGTAATCACACAGAAAACTAAATCTATTCTTTTCTACACAAAATAGAGGAACTAAACCAAGAACTAGATCTTGCAAGAACAATAACAAATAGCAAATAGAAAATTGAACCATTTCCTTTCAACATGCACACATTTTATTTGAATTTTAACAAAATACAATAACAGCTACTCTTTCTTTCAATTCCACACCCAACAAGAATCTTCAAAGAGATTTTACAAATTTTTTAAACACGCAGGAAGAAAACTCAAACATTCAAAATTTAATTGCAAAACAAGAAGAAGACTATCCAACCTTCAAAGCAATCCAGGAAGCAAATCTATGGAAGAGTTCCAATCTTGCAAACCAAATCCAACTCCAAGTTCCTCCTTCCAAATGGGTTTTCCAAATTTTGCATTCAAAAATATGCCTCTCCCCTTCCTGTGAACTTCCTAGGAAAATAATATTTTCAACCTAAACTTTCTAGGTTAAAAGTTTTCTCCACCAATCAAAATAAACTATTTTAAAAAGTAAAAGCAATCAAATTACCTTTTTTATAAACAATTCTTTTCAAAAAAATAAAATCTAAAACTCATAAAAAGGTAAAAAGCAAAAAGCCTTTATTTATTTCATTTTCTATTTTCCATTATACTTTATTTCAACACAAGCATTTAAAATTTAAAAGGCAAGGCATTTACTTATTTATTTTCACAATATTTAATACAACTATAACACCATATATAATAACCAAATTTAACCATTTAATTCTACCAACTTCATTTATTTATTTAAATCAATAAACTCAAGAGCATAATAATTAACTAATTACGCCAATGCAAAATGGCATCATTCTCAATTTAACAAACATTCAAATAATCAGATGCATGCAAAATGAGGAATGATCAAACGATGACTCACAAAATGACAATAGCAAAGCACTATGACTCGCATATCGGTCAACAGAAAAGATGATCGACTGACAACACTCACATGAGTGTAACTGCAGGTCAAGATAGGGTCCAACAACTATATCCTCCACTCCCATCAGACAAATAAGGCACGCTTAGACCTGTGAAACCAAGTGGAGTCGATACCTCATACCTACTTAGTACTTGTACCTACAATGTCCTGCATCAATGAACCACACGTGCATATAGACAAATATATAAACAGACACGGCATGCACACTGATGAAGGAGAATCGTGACGTTCCATGTCTCACCAGAGTGAGTGAAGGAAAATCATCCCCTCGCATCCCATACACTTGCAAACACAAAACATATAAATAGCACATCGCACATATAAAGTAAAAGTGTTAGTCCATGACAATAATCCATAAACATAACATTAATCATAAGTACTTAAACACTGCATGAAAGCATACACCACAAATCCAGTTAAATAATTAAACAACATGGCATAAAGTCTTAATCATATATAACAATAATGTATCCACTGAACAGTCAACTAAAGTCAAACATAAGTCCAAAAACAGTCTAATCGAGGAGGGGTACTACAACATAACCATTATTTTGTTTCAGAACTCTAAATATTTGATGCAAAATTATATCAAAATTCTAAAAATTTAATGTAAATTTGGATGCATACTTGATTTGATTCAATGTTTTGATTAAATAAAATCGGGTATTTGAAAGGTACCCGAACCTTGAACAAACCAGGAGAAAGAATTGCTAAAAAAAAGTGCCTGGTCACTTCAAAAAATAAAATGAACCCACCGAAAGGGATCAACTTAACACAACATTACATAATAAAGTATCTCGGTACAGACAACAAAAGGAAAGCATAAAGACAACAAAGAGACCTAACCAAGGACAACAACAAAAACTAAATACTATTCATAATTTCCTCAGCGTGAACAACCATTTGTTTCATGTTGTCCACTGAGGTCTTCAAATCCTCCAGCTCACGACCTTCGATGTCGCCTTTTTTCTTTTTGTTAGCTCTGGTCCTCCTTTCATGCCCTTTCTTGTTTGACTGCTCTTTATCACCATCCTTTTTAGCATCATTTTTGAACCTGTTAATAAGGATGTTTATGTTGTCCACCAAGGATTTGAGGATTTGGAAATTTTGGTTGGCAATCTTCTTTACATTAAGCTCCAGCTTGTCAATTCTGGTGCTGAAATCTTTCATTTTATTTTTCATTTCCTTAGGATCTCCCATCTCGTTGACCTTTTTCTCTGTTACCATAATTTTTCCAACCATACATTCAATAGCTTGTGCATTATGCAGAACGGCCACCAGTTCTTTAACATGTTCCACCAAGGATTTGTCACCAACTGTAATTCTTGCAATAGCCTGTGTATCATTTTTCAAACTATTAACATCCTTCACCATAGTAGTGATGGTCTCATAGAAGGCCTTAACAATGTCTTTTTCCCCATCGTCACTTTTATCCCCTTTTTCCTCCTTATGCAGGTTTGTGGTATTCACAATCTCCAAATTATCCATCATCGGGTTACCCTCCCCTTCTTTATCCTAACTATCAACCACCTTGTTTTCTTCAGCCTCATCTTCCGATTCAACCTGAACATGATTGAATTTGGAATTGCTCCCCTTTTTAATGTTCTTTTTCTGAGCCTTCTTTCTAGTGGTTTTCCCTTTCCTTTTTTAGCAGATTTTTCCTCAAGGGATTCAGTTGTAGAGTCTGACGTATCAGAGTCCACAATAATCCTCCTCTTCTTGGCCCTAAACCTCCCTTTCTTGCTAGTTTCCTCTGACTCTCCCTCAGTATCCGAGTCAAAATTAAAACCACTATCCTTACTTTTTGTAGTTTCATCTCTAGCATTTTTGCCTTTGATAGGCTTTTCAATGCACTTCCACTTTAGCATTTTATAAACTAGGACCATAAGCCCCTAGTGGAGGGCATGATCACCTTTAGGGTCCTTCTGGATTTCCTTTATAGTATGATCCATAGAACAGGCAAGGTAATAAGGAAGGCTAACCCTTTCACCATGACAAAAATGATTAAGAAGAACGAAGTGATGCCCGTAGGCCCTGGTAAACCTACCGTCTAAGGTAATGTATTCAATAGAAGTGAAAATAACAAACCTCCAAGGCCTGCAAATTCTCTTCAGGGAGTGGTAGGAATTGTCAATTTTGATCATCTTTCGCCTCTCTATATCCGTAACTAGAAACTTGTCTGCAACTTTATCAGATATTCCTCTGTTCCTATAAAATTTCATACCCTCTGTAGACATCCCCGTGGCCTCGGCAATAACCTCTTCATCAACATTCATCATCTGTGAACCTATCAGAATTTTTCCATTTTTTCTAGTTCTTTATGAAGTAAGAAGTAATTGTGGGGTCTTTCCCACTTAGTCATTCCATGAAAACATTCATTCCTCCCTGCTGGAGGATGTCCCAGACTTCATCATTCTTTCTCCAGTCCAAGCAGGAAGCAAGTTCGAATCTCTTCTTGTTACCTCCCATTTTTCCAGCACCTTCCTTGCAATGCCTTCTCTCACTTTGATCACTTCCCCTCTAGTTTTTGTGGTTATTCTGTAAGAGCACCTAGAATCCGTGCCAAGTAATTATGATAAGACACCTATTTAAAAGTTCATTATCTTCAAACGAGCCTTGCATCGAAAAAGGTGGAAAGGTCATTAGAAATAATGATTAAAAGTACCACATTGCCTTGTATAGCTTCGGTCTTGATTGAGCAAGGATTTCATTTCACTTGCAATCTTCGTCTCGCCATAATTAGTAATGATGTCTCCCGATTGGCAAGCCAAGCTAGCAGCCTAGTCAGCATAAGAGTTGGCCTCCCTGTAAGCATGTGTAAAAACACACATGTCAAACTCTTCGCTAATTTTCCTAGTAGCTTTAATAGCATTACTAATAGACCAAGACGGTGGGAATTTCATATTTAAACAGTTGATAATGTTTAAGGAGTCTCCTTCACACCAAACTTTAGTAAATTTGGCTTCCTTGGCTAGGATCATCCCATGATAGGCCGCCATGGCTTCAGCTACATGATTGGTTTGATTTCCTATGGGAATACATTTGATGATTTTACATATTCCCCATTCATCCCTTAGGACTACTCCACATCCAGCAACCCCCGAGTTACCCTTAGAGGCCCCGTCAAAATTGATCTTCATCCATCCTCCAAGCGGGCTGATCCATCTCACTCCCTCTCTAGGGTTGCTCTGAACAATCTCTTGAGCCTTTAGTCTCCACCTTTTATAGATACATTGATCTCCTTAGTGTGAGGATTATCCAAACCACCTATGATATTCAGATTTTTGACTATGCTTCTTCTGATTTTTTCAAACACAATTTTAGCCTTAGTAGTCTTTTCCCTGAAAATTATATCATTTCTCTCTTTCCAAAGACCCCAGCACATGTGGGGTAAAGCAATTTTCCATAATAAGGTTGTGGTTTTGTTTTTTGAAGGGTGATGCCAAGACTTGAAAATTTCCTGAATCGATTAGGGAAGCTCCAACTAATATTGAATTGATCCAGACAGCTTCCCCAAATGTCAGCAGAGAAAGGATAACAGAAGAGCATATGATTTATAGTCTCCTCATTCTACTTGCAGAGAATACAGAAACTAGGCATACTGATACCTCTTTTTCTGAAATTCTCAATAGTGAGAATTTTGTCTTGAAGGGCTATCCAAAAGAAAATATTGATTTTGGGGATGAGGCCTTTCACCCAAGATTTGGCCCAGCAAGGACTTTCCATGTTCTTGAACTGTTGATGATATAGAGAAGTCACTGAAAAAGTACCACTAGCTGTGAGTTTCCAAATTATTTAGTCTTCTTCTTCAATCCTCACCATAGAGTTCATAACTTTGTTCAAACTTCCTAAAGTCTCTCCACTGTCCCTCTTTCCAATAATCCTCAACCTTGGTTCCAAATCTTTCCTTGCATTGGTTCTGATATCTATTCCACTCAGGGCTTTCATTCAAAGGGGAATCCACAAGCCAAGGGTCCTCCTAGAACTGAATAAGATTCCCTTTTCCCAACTTCCACTTTGTACCTTTGATAATTAATTCTCTAGTCCTAGAGACATTTTTCCAAATATTGGAACCAATTGGGATGCTCTCCACTTTAAGGAAACTTTGAAGATTCGGGCATTGGCTTTTGTATTTGTTGTCCGATATTTTTTTCCACTCTCCTTGATTTCTATATCCTCTCCAAATCTGCTTGGCCATGAGGTGATCATTTATGTCTCTTTTTCTTCTAAGGCCAAGACCTCCTTTATTCTTAGGCTTACAGACCTTCTCCCATGCAATTAAGTTCATTCTCTTCTTCTCTTCCACCCCTGTCCATAAGAAGGATCTTTGAATCTTTTCAATGGCCTCAGCATACCTAGCTAGAATCCTGAACAGACTGATGGCATAGAGGGGGATACTTTGAAGAGTGGATTTAAGCAGTTGGACCTTACCTGCTTGACTAAGGAGATCTCCCTTCCACCTAGATAGATTTTTGTGGAATTTATCCACCAAGGCTCCCCAAAAGGTGTTTGGAGGATCAAGGCCTAAGGGGAGCCCCAAGTAAGAAGCAGGCATACTACCAATTTGGCCCCCCAGAATGTTACTAATTTTAATCGTCCTTTTCTCCGGAGTATTGATAAAATAAACAAAGCTTTTAGACCAATTAATTAGCTGACCAGTGGCCTCTCCATAGTTGTCCAAAGCCTTTTTTAGTCTTCTAGAGTCCTTAACAGTGGTTTTTCCCATTATTATAGAATCATCAACAAACTACTGATGAGAGCATATTTGATCAGCCGAAGAAGGATTCAAACCGCAAAACTCCCTTTTCTCAACCAGCTTACCAATATATCTCCCCAAGCATTCCGCCATGATGATGAAGATCACTGGAGATAGAGGATCCCCCTACCTGAGACCTCTTGAGGCTTTAAAGAACGGAGAAGAGGAGCCATTCATTAAAACAGAGAAAGAAGTCGAAGAAACAAGTTGTCTGATAAGGCTGACACTTCTAGGACTAAAACCAAAAGCAGAGAGAACATCCACCATAAAATCCCAATCCACTCTATCATAGGCTTTAGAGAGATCCAGTTTCAAAAAACAACCTTCTTTTTTAGAGAATGCCAGTGAATGGATATTTTCATGCACAGATATGATAGAATCCAAAATTTGTCTTCCTGGGACAAAACCACTTTGCTGAGGCAAGATGATGGAGGGCAATAGCTTCAAAATCCAATTTGATTCAATGTTATTGTGTTCCCTTTGATTCAATGTTATTGTGTTCCCTTTGATGCAATGTTGTTGCATTCCCTTTGCCGCTACATAAATCATTGTCTTTTTTGGGGTTTGAAATTGAGAAAAAGCATCGTCATTTATTTAATTATTAGTAATTCATTTCCTTCATGTGAATGTTGTGCAAGTCTATGAAGAGATGTTACATTTGGCAATTTAACATAATCTCTATATGAAAGAGTTCACACATGTTTAATAATTAGATTTCTTAATATGTATAGATTACTTATATAATTGTTTCTTTTATCCATTGGGAACTTAAATTAAATAAATAGTGCATAATACATAAAGGATGTTGTTGTTGACAAATTAAATAATTAAACAAATTAATAAAATTAAAGCAATCTTGTCATGTCCATTAATAATCCAACCTTTTCTACTAATAATCTTGTTAAGTACTATTTTTTCAAGGTTTAAAAATTATAGATATAAATCCTACTCACAATAACCATTATTTTGTTTCAGAATTCTAAATATTTAATTCAAAATTATATCAGAATTCTAAAAATTTAATGTAAATTCAGATCCATTTCTGATTTGATTCAATATTGTATTCCCTTTGGTTTAATGTTGTTGTGTTTCCTCTGCCCTTGCATAAAGCATCATTTTTTTTGGAATTTGAAATTGAGAAAGTGTCGTCATCTATTCAATTATTAGTAATTCTTTTCCTCCATGTGAATATTGTGTAGGTCAATAAAAAGATGTTACATTTGGTAATTTATCATAATCTCTATTTGAAAATAAAAGTTCACATATGTTCAATAATTGTGTATCTTGATATGTATAGATTACTTATGTAATTATTGTTTTTATCCAATGATAAATTAAATAAAATACATAGTCCATAATACATCAAAGATTTTGTTGTTGACAAAATAAAATAATCAAACAAATTAATAAAATTAAAGTAATCTTGTCATGTTTGTTAATAATCCAAACTTTGCTACTAATAATCTTGTTAAGTACTATTTTTCAGAGTTTACAAATTATAAATGTAAATCTTGTTCACAATAAACATTTTATTGTAACAAAATTTTAAATATTTAATACAAAATTGTATCAAATTCTAATAATTAACAATAATTTGGATCCATACCTTATTTGATTCAATGTTGTTGTGTTCCCTCTACCCCTACATAAAGCACCATCTTTTTTTGAATTTGAAATTGAGAAAGTGTTGTCGTTTAATTAATTATTAGTAATTCATTTCCTCCATGTGAATATTGTGCGGGTTAGTGAAGAGATGTTACATTTGGTAATTTAATATAATCTCTATATGAAAGTAAAAGTTCACATATGTCCAATAATTATGTATCTAAATATGTATAGATTACTTATTTAATTCTTGTTTTTATATAGTGGTAATTTAAATTAAATACATAATGCATAATACATACAAAAAATTGTTGTTGAAAAAATAATATAATCAAACAAATTAGTAAAATTAAAGTGATCTTGTCATGTCCATTAATAACCCAACCTTTGCTACTAATAATCTTGTTAGGTACTATTTTTCAGGGTTTAAAAATTATATATGTGAATCCTATTCACCATAACCATTATATTGTATCAAAATTTAAATTATTTAATGCAAACTTGTACCAAAATTCTAAAAATTTAATGTAAATTCAGATCCATGCCTGATTTGATTTAATGCTATTGTGTTCCCTTTGATTCAATGTTGTTGTGTTCCCTCTGCCCTTACATAAATTCATCTTTTTTTAAATTTGAAATTGAGAAAGTGTCATTGTTTATTTAATTATTAGTAATTTCTTTCCTTCATGTGAATATAGTGTGGGCTAGCAAAGAGATGTTGCATTTGGTAATTTAACATAATCTCTATATGAAAGGAAAATCTCACATATGTTCAATAATTACATATCTTAATATGTATAGATTACTTATTAAATTATTGCTTCTATTCAGTCATAATTTAAATTAAATGCATAGTGCATCATACATAAAGAATTTTTTGTTGACAAAATAAAATAAGCCAACAAATCTCATTAAGGGGCCTAGTTGGGTTAATCCAGAGCTGAATAAGTCAGTGGAGGTCGTGTGGGAAAAACCAATGGAGGGTTGGTGGAATATTAACTTTGATGGAGCATCAAAAGGGATTATGGGACCATCAGGTTCAGGTTTGATTGTACGAAATTGTAAAGGGGATGTGTTAGCACTGGGAGCAAAGAAATTAGACAATGGTACAAATAATGTGGCAAAGGCTCTAGCAGCATTAATAGCTGTTAGAATTGGCAGGAAGTTAGGAGCACGAAAAGTTCACTTGGAAGGTGATTCTTTAATCATAATTCAAGCAATAATTAAAGTATAGAAGCATTGCATTTACAAAATTCAATTGAAAAAATAAGGGAAGAGTTAGCCTTATGTGAATTTTTTTGCATAACTCATGTTAGAAGATCGGGAAATAGATGTGTTATCGAAGTGGGATTTAACCTTTGAGAATGAAGGTGAATTAAAGTGTGAAGACTTTCGATAGTTGGCCATCGAGGATTTAGCAGAGTGATCATGGGGATATATTTGATGGCTTTCAAAGAGTGTACGACATTGTCAAAATTAAATTTTGTACTGTCCAAAGAAAGGTGGTGAGAAAAGGGCGACAGAATGTGGACGACATCACATTTATTGCAAAAGGAAATGACAGTTATTGAGCATATTTATGAGCCATCACTTCCTGATTTTCTGGCAATTCATTCCTTCTTGAATAAGTTGTTGAGTTGGAGCCGATTGGGGTGGCGGTAAGCTTTTGCAGAAAGACAATGGAGGAAAACTTCAAATTGAAGAACAAGAAGCAATTATGCTCATTTTATGGGGATGTAATAGAATAAAGGTTGTGAGGCATGTTTTTGTTCCAAAACGAACAATTGGTTAAGTGTGTGCAGCTAATCCTAGGAAGGTTTTCAGAAATTTGAGACACAAATATGGATGTTTACTCGCTAATCATGGCGTGGGGGTTGGATGTTGGTTAACCAGTGGAGGTGGTGAAAAAGGTGATGGAGACAATAGTGCACAATGACTATTTGGAAGGCATGGAATCAATCCTTGAATGGGAAATTCTGGGGGTAGGTTTTGACGTGCATGAGGGCATTGAATTTTTTGCCACGAGCTTTTTAAGAAACCTGTGTCTTTTATTTGATGGTTGAATGAGTGTTGCAGGGCACATTGCAGGGCGGAAGCCAAACATGGATGGGAGGCTTTGAAGATCTTTTTGCAGATTACAGAGCTTGACAAAGTAATTTGGCAAGCAAAGGTAGGAGAGGAAAATCTGGAGGCTAGAGTATTGAGACCGTGCAAGAAGAAGAGGATGGCTGACCTGTGTGGGAATGCAGAAGCGGGGAGCTCACGGGGTGCATGAAATTAACCCTTCCTTTTTTGATTTGAAATAAAATGTGCATGTGGGCCGGTTTTTTCCTTATTTTGCAAACAATGTAACCTCTATACAGGGTGTAGTAGGGTGGGTTAAACAGGAGATGAAAATTCCCTTTCGAAAATTACAACTTGTATGCGAATTTTTGAGCATGCATTTTGATGTTCTAGGTACAGAGGGTTTTTTTGGGAACTTGGCATGAGCCGATTAACTGGCTTTAACAAGGGTGGTTTTTTGGGGTGGTTTTGCCTTTTGGCTGGATATATAAAAATCACATGGTTTATCATTTTTTATTTTGAATAAATAAAATCTTCTTACTGAGCAAAAAATAAAATAAAATAAACAAACAAATTAATAAAATTAAAGCGATCTTGTAATGTCCATTAATAATCCAACCTTTGCTACTAATAATATTGTTAAGTACTATGTTTCATCCTATTCACATAACCATTATAATGTATCAAAATTCTAAATATTTAATGCAAAAAAGTATCAAAATTCTAAAAAAATTATTTAAATTTGGATCCATACCTGAATTGATTCAATGCTATTGTGCTTACTTTGATACAATGTTGTTGTGTTCCCTTTGCCCCTACATAAAGAATCATCTTTTTTTTTTTTTGAATTTGAGAAAGCATTGTTGTTTATTTAATTATTAGTAATTTATTTCATTCATGTGTATATTGTGTGGGTAAATGAAGAGATGTTGCATTTGATAATTTAGCATAATATCTATATGAAAGTAAAATTTTACGTATGTTCAATAATTATGTATCTTAATATGTATAGATTACTTATTTAATTGTTACTTTTATCCAAAGGTCATTTAAATTAAATGTGTGTAATGTATAATAAATAAGGGATTTTGTTGTTGACAAACTAAAATAATCAAACAAATTAAGATCGCTTTATCTATAGCTCAAATGATTAGTAAGGTTGTGCCAAGGCTTTGGGTTCTTCCCATGTAGGTCCAAGGTTCAACTCTTGTCAGCTGGGTTTACCTAGCAACTGGGTTGTTTCAGCCTTCTTAGTCGTCCATCGAGGTGTTCTCGCCTCAACTCACCCCCTCTATACCCCAAAACTTGGCAAAATGTTTAAGACCGAGGCAAGGTGTGGTTGGGTTATCTCATGATATCAAAAAATAAATAAATAAAACCCAACCATTTCTACTAATAATCTTGTTAAGTATTTATTTTTAGTGTTTACAAAATACAAATATAAGTCCTATTCACCATAACCATTATATTTTATCATAATTTTAAATATTTAATGTAAAATTGTATCAAAATTCTAAAAACTTAATGTACATTCGGATCCATACCTAATTTGATTCAATGTTATTGTGTTCCCTTTAATTCAATGTTATTGTGCTCTCTTTACACTGCATAAAGCATCATCTTTTTTAAAATTTGAAATTGAGAAAGAGTCGTCATTTATTTAATTATGAGGAATTCCTTTCCTTTATGTGAATATTGTGCAGGTTAGTGAAGAGATGTTACATATGGTAAAACATAATCTCTATATGAAAGTAAAAGTTTGCATATGTTGAATAATTATGTATTTTAATATGTGTAGATTACTTATCTAATAATTGCTTTTATCTAATGGTAATCTAATTTTAATACATGGTGCGTAATACATAAAAGGTTTTGTTGTGAACAAAATAAATAATCAAGGAAATTAATAAAATTAAATTGATCTTGTCGTATCCATTAATAATCCAACCTTTGCTACTAATAATCTTTTCAAGTACTGTTTTTCAATGTTTACAAATTATATATGTAAATCTTATTCACCATAACCATTATATTATATCAGAATTCTAAACATTTAATAAAAATTGTATGAGAATTTTAAAAATTTGATGTAAATTTGGATCCATAGTTTATTTGATTCAATGCTATTGTGTTCCATTTGATTCAATGTTGTTGTGTTCCCTCCACCCCTTCATAAAGTGTTGTCTTTTTTTTAATTTGAAATTGAGAAAGTGTCATCGTTTATTTAATTATTAGTAATTCCTTTCCTTCATGTGAATATTGTGTGGGTTAGCTAAGAGATGTTACATTTCCTAATTTAACATAATCTCTATATGAAAATAAAATTTCACATATGTTGGCCCGTGAATGGGCATTATCAAATCTGAGTAATGATAAGCATGTTAAGGAAGGATGGTGTAAGCCAAAGGAGGGATAGATTAAAATAAACTTTGAAGGAGCTTCAAAGGGTAATTTAGGACCGTCGGGTATTGGATTTGTGGCTCAAGATTGGCAAGGAAACATTCTGACATTTGGAGCAAAATAGATACAGGATGAGATGAATAACATAGTGGAGGCAATGGCGGCTTTAATGACAGTTCGGTTTGGAAAGAGTTTGGGGTTTTCTAAGCTTAATATGGAAGGTAATTATCTAATCATCATTAATGTGAATATTGCAGGTGGATGTCATGCATTGCACTTGAATAAGATGATCTCAGCAGTGTGGAATGAGTTGGCTTAAGTTCAACAATTTTGTGTGGGTCATGTTCAGCGATCAACAAGTGGTGTTGCTGACACCTTGGCAAAGTGGGTAGTTGGATTTGAAAGGGTTGGGGAAGTACAAACTAAAGATTTGTGTATCATTCCTTTGGATGAAATTTGAGGTGGCTCTTGTTTTCATGAATGTGATATTTATGAGACTGAAAGGGAAATTATACTGTGATAGGACTTTGCATGTGTGGGTGGCATTATATTGAAATCTAGTTGTAATCGTGTCATTCTCAATTCGGTCTGCAACAATCTGAGGTGGTGAGATAGCATGGAGGAAAACTTTCCTCTATACACAGATAGACCACAAGCTGCTTTCTTTGGGTTAGTTTCACCGCTACGGATGAAGAAACTTTTCAAGATTAAGGATGATGAATTCATCCATTTAGTGGAAATATCATATGGAGAGGATTTTCTTGATGCGAGACATATATTTCACTCGAATATGGATGTGGTTACCATGGTGGTTGCATGGGGGCTTGAATTGGGTGACTCCATGGACAATGTTTTGTGGGTGGTGAGGTTGATTCTAGATGATGAATGGTTAGTGGGGTTGAATTCAGTACTGGAATAGGCTATTCCAAGGGTGGGATTTGATGTTAGTGAGTTCTTCAAGGACTCAAAGATGGTGGAGCTACATGAACTTATTCCCTCCATGTGTTGGCCGACAAGGTACAACAGAGATGCGCACCGAG